>NW_028182154.1:0-561341 GCF_964271855.1 Acomys minous
GCATGTCTCTGTAGGCAAAAAACTCATTTTTGACAAAGTTGCCCAAATGCATCTCAGAAGTGTGCAACTTGTTCCCTGAGTTAGAAAACATAGAGAAACGGTCATTTCTGCTAGCGCTGTGCTTCTACACATGTACTTGCTGAACGGTGAAAGCGCACAGTAATTCACTTTTCTCCCAGCAAATACTTTGTTTCTAAGGAAATGGGAACACACTGAGGAGACACTTGTGGGAGCTACTGTGACTAAAACTGAGCTTCCCTATGCACAGGGAAGCAAGAGAAATGCTGAGTTCATCTAGCCCAGTTACATACTCAGAATCTGTACTACTGCGCAAATAGGCATGTCTCTGTAGACAAAAAACTCATTTCTGACAAAGTTGCCCAAATGCATCTCAGAAGTGTGCAACTTTTTCCGTGAGTTAGAAAACATCGAGAAACGTTCATTTCTGCTAGCGCTGTGCTTCGACACATGTATTTGCAGAACGGTGAAAGCGCACAGTAATGCACTTTTCTCCCAGCAAATACACTGTTTCTAAGGAACTGGGAACACACTGAGGAGACACTTGTCCGAGCTACTGTGACTAAAACTGAGCTTCCCTACGCACAGGGAAGCAAGAGAAATGCTGATATCATCAAGCCCAGTTACATACTCAGAATCTGTACTACTGCGCAAATAGGCATGTCTCTGTAGGCAAAAAACTCATTTCTGACCAATTTGCCCAAATGCATCTCAGAAGTATGCAACTTGTTCCCTGAGTTAGAAAGTGTCGAGAAACGTTCGTTTTTGCTATCGCTGTGCTTCTACACATGTATTTGCTGAACGGTGAAAGCGCACAGTAATGCACTTTTCTCCCAGCAAATACACTGTTTCTAAGGAACTGGGAACACACTGAGGAGACACTTGTCCGAGCAACTGTGACTAAAACTGAGCTTCACTACAAACAGGGAAGCAAGAGGAATGCTGATTTCATCAAGCCCAGTTACATACTCAGAATCTGTACTACTGCGCAAATAGGCATTTCTCTTTAGGCAAAAAACTCATTTCTGACAAAGTTGCCCAAATGCATCTCAGAAGTGTGGAACTTGTTCTCTGAGTTAGAAAACGTCGAGAAACGTTCGTTTCTGCTAGCGCTGTGCTTCTACACATGTACTTGCTGAACGGTGAAAGCTCACAGTAATGCACTTTTCTCCCAGCAAATACACTGTTTCTAAGGAAATTGGAACACACTGAGGAGACACTTGTGGGAGCTACTGTGATTAAAACTGAGCTTCCCTATGCACAGGGAAGTAAGAGAAATGCTGAGTTCATCAAGCCCAGTTACATACTCAGAATCTCTACTACTGTGCAAATAGGCATGTCTCTTTAGGCAAAAAACTCATTTCTGACAAAGTTGCCCAAATGCATCTCAGAAGTGTGCAACTTGTTCCCTGAGTTAGAAAACGTCGAGAAACGGTCGTTTCTGCTAGCGTTGTGCTTCTACACATGTATTTGCTGAACGGTGAAAGCGCACAGTAATGCACTTTTCTCCCAGCAAATACACTGTTTCTAAGGAAATGGTAACACAATGAGGAGACACTTGTGTTAGCTACTGTGAGTAAAACTGAGCCTCCCTACGCACAGGGAAGCAAGAGAAATGCTGATTTCATCAAGCCCAGTTACATACTCAAAATCTGTACTACTGCGCAAATAGGCATGTCTCTTTAGGCAAAAAAATCATTTCTGACAAAGCTGCCCAAATGCATCTCAGAAGTGTGCAACTTGTTCCCTGAGTTAGAAAACGTCGAGAAACGTTCGTTTCTGCTAGCGCTGTGCCTCTACACATGTATTTGCTGAACGGTGAAAGCGCACAGTAATGCACTTTTCTCCCAGCAAATACACTGT
Source organism: Acomys minous (assembly GCF_964271855.1). Lineage (NCBI taxonomy): Eukaryota > Metazoa > Chordata > Mammalia > Rodentia > Muridae > Acomys > Acomys minous. The sequence goes on from NW_028182154.1 coordinate 1,882, forward strand.
TTCTAAGGAAATGGGAACACACTGAGGAGACACTTGTAGGAGCTACTGTGACTAAAACTGAGCTTCCCTACGCACAGGGAAGCAAGAGAAATGCTGATTTCATCAAGCCCAGTTACATACTCAGAATCTGTACTACTGCGCAAATAGGCATGTCTCTGTAGGCAAAAAACTCATTTCTGACAAAGTTGCCCAAATGCATCTCAGAAGTGTGCAACTTCTTCCCTGAGTTAGAAAACGTCAAGAAACGGTCGTTTGTGCTAGCGCTGTGCTTCTACATATGTATTTGCTGAATGGTGAAAGCGCACAGTAATGCACTTTTCTCCCAGCAAATACACTGTTTCTAAGGAACTGGGAACACACTGAGGAGACACTTGTGGGAGCTACTGTGACTAAAACTGAGCTTCCCTACGCACAGGGAAGCAAGAGAAATGCTGATTTCATCAAGCCCAGTTACATACTCAGAATCTGTACTACTGCGCAAATAGGCATGTCTCTGTAGGCAAAAAACTCATTTCTGACAAAGTTGCCCAAATGCATCTCAGAAGTGTGCAACTTGTTCCCTGAGTTAGAAAACATAGAGAAACGGTCATTTCTGCTAGCGCTGTGCTTCTACACATGTACTTGCTGAACGGTGAAAGCGCACAGTAATGCACTTTTCTCCCAGCAAATACTCTGTTTCTAAGGAAATGGGAACACACTGAGGAGACACTCGTGGGAGCTACTGTGACTAAAACTGAGCTTCCCTACGCACAGGGAAGCAAGAGAAATGCTGATTTCATCAATCCCAGTTGCATATTCAGAATCTGTACTACTGCGCAAATAGGCATGTCTCTGTAGGCAAAAAACTCATTTCTGACAAATTTGCCCAAATGCATCTCAGAAGTGTGCAACTTGTTCCCTGAGTTAGAAAGTGTCGAGAAACGTTCGTTTTTGCTAGCGCTGTGCTTCTACACATGTATTTGCTGAACGGTGAAAGCGCACAGTAATGCACTTTTCTCCCAGCAAATACACTGTTTCTAAGGAACTGGGAACACACTGAGGAGACACTTGTCCGAGCAACTGTGACTAAAACTGAGCTTCACTACAAACAGGGAAGCAAGAGGAATGCTGATTTCATCAAGCCCAGTTACATACTCAGAATCTGTACTACTGCGCAAATAGGCATGTCTCTGTAGGCAAAAAACTCATTTCTGACAAAGTTGCCCAAATGCATCTCAGAAGTGTGGAACTTGTTCTCTGAGTTAGAAAACGTCGAGAAACGTTCGTTTCTGCTAGCGCTGTGCTTCTACACATGTACTTGCTGAACGGTGAAAGCTCACAGTAATGCACTTTTCTCCCAGCAAATACACTGTTTCTAAGGAAATTGGAACACACTGAGGAGACACTTGTGGGAGCTACTGTGATTAAAACTGAGCTTCCCTATGCACAGGGAAGCAAGAGAAATGCTGAGTTCATCAAGCCCAGTTACATACTCAGAATCTCTACTACTGTGCAAATAGGCATGTCTCTTTAGGCAAAAAACTCATTTCTGACAAAGTTGCCCAAATGCATCTCAGAAGTGTGCAACTTGTTCCGTGAGTTAGAAAACGTCAAGAAACGTTCGTTTCTGCTAGCGCTGTGCTTCTACACATGTATTTGCTGAACGTTGAAAGCGCACAGTAATGCATTTTTCTCCCAGCAAATACTCTGTTTCTAAGGAAATGGGAACACACTGAGGAGACACTTGTGGGAGCTACTGTGACTAAAACTGAGCTTCCCTACGCACAGGGAAGCAAGAGAAATGCTGATTTTATCAAGCCCAGTTACATACTCAGAATCTGTACTACTGCGCAAATAGGCATGTCTCTTTAGGCAAAAAACTCATTTCTGACAAAGCTGCCCAAATGCATCTCAGAAGTGTGCAACTTGTTCCCTGAGTTAGAAAACGTCGAGAAACGTTCGTTTCTGCCAGCGCTGTGCTTCTACACATGTATTTGCTGAACGGTGAAAGCGCACAGTAATGCACTTTTCTCCCAGCAAATACACTGTTTCTAAGGAAATGGGAACACACTGAGGAGACACTTGTGGGAGCTACTGTGACTGAAACTGAGCTTCCCTACACACAGGGAAGCAAGAGAAATGCTGATTTCATCAAGCCCAGTTACATACTCAGAATCTGTACTACTGCGCAAATAGGCATGTCTCTGTAGGCAAAAAACTCATTTCTGACAAATTTGCCCAAATGCATCTCAGAAGTGTGCAACTTGTTCCCTGAGTTAGAAAGTGTCGAGAAACGTTCGTTTTTGCTAGCGCTGTGCTTCTACACATGTATTTGCTGAACGGTGAAAGCGCACAGTTATGCACTTTTCTCCCAGCAAATACACTGTTTCTAAGGAACTGGGAACACACTGAGGAGACACGTGTCCGAGCAACTGTGACTAAAACTGAGCTTCCCTACAAACAGGGAAGCAAGCGGAATGCTGATTTCATCAAGCCCAGTTACATACTCAGAATCTGTACTACTGCGCAAATAGGCATGTCTCTGTAGGCAAAAAACTCATTTCTGACAAAGTTGCCCAAATGCATCTCAGAAGTGTGGAACTTGTTCTCTGAGTTAGAAAACGTCAAGAAAGGTTCGTTTCTGCTAGCGCTGTGCTTCTACACATGTACTTGCTGAACGGTGAAAGCGCACAGTAATGCACTTTTCTCCCAGCAAATACACTGTTTCTAAGGAAATGGGAACACACTGAGGAGACACTTGTGGGAGCTACTGTGACTAAAACTGAGCTTCCCTATGCACAGGGAAGCAAGAGAAATGCTGAGTTCATCTAGCCCAGTTACATACTCAGAATCTGTACTACTGCGCAAATAGGCATGTCTCTGTAGACAAAAAACTCATTTCTGACAAAGTTGCCCAAATGCATCTCAGAAGTGTGCAACTTTTTCCGTGAGTTAGAAAACATCGAGAAACGTTCATTTCTGCTAGCGCTGTGCTTCGACACATGTATTTGCAGAACGGTGAAAGCGCACAGTAATGCACTTTTCTCCCAGCAAATACACTGTTTCTAAGGAACTGGGAACACACTGAGGAGACACTTGTCCGAGCTACTGTGACTAAAACTGAGCTTCCCTACGCACAGGGAAGCAAGAGAAATGCTGATATCATCAAGCCCAGTTACATACTCAGAATCTGTACTACTGCGCAAATAGGCATGTCTCTGTAGGCAAAAAATTCATTTCTGACAAAGTTGCCCAAATGCATCTCAGAAGTGTGGAACTTGTTCCCTGAGTTAGAAAACGTCGAGAAACGTTCGTTTCTGCTAGCGCTGTGCTTCTACACATGTATTTGCTGAACGGTGAAAGCGCACAGTAATGGACTTTTCTCCCAGCAAATACACTGTTTCTAAGGAAATGGGAACACACTGAGGAGACACTTGTGGGAGCTACTGTGACTAAAACTGATCTTCCCTATGCAAAGGGAAGCAAGAGAAATGCTGATTTCATCAAGCCCAGTTACATACTCAGAATCTGTACTACTGCGCAAATAGGCATGTCTCTGTAGGCAAAAAACTCATTTCTGACAAAGTTGCCCAAATGCATCTCAGAAGTGTGCGACTTGTTCCCTGAGTTAGAAAACGTCGAGAAACGGTCGTTTCTGCTAGCGTTGCGCTCCTACACATGTATTTGCTGAACGGTGAAAGCGCACAGTAATGCACTTTTCTCCCAGCAAATACACTGTTTCTGAGAAAATAGGAACACACTGAGGAGACACTTGTGGGAGCTACTGTGACTAAAACTGAGCTTCCCTACGCACAGGGAAGCAAGAGAAATGCTGATTTCATCAAGCCAAGGTACATACTCAGAATCTGTACTACTGCGCAAATAGGCAGGTCTCTGTAGGCAAAAAACTCATTTCGGACAAAGTTGCCCAAATGCATCTCAGTAGTGTGCAACTTGTTCCCTGAGTTAGAAAACGTCGAGAAACGGTCGTTTCTGCTAGCGCTGTGCTTCTACACATGTATTTGCTGAACGGTGAAAGCGCATAGTAATGCACTTTTCTCCCAGCAAATACACTGTTTCTAAGGAAATGGGAACACACTGAGGAGACACTTGTGGGAGCTACTGTGACTAAAACTGAGCTTCCCTACGCACATGGAAGCAAGAGAAATGCTGATTTCATCAAGCCCAGTTACATACTCAGAATCTGTACTACTGCGCAAATAGGCATGTCTCTGTAGGCAAAAAACTCATTTCTGACAAAGTTGCCCAAATGCATCTCAGAAGTGTGCCACTTGTTCCCTGAGTTAGAAAACGTCGAGAAACGGTCGTTTCTGCTAGCGCTGTGCTTCTACACATGTATTTGCTGAACGGTGAAAGCGCACAGTGATGCACTTTTCTCCCAGCAAATACACTGTTTCTAAGGAAATGCGAACACACTGAGGAGACACTTGTGGGAGCTACTGTGACTAAAACTGAGCTTCCCTACGCACAGGGAAGCAAGAGAAATGCTGATTTCATCAAACCCAGTTACATACTCAGAATCTGTACTACTGCGCAAATAGGAATGTCTCTGTAGGCAAAAAACTCATTTCTGACAAAGTTGCCCAAATGCATCTCAGAAGTGTGCCACTTGTTCCCTGAGTTAGAAAACGTCGAGAAACGGTCGTTTCAGCTAACGCTGTGCTTCTACACATGTATTTGCTGAACGGTGAAAGCGCACAGTGATGCACTTTTCTCCCAGCAAATACACTGTTTCTAAGGAAATGGGAACACACTGAGGAGACACTTGTGGGAGCTACTGTGACTAAAACTGAGCTTCCCTACGCACAGGGAAGCAAGAGAAATGCTGATTTCATCAAGCCCAGTTACATACTCAGAATCTGTACTACTGCGCAAATAGGCATGTCTCTGTAGGCAAAAACTCATTTCTGACAAAGTTGCCCAAATGCATCTCAGAAGTGTGAAACTTGTTCCCTGAGTTAGAAAACGTCGAGAAACGGTCGTTTCTGCTAGCGCTGTGCGTCTACACATGTATTTGCTGAACGGTGAAAACACACAGTAATGCACTTTTCTCCCAGCAAATACACTGTTTCTAAGGAACTGGGAACACACTGAGGAGACACTTGTGGGAGCTACTGTGACTAAAACTGAGCTTCCCTACGCACAGGGAAGCAAGAGAAATGCTGATTTCATCCAGCCCAGTTACATACTCAGAATCTGTACTACTGCGCAAATAGGCATGTCTCTGTAGGCAAAAAACTCATTTCTGACAAAGTTGCCCAAATGCATCTCAGAAGTGTGCCACTAGTTCCCTGAGTTAGAAAACGTCGAGAAACGGTCGTTTCAGCTAGCGCTGTGCTTCTACACATGTATTTGCTGAAAGGTGAAAGCGCACAGTAATGCACTTTTCTTCCAGCAAATACACTGTTTCTAAGGAACTGGGAACACACTGAGGAGACACTTGTGGGAGCTACTGTGACTAAAACTGAGCTTCCCTACGCACAGGGAAGCAAGAGAAATGCTGATTTCATCAATCCCAGTTGCATACTCAGAATCTGTACTACTGCGCAAATAGGCATGTCTCTGTAGGCAAAAAACTCATTTCTGACAAAGGTGCCCAAATGTATCTCAGAAGTGTGCAACTTGTTCCCTGAGTTAGAAAACATCGAGAAACAGTCGTTTCAGCTAGCGCTGTGCTTCTACACATGTATTTGCTGAACGGTGAAAGCGCACAGTAATGCACTTTTCTCCCAGCAAACACACTGTTTCTGAGGAACTGGGAACACACTGAGGAGACACTTGTGGGAGCTTCTGTGACTAAAACTGAGCTTCCCTACGCACAGGGAAGCAAGAGAAATGCTGATTTCATCAAGCCCAGTTACATACTCAGAATCTGTACTACTGCGCAAATAGGCATGTCTCTGTAGGCAAAAAACTCATTTCTGACAAAGTTGCCCAAATGCATCTCAGAAGTGTGCAACTTGTTCCCTGAGTTAGAAAACGTCGAGAAACGTTCGTTTCTGCTAGCGCTGTGCTTCTACACATGTATTTGCTGAACGGTGAAAGCGCACAGTAATGCACTTTTCTCCCAGCAAATACACTGTTTCTAAGGAAATGGGAACACACTGGGGAGACACTTGTGGGAGCTACTGTGACTAAAACTGAGATTCCCTACGCACAGGGAAGCAAGAGAAATGCTGATTTCATCAAACCGAGTTACATACTCAGAATCTGTACTACTGCGCAAATAGGCATGTCTCTGTAGGCAAAAAACGCATTTCTGACAAAGTTGCCCAAATGCATCTCAGAAGTGTGCAACTTGTTCCCTGAGCTAGAAAACGTCGAGAAACGGTCGTTTCTGCTAGCGCTGTGCTTCTACACATGTATTTCCTGAACGGTGAAAGCGCACAGTAATGCACTTTTCTCCCAGCAAATACACTGTTTCTACGGAAATGGGAACACCCTGAGGAGACACTTGTGGGAGCTACTGTGACTAAAACTGAGCTTCCCTACGCACAGGGAAGCAAGAGAAATGCTGATTTCATCAAGCCCAATTACATACTCAGAATCTGTACTACTGCGCAAATAGGCATGTCTCTGTAGGCAAAAAACTCATTTCTGACAAAGTTGCCCAAATGCATCACAGAAGTGTGCAACTTGTTCCCTGAGTTAGAAAACGTCGAGAAACGTTCATTTCTGCTAGCGCTGTGCTTCTACACATGTATTTGCTGAACGGTGAAAGCGCACAGTACTGTACTTTTCTCCCAGCAAATACACTGTTTCTAAGGAAATGGGAACACACTGAGGAGACACTTGTGGGAGCTACTGTGACTAAAACTGAGCTTCCCTACGCACAGGGAAGCAAGAGAAATGCTGATTTCATCAAGCCCAGTTACATACTCAGAATCTGTACTACTGCGCAAATAGGAATGTCTCTGTAGGCAAAAAACTCATTTCTGACAAAGTTGCCCAAATGCATCTCAGAAGTGTGCCACTTGTTCCCTGAGTTAGAAAACGTGGAGAAACGTTCGTTTCTGCTAGCGCTGTGCTTCTACACATGTACTTGCTGAACGGTGAAAGCGCACAGTAATGCACTTTTCTCCCAGCAAATACACTGTTTCTAAGGAAATGGGAACACACTGAGGAGACACTTGTGGGAGCTACTGTGACTAAAACTGAGCTTCCCTATGCAAAGGGAAGCAAGAGAAATGCTGATTTCATCAAGCCCAGTTACATACTCAGAATCTGTACTACTGCGCAAATAGGCATGTCTCTGTAGGCAAAAAACTCATTTCTGACAAAGTTGCCCAAATGCATCTCAGAAGTGTGCGACTTGTTCCCTGAGTTAGAAAACATCGAGAAACGGTCGTTTCTGCTAGCGTTGTGCTTCTACACATGTATTTGCTGAACGGTGAAAGCGCACAGTGATGCACTTTTCTCCCAGCAAATACACTGTTTCTGAGAAAATAGGAACACACTGAGGAGACACTTGTGGGAGCTACTGTGACTAAAACTGAGCTTCCCTACGCACAGGGAAGCAAGAGAAATGCTGATTTCATCAAACCGAGTTACATACTCAGAATCTGTACTACTGCGCAAATAGGCATGTCTCTGTAGGCAAAAAACTCATTTCGGACAAAGTTGCCCAAATGCATCTCAGTAGTGTGCAACTTGTTCCCGGAGTTAGAAAACGTCGAGAAACGGTCATTACTGCTAGCGCTGTGCTTCTACACATGTATTTGCTGAACGGTGAAAGCGCATAGTAATGCACTTTTCTCCCAGCAAATACACTGTTTCTAAGGAAATGGGAACACACTGAGGAGACACTTGTGGGAGCTACTGTGACTAAAACTGAGCTTCCCTACGCACATGGAAGCAAGAGAAATGCTGATTTCATCAAGCCCAGTTACATACTCAGAATCTGTACTACTGCGCAAATAGGCATGTCTCTGTAGGCAAAAAACTCATTTCTGACAAAGTTGCCCAAATGCATCTCCGAAGTGTGCCACTTGTTCCCTGAGTTAGAAAACGTCGAGAAACGGTCGTTTCTGCTAGCGCTGTGCTTCTACACATGTATTTGCTGAACGGTGAAAGCGCACAGTGATGCACTTTTCTCCCAGCAAATACACTGTTTCTAAGGAAATGCGAACACACTGAGGAGACACTTGTGGGAGCTACTGTGACTAAAACTGAGCTTCCCTACGCACAGGGAAGCAAGAGAAATGCTGATTTCATCAAGCCCAGTTACATACTCAGAATCTGTACTACTGCGCAAATAGGAATGTCTCTGTAGGCAAAAAACTCATTTCTGACAAAGTTGCCCAAATGCATCTCAGAAGTGTGCCACTTGTTCCCTGAGTTAGAAAACGTCGAGAAACGGTCGTTTCAGCTAACGCTGTGCTTCTACACATGTATTTGCTGAACGGTGAAAGCGCACAGTGATGCACTTTTCTCCCAGCAAATACACTGTTTCTAAGGAAATGGGAACATACTGAGGAGACACTTGTGGGAGCTACTGTGACTAAAACTGAGCTTCCCTACGCACAGGGAAGCAAGAGAAATGCTGATTTCATCAAGCCCAGTTACATACTCAGAATCTGTACTACTGCGCAAATAGGCATTTCTCTGTAGGCAAAAACTCATTTCTGACAAAGTTGCCCAAATGCATCTCAGAAGTGTGAAACTTGTTCCCTGAGTTAGAAAACGTCGAGAAACGGTCGTTTCTGCTAGCGCTGTGCGTCTACACATGTATTTGCTGAACGGTGAAAGCACACAGTAATGCACTTTTCTCCCAGCAAATACACTGTTTCTAAGGAACTGGGAACACACTGAGGAGACACTTGTGGGAGCTTCTGTGACTAAAACTGAGCTTCCCTACGCACAGGGAAGCAAGAGAAATGCTGATTTCATCAAGCCCAGTTACATACTCAGAATCTGTACTACTGCGCAAATAGGCATGTCTCTGTAGGCAAAAAACTCATTTCTGACAAAGTTGCCCAAATGCATCTCAGAAGTGTGCAACTTGTTCCCTGAGTTAGAAAACGTCGAGAAACGGTCGTTTCTGCTAGCGCTGTGCTTCTACACATGTATTTGCTGAACGGTGAAAGCGCACATTAATGCACTTTTCTCCCAGCAAATACACTGTTTCTAAGGAAATGGGAACACACTGGGGAGACACTTGTGGGAGCTACTGTGACTAAAACTGAGATTCCCTACGCACAGGGAAGCAAGAGAAATGCTGATTTCATCAAACCGAGTTACATACTCAGAATCTGTACTACTGCGCAAATAGGCATGTCTCTGTAGGCTAAAAACGCATTTCTGACAAAGTTGCCCAAATGCATCTCAGAAGTGTGCAACTTGTTCCCTGAGCTAGAAAACGTCGAGAAACGGTCGTTTCTGCTAGCGCTGTGCTTCTACACATGTATTTCCTGAACGGTGAAACACACAGTAATGCACTTTTCTCCCAGCAAATACACTGTTTCTACGGAAATGGGAACACCCTGAGGAGACACTTGTGGGAGCTACTGTGACTAAAACTGAGCTTCCCTACGCACAGGGAAGCAAGAGAAATGCTGATTTCATCAAGCCCAATTACATACTCAGAATCTGTACTACTGCGCAAATAGGCATGTCTCTGTAGGCAAAAAACTCATTTCTGACAAAGTTGCCCAAATGCATCACAGAAGTGTGCAACTTGTTCCCTGAGTTAGAAAACGTCGAGAAACGTTCGTTTCTGCTAGCGCTGTGCTTCTACACATGTATTTGCTGAACGGTGAAAGCGCACAGTACTGTACTTTTCTCCCAGCAAATACACTGTTTCTAAGGAAATGGGAACACACTGAGGAGACACTTGTGGGAGCTACTGTGACTAAAACTGAGCTTCCCTACGCACAGGGAAGCAAGAGAAATGCTGATTTCATCAAGACCAGTTACATACTCAGAATCTGTACTACTGCGCAAATAGGAATGTCTCTGTAGGCAAAAAACTCATTTCTGACAAAGTTGCCCAAATGCATCTCAGAAGTGTGCCACTTGTTCCCTGAGTTAGAAAACGTCGAGAAACGGTCGTTTCAGCTAACGCTGTGCTTCTACACATGTATTTGCTGAACGGTGAAAGCGCACAGTGATGCACTTTTCTCCCAGCAAATACACTGTTTCTAAGGAAATGGGAACACACTGAGGAGACACTTGTGGGAGCTACTGTGACTAAAACTGAGCTTCCCTACGCACAGGGAAGCAAGAGAAATGCTGATTTCATCAAGCCCAGTTACATACTCAGAATCTGTACTACTGCGCAAATAGGCATGTCTCTGTAGGCAAAAACTCATTTCTGACAAAGTTGCCCAAATGCATCTCAGAAGTGTGAAACTTGTTCCCTGAGTTAGAAAACGTCGAGAAACGGTCGTTTCTGCTAGCGCTGTGCGTCTACACATGTATTTGCTGAACGGTGAAAGCACACAGTAATGCACTTTTCTCCCAGCAAATACACTGTTTCTAAGGAACTGGGAACACACTGAGGAGACACTTGTGGGAGCTACTGTGACTAAAACTGAGCTTCCCTACGCACAGGGAAGCAAGAGAAATGCTGATTTCATCCAGCCCAGTTACATACTCAGAATCTGTACTACTGCGCAAATAGGCATGTCTCTGTAGGCAAAAAACTCATTTCTGACAAAGTTGCCCAAATGCATCTCAGAAGTGTGCCACTAGTTCCCTGAGTTAGAAAACGTCGAGAAACGGTCGTTTCAGCTAGCGCTGTGCTTCTACACATGTATTTGCTGAAAGGTGAAAGCGCACAGTAATGCACTTTTCTTCCAGCAAATACACTGTTTCTAAGGAACTGGGAACACACTGAGGAGACACTTGTGGGAGCTACTGTGACTAAAACTGAGCTTCCCTACGCACAGGGAAGCAAGAGAAATGCTGATTTCATCAAGCCCAGTTACATACTCAGAATCTGTACTACTGCGCAAATAGGCATGAATCTGTAGGCAAAAAACTCATTTCTGACAAAGTTACCCTAATGCATCTCAGAAGTGTGCAACTTGTTCCCTGAGTTAGAAAACGTCGAGAAACGTTCGTTTCTGCTAGCGCTGTGCTTCTACACATGTATTTGCTGAACGGTGAAAGCGCACAGTAATGCACTTTTCTCCCAGCAAATACACTGTTTCTAAGGAAATGGGAACACACTGAGGAGACACTTGTGGGAGCTACTGTGACTAAAACTGAGCTTCCCTACGCACAGGGAAGCAAGAGAAATGCTGATTTCATCAAGCCCAGGTACATACTCAGAATCTGTACTACTGCGCAAATAGGCATGTCTCTGTAGGCAAAAAACTCATTTCTGACAAAGTTGCCCAAATGCATCTCAGAAGTGTGCCACTAGTTCCCTGAGTTAGAAAACGTCGAGAAACGGTCGTTTCAGCTAGCGCTGTGCTTCTACACATGTATTTGCTGAAAGGTGAAAGCGCACAGTAATGCACTTTTCTCCCAGCAAATACACTGTTTCTAAGGAAATGGGAACACACTGAGGAGACACTTGTGGGAGCTACTGTGACTAAAACTGAGCTTCCCTACGCACAGGGAAGCAAGAGAAATGCTGATTTCATCAAGCCCAGGTACATACTCAGAATCTGTACTACTGCGCAAATAGGCATGTCTCTGTAGGCAAAAAACTCATTTCTGACAAAGTTGCCCAAATGCATCTCAGAAGTGTGCCACTAGTTCCCTGAGTTAGAAAACGTCGAGAAACGGTCGTTTCAGCTAGCGCTGTGCTTCTACACATGTATTTGCTGAAAGGTGAAAGCGCACAGTAATGCACTTTTCTTCCAGCAAATACACTGTTTCTAAGGAACTGGGAACACACTGAGGAGACACTTGTGGGAGCTACTGTGACTAAAACTGAGCTTCCCTACGCACAGGGAAGCAAGAGAAATGCTGATTTCATCCAGCCCAGTTACATACTCAGAATCTGTACTACTGCGCAAATAGGCATGTCTCTGTAGGCAAAAAACTCATTTCTGACAAAGTTGCCCAAATGCATCTCAGAAGTGTGCCACTAGTTCCCTGAGTTAGAAAACGTCGAGAAACGGTCATTTCAGCTAGCGCTGTGCTTCTACACATGTATTTGCTGAAAGGTGAAAGCGCACAGTAATGCACTTTTCTTCCAGCAAATACACTGTTTCTAAGGAAGTGGGAACACACTGAGGAGACACTTGTGGGAGCTACTGTGACTAAAACTGAGCTTCCCTACGCACAGGGAAGCAAGAGAAATGCTGATTTCATCAAGCCCAGTTACATACTCAGAATCTGTACTACTGCGCAAATAGGCATGTCTCTGTAGGCAAAAAACTCATTTCTGACAAAGCTGCCCAAATGCATCTCAGAAGTGTGCAACTTGTTCCCTGAGTTAGAAAACATCGAGAAACGGTCGTTTCAGCTAGCGCTGTGCTTCTACAAATGTATTTGCTGAACGGTGAAAGCGCACAGTAATGCACTTTTCTCCCAGCAAACACACTGTTTCTGAGGAACTGGAAACACACTGAGGAGACACTTGTGGGAGCTGCTGTGACTAAAACTGAGCTTCCCTACGCACAGGGAAGCAAGAGAAATGCTGATTTCATCAAGCCCAGTTACATACTCAGAATCTGTACTACTGTGCAAATAGGCAAAACTAGTGCGTTCTAAAGCACGTCTCTTTAGGTAAAAAACTCATTTCTGACAAAGTTGCCCAAATGCATCTCAGAAGTGTGCAACTTGTTCCCTGAGTTAGAAAACGTCGAGAAACGGTCGTTTCTGCTAGCGCTGTGCTTCTACACATGTATTTGCTGAACGGTGAAAGCGCACAGTAATGCACTTTTCTCCCAGCAAATACACTGTTTCTAAGGAACTAGGAACACACTGAGGAGACACTTGTGGGAGCTACTGTGACTAAAACTGAGCTTCCCTACGCACAGGGAAGCAAGAGAAATGCTGATTTCATCAAGCCCAGTTACATACTCAGAATCTGTACTACTGCGCAAATAGGCATGTCTCTGTAGGCAAAAAACTCATTTCTGACAAAGTTGCCCAAATGCATCTCAGAAGTGTGAAACTTGTTCCCTGAGTTAGAAAACGTCGAGAAACGTTCGTTTCTGCTAGCGCTGTGCTTCTACACATGTATTTGCTGAACGCTGAAAGCGCACAGTAATGCACTTTTCTCCCAGCAAATACACTGTTTCTAAGGAAATGGGAACACACTGAGGAGACACTTGTGGGAGCTACTGTGACTCAAACTGAGCTTCCCTATGCACAGGGAAGCAAGAGAAATGCTGATTTCATCAAGCCCAGTTACATACTCAGAATCTGTACTACTGCGCAAATAGGCATGTCTCTGTAGGCAAAAAACGCATTTCTGACAAAGTTGCCCAAATGCATCTCAGAAGTGTGCAACTTGTTCCCTGAGTTAGAAAACGTCGAGAAACGGTCGTTTCTGCTAGCGCTGTGCTTCTACACATGTATTTGCTGAACGGTGAAAGCACACAGTAATGCACTTTTCTCCCAGCAAATACACTGTTTCTAAGGAAATGGGAACACACTGAGGAGACACTTGTGGGAGCTACTGTGACTAAAACTGAGCTTCCCTACGCACAGGGAAGCAAGAGAAATGCTGATTTCATCAAGCCCAATTACATACTCAGAATCTGTACTACTGCGCAAATAGGCATGTCTCTGTAGGCAAAAAACTCATTTCTGACAAAGTTGCCCAAATGCATCACAGAAGTTTGCAACTTGTTCCCTGAGTTAGAAAACGTCGAGAAACGTTCGTTTCTGCTAGCGCTGTGCTTCTACACATGTATTTGATGAACGGTGAAAGCGCACAGTAATGCACTTTTCTCCCAGCAAATACACTGTTTCTAAGGAAATGGGAACACACTGAGGAGACACTTGTGGGAGCTTCTGTGACTAAAACTGAGCTTCCCTACGCACAGGGAAGCAAGAGAAATGCTGATTTCATCAAGCCCAGTTACATACTCAGAATCTGTACTGCTGCGCAAATAGGCATGTCTCTGTAGGCAAAAAACTCATTTCTGACAAAGTTACCCAAATGCATCTCAGAAGTGTGCAACTTGTTCCCTGAGTTAGAAAACGTCGAGAAACGTTCGTTTCTGCTAGCGCTGTGCTTCTACACATGTATTTGCTGAATGGTGAAAGCGCACAGTAATGCACTTTTCTCCCAGCAAATACACTGTTTCTAAGGAAATGGGAACACACTGAGGAGACACTTGTGGGAGCTACTGTGACTAAAACTGAGCTTCCCTACGCACAGGGAAGCAAGAGAAATGCTGATTTCATCAAGCCCAGGTACATACTCAGAATCTGTACTACTGCGCAAATAGGCATGTCTCTGTAGGCAAAAAACTCATTTCGGACAAAGTTGCCCAAATGCATCTCAGAAGCGTGCAACTTGTTCCCTGAGTTAGAAAACGTCGAGAAACGTTCGTTTCTGCTAGCGCTGTGCTTCTACACATGTATTTGCTGAACGGTGAAAGCGCACAGTAATGCACTTTTCTCCCAGCAAATACACTGTTTCTAAGGAAATGGGAACACACTGAGGAGACACTTGTGGGAGCTACTGTGACTAAAACTGAGCTTCCCTACGCACAGGGAAGCAAGAGAAATGCTGATTTCATCAAGCCCAGTTACATACTAAGAATCTGTACTACTGTGCAAATAGGCAAAACTAGTGCGTTCTAAAGCACGTCTCTTTAGGTAAAAAACTCATTTCTGACAAAGTTGCCCAAATGCATCTCAGAAGTGTGCAACTTGTTCCCTGAGTTAGAAAACGTCGAGAAACGGTCGTTTCTGCTAGCGCTGTGCTTCTACACATGTATTTGCTGAACGGTGAAAGCACACAGTAATGCACTTTTCTCCCAGCAAATACACTGTTTCTAAGGAAATGGGAACACCCTGAGGAGACACTTGTGGGAGCTACTGTGACTAAAACTGAGCTTCCCTACGCACAGGGAAGCAAGAGAAATGCTGATTTCATCAAGCCCAGTTACATACTCAGAATCTGTACTACTGCGCAAATAGGCATGTCTCTGTAGGCAAAAAACTCATTTCTGACAAAGTTGCCCGAATGCATCTCAGAAGTGTGCAACTTGTTCCCTGAGTTAGAAAACGTCGAGAAACGTTCGTTTCTGCTAGCGCTGTGCTTCTACACATGTATTTGCTGAACGGTGAAAGCGCACAGTAATGCACTTTTCTCCCAGCAAATACACTGTTTCTAAGGAACTAGGAACACACTGAGGAGACACTTGTGGGAGCTACTGTGACTAAAACTGAGCTTCCCTACGCACAGGGAAGCTAGAGAAATGCTGATTTCATCAAGCCCAGTTACATACTCAGAATCTGTACTACTGCGCAAATAGGCATGTCTCTGTAGGCAAAAAACTCATTTCTGACAAAGTTGCCCAAATGCATCTCAGAAGTGTGCAACTTGTTCCCTGAGTTAGAAATCATCGAGAAACCGTCGTTTCTGCTAGCGCTGTGCTTCTACACATGTATTTGCTGAACGGTGAAAGCGCACAGTAATGCACTTTTCTCCCAGCAAATACACTGTTTCTACGGAAATGGGAACACACTGGGGAGACACTTGTGGGAGCTACTGTGACTAAAACTGAGCTTCCCTACGCACAGGGAAGTAAGAGAAATGCTGATTTCATCAAACCGAGTTACATACTCAGAATCTGTACTACTGCGCAAATAGGCATGTCTCTGTAGGCAAAAAACTCATTTCTGACAAAGTTGCCCAAATGCATCTCAGAAGTGTGCAACTTGTTCCCTGAGTTAGAAAACGTCGAGAAACGGTCGTTTCTGCTAGCGCTGTGCTTCTACACATGTATTTGCTGAACGGTGAAAGCGCACAGTAATGCACTTTTCTCCCAGCAAATACACTGTTTCTAAGGAAATGGGAACACACTGAGGAGACACTTGTGGGAGCTACTGTGACTCAAACTGAGCTTCCCTACGCACAGGGAAGCAAGAGAAATGCTGATTTCCTCAAGCCCAGTTACATACTCAGAATCTGTATTACTGCGCAAATAGGCATGTCTCTGTAGGCAAAAAACTCATTTCTGACAAAGTTGCCCAAATGCATCTCAGAAGTGTGAAACTTGTTCCCTGAGTTAGAAAACGTCGAGAAACGTTCGTTTCTGCTAGCGCTGTGCTTCTACACATGTATTTGCTGAACGGTGAAAGCGCACAGTAATGCACTTTTCTCCCAGCAAATACACTGTTTCTAAGGAAATGGGAACACACTGGGGAGACACTTGTGGGAGCTACTGTGACTAAAACTGAGCTTCCCTACGCACAGGGAAGCAAGAGAAATGCTGATTTCATCAAACCGAGTTACATACTCAGAATCTGTACTACTGCGCAAATAGGCATGTCTCTGTAGGCAAAAAACGCATTTCTGACAAAGTTGCCCAAATGCATCTCAGAAGTGTGCAACTTGTTCCCTGAGTTAGAAAACGTCGAGAAACGGTCGTTTCTGCTAGCGCTGTGCTTCTACACATGTATTTGCTGAACGGTGAAAGCACACAGTAATGCACTTTTCTCCCAGCAAATACACTGTTTCTAAGGAAATGGGAACACCCTGAGGAGACACTTGTGGGAGCTACTGTGACTAAAACTGAGCTTCCCTACGCACAGGGAAGCAAGAGAAATGCTGATTTCATCAAGCCCAGTTACATACTCAGAATCTGTACTACTGCGCAAATAGGCATGTCTCTGTAGGCAAAAAACTCATTTCGGACAAAGTTGCCCAAATGCATCTCAGAAGTGTGCAACTTGTTCCCTGAGTTAGAAAACGTCGAGAAACGGTCGTTTCTGCTAGCGCTGTGCTTCTACACATGTATTTGCTGAACGGTGAAAGCGCACAGTAATGCACTTTTCTCCCAGCAAATACACTGTTTCTAAGGAACTAGGAACACACTGAGGAGACACTTGTGGGAGCTACTGTGACTAAAACTGAGCTTCCCTACGCACAGGGAAGCAAGAGAAATGCTGATTTCATCAAGCCCAGTTACATACTCAGAATCTGTACTACTGCGCAAATAGGCATGTCTCTGTAGGCAAAAAACTCATTTCTGACAAAGTTGCCCAAATGCATCTCAGAAGTGTGAAACTTGTTCCCTGAGTTAGAAAACGTCGAGAAACGTTCGTTTCTGCTAGCGCTGTGCTTCTACACATGTATTTGCTGAACGGTGAAAGCGCACAGTAATGCACTTTTCTCCCAGCAAATACACTGTTTCTAAGGAAATGGGAACACACTGAGGAGACACTTGTGGGAGCTACTGTGACTCAAACTGAGCTTCCCTATGCACAGGGAAGCAAGAGAAATGCTGATTTCATCAAACCGAGTTACATACTCAGAATCTGTACTACTGCGCAAATAGGCATGTCTCTGTAGGCAAAAAACGCATTTCTGACAAAGTTGCCCAAATGCATCTCAGAAGTGTGCAACTTGTTCCCTGAGTTAGAAAACGTCGAGAAACGGTCGTTTCTGCTAGCGCTGTGCTTCTACACATGTATTTGCTGAACGGTGAAAGCACACAGTAATGCACTTTTCTCCCAGCAAATACACTGTTTCTAAGGAAATGGGAACACACTGAGGAGACACTTGTGGGAGCTACTGTGACTAAAACTGAGCTTCCCTACGCACAGGGAAGCAAGAGAAATGCTGATTTCATCAAGCCCAATTACATACTCAGAATCTGTACTACTGCGCAAATAGGCATGTCTCTGTAGGCAAAAAACTCATTTCTGACAAAGTTGCCCAAATGCATCACAGAAGTGTGCAACTTGTTCCCTGAGTTAGAAAACGTCGAGAAACGTTCGTTTCTGCTAGCGCTGTGCTTCTACACATGTATTTGCTGAACGGTGAAAGCGCACAGTAATGCACTTTTCTCACAGCAAATACACTGTTTCTACGGAAATGGGAACACACTGGGGAGACACTTGTGGGAGCTACTGTGACTAAAACTGAGCTTCCCTACGCACAGGGAAGTAAGAGAAATGCTGATTTCATCAAACCGAGTTACATACTCAGAATCTGTACTACTGCGCAAATAGGCATGTCTCTGTAGGCAAAAAACTCATTTCTGACAAAGTTGCCCAAATGCATCTCAGAAGTGTGCAACTTGTTCCCTGAGTTAGAAAACGTCGAGAAACGGTCGTTTCTGCTAGCGCTGTGCTTCTACACATGTATTTGCTGAACGGTGAAAGCGCACAGTAATGCACTTTTCTCCCAGCAAATACACTGTTTCTAAGGAAATGGGAACACACTGAGGAGACACTTGTGGGAGCTACTGTGACTCAAACTGAGCTTCCCTACGCACAGGGAAGCAAGAGAAATGCTGATTTCCTCAAGCCCAGTTACATACTCAGAATCTGTATTACTGCGCAAATAGGCATGTCTCTGTAGGCAAAAAACTCATTTCTGACAAAGTTGCCCAAATGCATCTCAGAAGTGTGAAACTTGTTCCCTGAGTTAGAAAACGTCGAGAAACGTTCGTTTCTGCTAGCGCTGTGCTTCTACACATGTATTTGCTGAACGGTGAAAGCGCACAGTAATGCACTTTTCTCCCAGCAAATACACTGTTTCTAAGGAAATGGGAACACACTGGGGAGACACTTGTGGGAGCTACTGTGACTAAAACTGAGCTTCCCTACGCACAGGGAAGCAAGAGAAATGCTGATTTCATCAAACCGAGTTACATACTCAGAATCTGTACTACTGCGCAAATAGGCATGTCTCTGTAGGCAAAAAACGCATTTCTGACAAAGTTGCCCAAATGCATCTCAGAAGTGTGCAACTTGTTCCCTGAGTTAGAAAACGTCGAGAAACGGTCGTTTCTGCTAGCGCTGTGCTTCTACACATGTATTTGCTGAACGGTGAAAGCGCACAGTAATGCACTTTTCTCCCAGCAAATACACTGTTTCTAAGGAAATGGGAACACACTGAGGAGACACTTGTGGGAGCTACTGTGACTCAAACTGAGCTTCCCTACGCACAGGGAAGCAAGAGAAATGCTGATTTCCTCAAGCCCAGTTACATACTCAGAATCTGTATTACTGCGCAAATAGGCATGTCTCTGTAGGCAAAAAACTCATTTCTGACAAAGTTGCCCAAATGCATCTCAGAAGTGTGAAACTTGTTCCCTGAGTTAGAAAACGTCGAGAAACGTTCGTTTCTGCTAGCGCTGTGCTTCTACACATGTATTTGCTGAACGGTGAAAGCGCACAGTAATGCACTTTTCTCCCAGCAAATACAGTTTCTAAGGAAATGGGAACACACTGGGGAGACACTTGTGGGAGCTACTGTGACTAAAACTGAGCTTCCCTACGCACAGGGAAGCAAGAGAAATGCTGATTTCATCAAACCGAGTTACATACTCAGAATCTGTACTACTGCGCAAATAGGCATGTCTCTGTAGGCAAAAAACGCATTTCTGACAAAGTTGCCCAAATGCATCTCAGAAGTGTGCAACTTGTTCCCTGAGTTAGAAAACGTCGAGAAACGGTCGTTTCTGCTAGCGCTGTGCTTCTACACATGTATTTGCTGAACGGTGAAAGCACACAGTAATGCACTTTTCTCCCAGCAAATACACTGTTTCTAAGGAAATGGGAACACCCTGAGGAGACACTTGTGGGAGCTACTGTGACTAAAACTGAGCTTCCCTACGCACAGGGAAGCAAGAGAAATGCTGATTTCATCAAGCCCAGTTACATACTCAGAATCTGTACTACTGCGCAAATAGGCATGTCTCTGTAGGCAAAAAACTCATTTCGGACAAAGTTGCCCAAATGCATCTCAGAAGTGTGCAACTTGTTCCCTGAGTTAGAAAACGTCGAGAAACGGTCGTTTCTGCTAGCGCTGTGCTTCTACACATGTATTTGCTGAACGGTGAAAGCGCACAGTAATGCACTTTTCTCCCAGCAAATACACTGTTTCTAAGGAACTAGGAACACACTGAGGAGACACTTGTGGGAGCTACTGTGACTAAAACTGAGCTTCCCTACGCACAGGGAAGCAAGAGAAATGCTGATTTCATCAAGCCCAGTTACATACTCAGAATCTGTACTACTGCGCAAATAGGCATGTCTCTGTAGGCAAAAAACTCATTTCTGACAAAGTTGCCCAAATGCATCTCAGAAGTGTGAAACTTGTTCCCTGAGTTAGAAAACGTCGAGAAACGTTCGTTTCTGCTAGCGCTGTGCTTCTACACATGTATTTGCTGAACGGTGAAAGCGCACAGTAATGCACTTTTCTCCCAGCAAATACACTGTTTCTAAGGAAATGGGAACACACTGAGGAGACACTTGTGGGAGCTACTGTGACTCAAACTGAGCTTCCCTATGCACAGGGAAGCAAGAGAAATGCTGATTTCATCAAACCGAGTTACATACTCAGAATCTGTACTACTGCGCAAATAGGCATGTCTCTGTAGGCAAAAAACGCATTTCTGACAAAGTTGCCCAAATGCATCTCAGAAGTGTGCAACTTGTTCCCTGAGTTAGAAAACGTCGAGAAACGGTCGTTTCTGCTAGCGCTGTGCTTCTACACATGTATTTGCTGAACGGTGAAAGCACACAGTAATGCACTTTTCTCCCAGCAAATACACTGTTTCTAAGGAAATGGGAACACACTGAGGAGACACTTGTGGGAGCTACTGTGACTAAAACTGAGCTTCCCTACGCACAGGGAAGCAAGAGAAATGCTGATTTCATCAAGCCCAATTACATACTCAGAATCTGTACTACTGCGCAAATAGGCATGTCTCTGTAGGCAAAAAACTCATTTCTGACAAAGTTGCCCAAATGCATCACAGAAGTGTGCAACTTGTTCCCTGAGTTAGAAAACGTCGAGAAACGTTCGTTTCTGCTAGCGCTGTGCTTCTACACATGTATTTGCTGAACGGTGAAAGCGCACAGTAATGCACTTTTCTCACAGCAAATACACTGTTTCTACGGAAATGGGAACACACTGGGGAGACACTTGTGGGAGCTACTGTGACTAAAACTGAGCTTCCCTACGCACAGGGAAGTAAGAGAAATGCTGATTTCATCAAACCGAGTTACATACTCAGAATCTGTACTACTGCGCAAATAGGCATGTCTCTGTAGGCAAAAAACTCATTTCTGACAAAGTTGCCCAAATGCATCTCAGAAGTGTGCAACTTGTTCCCTGAGTTAGAAAACGTCGAGAAACGGTCGTTTCTGCTAGCGCTGTGCTTCTACACATGTATTTGCTGAACGGTGAAAGCGCACAGTAATGCACTTTTCTCCCAGCAAATACACTGTTTCTAAGGAAATGGGAACACACTGAGGAGACACTTGTGGGAGCTACTGTGACTCAAACTGAGCTTCCCTACGCACAGGGAAGCAAGAGAAATGCTGATTTCCTCAAGCCCAGTTACATACTCAGAATCTGTATTACTGCGCAAATAGGCATGTCTCTGTAGGCAAAAAACTCATTTCTGACAAAGTTGCCCAAATGCATCTCAGAAGTGTGAAACTTGTTCCCTGAGTTAGAAAACGTCGAGAAACGTTCGTTTCTGCTAGCGCTGTGCTTCTACACATGTATTTGCTGAACGGTGAAAGCGCACAGTAATGCACTTTTCTCCCAGCAAATACACTGTTTCTAAGGAAATGGGAACACACTGGGGAGACACTTGTGGGAGCTACTGTGACTAAAACTGAGCTTCCCTACGCACAGGGAAGCAAGAGAAATGCTGATTTCATCAAACCGAGTTACATACTCAGAATCTGTACTACTGCGCAAATAGGCATGTCTCTGTAGGCAAAAAACGCATTTCTGACAAAGTTGCCCAAATGCATCTCAGAAGTGTGCAACTTGTTCCCTGAGTTAGAAAACGTCGAGAAACGGTCGTTTCTGCTAGCGCTGTGCTTCTACACATGTATTTGCTGAACGGTGAAAGCACACAGTAATGCACTTTTCTCCCAGCAAATACACTGTTTCTAAGGAAATGGGAACACCCTGAGGAGACACTTGTGGGAGCTACTGTGACTAAAACTGAGCTTCCCTACGCACAGGGAAGCAAGAGAAATGCTGATTTCATCAAGCCCAGTTACATACTCAGAATCTGTACTACTGCGCAAATAGGCATGTCTCTGTAGGCAAAAAACTCATTTCGGACAAAGTTGCCCAAATGCATCTCAGAAGTGTGCAACTTGTTCCCTGAGTTAGAAAACGTCGAGAAACGGTCGTTTCTGCTAGCGCTGTGCTTCTACACATGTATTTGCTGAACGGTGAAAGCGCACAGTAATGCACTTTTCTCCCAGCAAATACACTGTTTCTAAGGAAATGGGAACACACTGAGGAGACACTTGTGGGAGCTACTGTGACTCAAACTGAGCTTCCCTATGCACAGGGAAGCAAGAGAAATGCTGATTTCATCAAACCGAGTTACATACTCAGAATCTGTACTACTGCGCAAATAGGCATGTCTCTGTAGGCAAAAAACGCATTTCTGACAAAGTTGCCCAAATGCATCTCAGAAGTGTGCAACTTGTTCCCTGAGTTAGAAAACGTCGAGAAACGGTCGTTTCTGCTAGCGCTGTGCTTCTACACATGTATTTGCTGAACGGTGAAAGCACACAGTAATGCACTTTTCTCCCAGCAAATACACTGTTTCTAAGGAAATGGGAACACACTGAGGAGACACTTGTGGGAGCTACTGTGACTAAAACTGAGCTTCTCTACGCACAGGGAAGCAAGAGAAATGCTGATTTCATCAAGCCCAATTACATACTCAGAATCTGTACTACTGCGCAAATAGGCATGTCTCTGTAGGCAAAAAACTCATTTCTGACAAAGTTGCCCAAATGCATCACAGAAGTGTGCAACTTGTTCCCTGAGTTAGAAAACGTCGAGAAACGTTCGTTTCTGCTAGCGCTGTGCTTCTACACATGTATTTGCTGAACGGTGAAAGCGCACAGTAATGCACTTTTCTCCCAGCAAATACACTGTTTCTAAGTAAATGGGAACACACTGAGGAGACACTTGTGGGAGCTTCTGTGACATAAACTGAGCTTCCCTACGCACAGGGAAGCAAGAGAAATGCTGATTTCATCAAGCCCAGTTACATACTCAGAATCTGTACTGCTGCGCAAATAGGCATGTCTCTGTAGGCAAAAAACTCATTTCTGACAAAGTTACCCAAATGCATCTCAGAAGTGTGCAACTTGTTCCCTGAGTTAGAAAACGTCGAGAAACGTTCGTTTCTGCTAGCGCTGTGCTTCTACACATGTATTTGCTGAATGGTGAAAGCGCACAGTAATGCACTTTTCTCCCAGCAAATACACTGTTTCTAAGGAAATGGGAACACACTGAGGAGACACTTGTGGGAGCTACTGTGACTAAAACTGAGCTTCCCTACGCACAGGGAAGCAAGAGAAATGCTGATTTCATCAAGCCCAGGTACATACTCAGAATCTGTACTACTGCGCAAATAGGCATGTCTCTGTAGGCAAAAAACTCATTTCTGACAAAGTTGCCCAAATGCATCTCAGAAGTGTGCAACTTGTTCCCTGAGTTAGAAAACGTTGAGAAACGTTCGTTTCTGCTAGCGCTGTGCTTCTACACATGTATTTGCTGAACGGTGAAAGCGCACAGTAATGCACTTTTCTCCCAGCAAATACACTGTTTCTAAGGAAATGGGAACACAATGAGGAGACACTTGTGGAAGCTACTGTGACTAAAACTGAGCTTCCCTACGCACAGAGAAGCAAGAGAAATGCTGATTTCATCAAGCCCAGTTACATACTCAGAATCTGTACTACTGCGCAAATAGGCATGTCTCTGTAGGCAAAAAACTCATTTCGGACAAAGTTGCCCAAATGCATCTCAGAAGTGTGCAACTTGTTCCCTGAGTTAGAAAACGTCGAGAAACGGTCGTTTCTGCTAGCGCTGTGCTTCTACACATGTATTTGCTGAACGGTGAAAGCGCACAGTAATGCACTTTTCTCCCAGCAAATACACTGTTTCTAAGGAAATGGGAACACACTGAGGAGACACTTGTGGGAGCTACTGTGACTAAAACTGAGCTTCCCTACGCACAGGGAAGCAAGAGAAATGCTGATTTCATCAAGCCCAGTTACATACTAAGAATCTGTACTACTGTGCAAATAGGCAAAACTAGTGCGTTCTAAAGCACGTCTCTTTAGGTAAAAAACTCATTTCTGACAAAGTTGCCCAAATGCATCTCAGAAGTGTGCAACTTGTTCCCTGAGTTAGAAAACGTCGAGAAACGGTCGTTTCTGCTAGCGCTGTGCTTCTACACATGTATTTGCTGAACGGTGAAAGCACACAGTAATGCACTTTTCTCCCAGCAAATACACTGTTTCTAAGGAAATGGGAACACCCTGAGGAGACACTTGTGGGAGCTACTGTGACTAAAACTGAGCTTCCCTACGCACAGGGAAGCAAGAGAAATGCTGATTTCATCAAGCCCAGTTACATACTCAGAATCTGTACTACTGCGCAAATAGGCATGTCTCTGTAGGCAAAAAACTCATTTCGGACAAAGTTGCCCAAATGCATCTCAGAAGTGTGCAACTTGTTCCCTGAGTTAGAAAACGTCGAGAAACGGTCGTTTCTGCTAGCGCTGTGCTTCTACACATGTATTTGCTGAACGGTGAAAGCGCACAGTAATGCACTTTTCTCCCAGCAAATACACTGTTTCTAAGGAAATGGGAACACACTGAGGAGACACTTGTGGGAGCTACTGTGACTAAAACTGAGCTTCCCTACGCACAGGGAAGCAAGAGAAATGCTGATTTCATCAAGCCCAGTTACATACTAAGAATCTGTACTACTGTGCAAATAGGCAAAACTAGTGCGTTCTAAAGCACGTCTCTTTAGGTAAAAAACTCATTTCTGACAAAGTTGCCCAAATGCATCTCAGAAGTGTGCAACTTGTTCCCTGAGTTAGAAAACGTCGAGAAACGGTCGTTTCTGCTAGCGCTGTGCTTCTACACATGTATTTGCTGAACGGTGAAAGCACACAGTAATGCACTTTTCTCCCAGCAAATACACTGTTTCTAAGGAAATGGGAACACCCTGAGGAGACACTTGTGGGAGCTACTGTGACTAAAACTGAGCTTCCCTACGCACAGGGAAGCAAGAGAAATGCTGATTTCATCAAGCCCAGTTACATACTCAGAATCTGTACTACTGCGCAAATAGGCATGTCTCTGTAGGCAAAAAACTCATTTCTGACAAAGTTGCCCGAATGCATCTCAGAAGTGTGCAACTTGTTCCCTGAGTTAGAAAACGTCGAGAAACGTTCGTTTCTGCTAGCGCTGTGCTTCTACACATGTATTTGCTGAACGGTGAAAGCGCACAGTAATGCACTTTTCTCCCAGCAAATACACTGTTTCTAAGGAACTAGGAACACACTGAGGAGACACTTGTGGGAGCTACTGTGACTAAAACTGAGCTTCCCTACGCACAGGGAAGCTAGAGAAATGCTGATTTCATCAAGCCCAGTTACATACTCAGAATCTGTACTACTGCGCAAATAGGCATGTCTCTGTAGGCAAAAAACTCATTTCTGACAAAGTTGCCCAAATGCATCTCAGAAGTGTGCAACTTGTTCCCTGAGTTAGAAATCATCGAGAAACCGTCGTTTCTGCTAGCGCTGTGCTTCTACACATGTATTTGCTGAACGGTGAAAGCGCACAGTAATGCACTTTTCTCCCAGCAAATACACTGTTTCTACGGAAATGGGAACACACTGGGGAGACACTTGTGGGAGCTACTGTGACTAAAACTGAGCTTCCCTACGCACAGGGAAGTAAGAGAAATGCTGATTTCATCAAACCGAGTTACATACTCAGAATCTGTACTACTGCGCAAATAGGCATGTCTCTGTAGGCAAAAAACTCATTTCTGACAAAGTTGCCCAAATGCATCTCAGAAGTGTGCAACTTGTTCCCTGAGTTAGAAAACGTCGAGAAACGGTCGTTTCTGCTAGCGCTGTGCTTCTACACATGTATTTGCTGAACGGTGAAAGCGCACAGTAATGCACTTTTCTCCCAGCAAATACACTGTTTCTAAGGAAATGGGAACACACTGAGGAGACACTTGTGGGAGCTACTGTGACTCAAACTGAGCTTCCCTACGCACAGGGAAGCAAGAGAAATGCTGATTTCCTCAAGCCCAGTTACATACTCAGAATCTGTATTACTGCGCAAATAGGCATGTCTCTGTAGGCAAAAAACTCATTTCTGACAAAGTTGCCCAAATGCATCTCAGAAGTGTGAAACTTGTTCCCTGAGTTAGAAAACGTCGAGAAACGTTCGTTTCTGCTAGCGCTGTGCTTCTACACATGTATTTGCTGAACGGTGAAAGCGCACAGTAATGCACTTTTCTCCCAGCAAATACACTGTTTCTAAGGAAATGGGAACACACTGGGGAGACACTTGTGGGAGCTACTGTGACTAAAACTGAGCTTCCCTACGCACAGGGAAGCAAGAGAAATGCTGATTTCATCAAACCGAGTTACATACTCAGAATCTGTACTACTGCGCAAATAGGCATGTCTCTGTAGGCAAAAAACGCATTTCTGACAAAGTTGCCCAAATGCATCTCAGAAGTGTGCAACTTGTTCCCTGAGTTAGAAAACGTCGAGAAACGGTCGTTTCTGCTAGCGCTCTGCTTCTACACATGTATTTGCTGAACGGTGAAAGCACACAGTAATGCACTTTTCTCCCAGCAAATACACTGTTTCTAAGGAAATGGGAACACCCTGAGGAGACACTTGTGGGAGCTACTGTGACTAAAACTGAGCTTCCCTACGCTCAGGGAAGCAAGAGAAATGCTGATTTCATCAAGCCCAATTACATACTCAGAATCTGTACTACTGCGCAAATAGGCATGTCTCTGTAGGCAAAAAACTCATTTCTGACAAAGTTGCCCAAATGCATCACAGAAGTGTGCAACTTGTTCCCTGAGTTAGAAAACGTCGAGAAACGTTCGTTTCTGCTAGCGCTGTGCTTCTACACATGTATTTGCTGAACGGTGAAAGCGCACAGTATTGAACTTTTCTCCCAGCAAATACACTGTTTCTAAGGAAATGGGAACACACTGAGGAGACACTTGTGGGAGCTACTGTGACTAAAACTGAGCTTCCCTACGCACAGGGAAGCAAGAGAAATGCTGATTTCATCAAGCCCAGTTACATACTCAGAATCTGTACTACTGCGCAAATAGGCATGTCTCTGTAGGCAAAAAACTGATTTCTGACAAAGTTGCCCAAATGCATCTCAGAAGTGTGCAACTTGTTCCCTGAGTTAGAAAACGTTGAGAAACGTTCGTTTCTGCTAGCGCTGTGCTTCTACACATGTATTTGCTGAACGGTGAAAGCGCACAGTAATGCACTTTTCTCCCAGCAAATACACTGTTTCTAAGGAAATGGGAACACAATGAGGAGACACTTGTGGAAGCTACTGTGACTAAAACTGAGCTTCCCTACGCACAGAGAAGCAAGAGAAATGCTGATTTCATCAAGCCCAGTTACATACTCAGAATCTGTACTACTGCGCAAATAGGCATGTCTCTGTAGGCAAAAAACTCATTTCGGACAAAGTTGCCCAAATGCATCTCAGAAGTGTGCAACTTGTTCCCTGAGTTAGAAAACGTCGAGAAACTGTCGATTCTGCTAGCTCTGTGCTTCTACACATGTATTTGCTGAACGGTGAAAGCGCACAGTAATGCACTTTTCTCCCAGCAAATACACTGTTTCTAAGGAAATGGGAACACACTGAGGAGACACTTGTGGGAGCTACTGTGACTAAAACTGAGCTTCCCTACGCACAGGGAACCAAGAGAAATGCTGATTTCATCAAGCCCAGTTACATACTAAGAATCTGTACTACTGTGCAAATAGGCAAAACTAGTGCGTTCTAAAGCACGTCTCTTTAGGTAAAAAACTCATTTCTGACAAAGTTGCCCTAATGCATCTCAGAAGTGTGCAACTTGTTCCCTGAGTTAGAAAACGTCGAGAAACGGTCGTTTCTCCTAGCGCTGTGCTTCTACACATGTATTTGCTGAACGGTGAAAGCGCACAGTAATGCACTTTTCTCCCAGCAAATACACTGTTTCTAAGGAACTAGGAACACACTGAGGAGACACTTGTGGGAGCTACTGTGACTAAAACTGAGCTTCCCTACGCACAGGGAAGCAAGAGAAATGCTGATTTCATCAAGCCCAGTTACATACTCAGAATCTGTACTACTGCGCAAATAGGCATGTCTCTGTAGGCAAAAAACTCATTTCTGACAAAGTTGCCCAAATGCATCACAGAAGTGTGCAACTTGTTCCCTGAGTTAGAAATCATCGAGAAACCGTCGTTTCTGCTAGCGCTGTGCTTCTACACATGTATTTGCTGAACGGTGAAAGCGCACATTACTGCACTTTTCTCCCAGCAAATACACTGTTTCTAAGGAAATGGGAACACACTGAGGAGACACTTGTGGGAGCTACTGTGACTCAAACTGAGCTTCCCTACGCACAGGGAAGCAAGAGAAATGCTGATTTCATCAAGCCCAGTTACATACTCAGAATCTGTACTACTGCGCAAATAGGCATGTCTCTGTAGGCAAAAAACTCATTTCTGACAAAGTTGCCCAAATGCATCTCAGAAGTGTGAAACTTGTTCCCTGAGTTAGAAAACGTCGAGAAACGTTCGTTTCTGCTAGCGCTGTGCTTCTACACATGTATTTGCTGAACGGTGAAAGCGCACAGTAATGCACTTTTCTCCCAGCAAATACACTGTTTCTAAGGAAGTGGGAACACACTGAGGAGACACTTGTGGGAGCTACTGTGACTCAAACTGAGCTTCCCTACGCACAGGGAAGCAAGAGAAATGCTGATTTCATCAAACCGAGTTACATACTCAGAATCTGTACTACTGCGCAAATAGGCATGTCCCTGTAGGCAAAAAACGCATTTCTGACAAAGTTGCCCAAATGCATCTCAGAAGTGTGCAACTTGTTCCCTGAGTTAGAAAACGTCGAGAAACGGTCGTTTCTGCTAGCGCTGTGCTTCTACACATGTATTTGCTGAACGGTGAAAGCACACAGTAATGCACTTTTCTCCCAGCAAATACACTGTTTCTAAGGAAATGGGAACACCCTGAGGAGACACTTGTGGGAGCTACTGTGACTAAAACTGAGCTTCCCTACGCACAGGGAAGCAAGAGAAATGCTGATTTCATCAAGCCCAATTACATACTCAGAATCTGTACTACTGCGCAAATAGGCATGTCTCTGTAGGCAAAAAACTCATTTCTGACAAAGTTGCCCAAATGCATCACATAAGTGTGCAACTTGTTCCCTGAGTTAGAAAACGTCGAGAAACGTTCGTTTCTGCTAGCGCTGTGCTTCTACACATGTATTTGCTGAACGGTGAAAGCGCACAGTACTGCACTTTTCTCCCAGCAAATACACTGTTTCTAAGGAAATGGGAACACACTGAGGAGACACTTGTGGGAGCTTCTGTGACTCAAACTGAGCTTCCCTACGCACAGGGAAGCAAGAGAAATGCTGATTTCATCAAGCCCAGTTACATACTCAGAATCTGTACTACTGCGCAAATAGGCATGTCTCTGTAGGCAAAAAACTCATTTCTGACAAAGTTACCCAAATGCATCTCAGAAGTGTGCAACTTGTTCCCTGAGTTAGAAAACGTCGAGAAACGTTCGTTTCTGCTAGCGCTGTGCTTCTACACATGTATTTGCTGAACGGTGAAAGCGCACAGTAATGCACTTTTCTCCCAGCAAATACACTGTTTCTAAGGAAATGGGAACACACTGAGGAGACACTTGTGGGAGCTACTGTGACTAAAACTGAGCTTCCCTACGCACAGGGAAGCAAGAGAAATGCTGATTTCATCAAGCCCAGGTACATACTCAGAATCTGTACTACTGCGCAAATAGGCATGTCTCTGTAGGCAAAAAACTCATTTCTGACAAAGTTGCCCAAATGCATCTCAGAAGTGTGCAACTTGTTCCCTGAGTTAGAAAACGTTGAGAAACGTTCGTTTCTGCTAGCGCTGTGCTTCTACACATGTATTTGCTGAACGGTGAAAGCGCACAGTAATGCACTTTTCTCCCAGCAAATACACTGTTTCTAAGGAAATGGGAACACAATGAGGAGACACTTGTGGAAGCTACTGTGACTAAAACTGAGCTTCCCTACGCACAGAGAAGCAAGAGAAATGCTGATTTCATCAAGCCCAGTTACATACTCAGAATCTGTACTACTGCGCAAATAGGCATGTCTCTGTAGGCAAAAAACTCATTTCGGACAAAGTTGCCCAAATGCATCTCAGAAGTGTGCAACTTGTTCCCTGAGTTAGAAAACGTCGAGAAACGGTCGTTTCTGCTAGCGCTGTGCTTCTACACATGTATTTGCTGAACGGTGAAAGCGCACAGTAATGCACTTTTCTCCCAGCAAATACACTGTTTCTAAGGAAATGGGAACACACTGAGGAGACACTTGTGGGAGCTACTGTGACTAAAACTGAGCTTCCCTACGCACAGGGAACCAAGAGAAATGCTGATTTCATCAAGCCCAGTTACATACTAAGAATCTGTACTACTGTGCAAATAGGCAAAACTAGTGCGTTCTAAAGCACGTCTCTTTAGGTAAAAAACTCATTTCTGACAAAGTTGCCCAAATGCATCTCAGAAGTGTGCAACTTGTTCCCTGAGTTAGAAAACGTCGAGAAACGGTCGTTTCTGCTAGCGCTGTGCTTCTACACATGTATTTGCTGAACGGTGAAAGCACACAGTAATGCACTTTTCTCCCAGCAAATACACTGTTTCTAAGGAAATGGGAACACCCTGAGGAGACACTTGTGGGAGCTACTGTGACTAAAACTGAGCTTCCCTACGCACAGGGAAGCAAGAGAAATGCTGATTTCATCAAACCGAGTTACATACTCAGAATCTGTACTACTGCGCAAATAGGCATGTCTCTGTAGGCAAAAAACTCATTTCGGACAAAGTTGCCCAAATGCATCTCAGAAGTGTGCAACTTGTTCCTTGAGTTAGAAAACGTCGAGAAACGGTCGTTTCTGCTAGCGCTGTGCTTCTACACATGTATTTGCTGAACGGTGAAAGCGCACAGTAATGCACTTTTCTCCCAGCAAATACACTGTTTCTAAGGAAATGGGAACACACTGAGGAGACACTTGTGGGAGCTACTGTGACTCAAACTGAGCTTCCCTACGCACAGGGAAGCAAGAGAAATGCTGATTTCATCAAGCCCAGTTACATACTCAGAATCTGTACTACTGCGCAAATAGGCATGTCTCTGTAGGCAAAAAACTCATTTCTGACAAAGTTGCCCAAATGCATCTCAGAAGTGTGCAACTTGTTCCCTGAGTTAGAAATCATCGAGAAACCGTCGTTTCTGCTAGCGCTGTGCTTCTACACATGTATTTGCTGAACGGTGAAAGCGCACAGTACTGCACTTTTCTCCCAGCAAATACACTGTTTCTAAGGAAATGGGAACACACTGAGGAGACACTTGTGGGAGCTACAGTGACTCAAACTGAGCTTCCCTACGCACAGGGAAGCAAGAGAAATGCTGATTTCATCAAGCCCAGTTACATACTCAGAATCTGTACTACTGCGCAAATAGGCATGTCTCTGTAGGCAAAAAACTCATTTCTGACAAAGTTGCCCAAATGCATCTCAGAAGTGTGAAACTTGTTCCCTGAGTTAGAAAACGTCGAGAAACGTTCGTTTCTGCTAGCGCTGTGCTTCTACACATGTATTTGCTGAACGGTGAAAGCGCACAGTAATGCACTTTTCTCCCAGCAAATACACTGTTTCTAAGGAAGTGGGAACACACTGAGGAGACACTTGTGGGAGCTACTGTGACTCAAACTGAGCTTCCCTACGCACAGGGAAGCAAGAGAAATGCTGATTTCATCAAACCGAGTTACATACTCAGAATCTGTACTACTGCGCAAATAGGCATGTCCCTGTAGGCAAAAAACGCATTTCTGACAAAGTTGCCCAAATGCATCTCAGAAGTGTGCAACTTGTTCCCTGAGTTAGAAAACGTCGAGAAACGGTCGTTTCTGCTAGCGCTGTGCTTCTACACATGTATTTGCTGAACGGTGAAAGCACACAGTAATGCACTTTTCTCCCAGCAAATACACTGTTTCTAAGGAAATGGGAACACCCTGAGGAGACACATGTGGGAGCTACTGTGACTAAAACTGAGCTTCCCTACGCACAGGGAAGCAAGAGAAATGCTGATTTCATCAAGCCCAATTACATACTCAGAATCTGTACTACTGCGCAAATAGGCATGTCTCTGTAGGCAAAAAACTCATTTCTGACAAAGTTGCCCAAATGCATCACAGAAGTGTGCAACTTGTTCCCTGAGTTAGAAAACGTCGAGAAACGTTCGTTTCTGCTAGCGCTGTGCTTCTACACATGTATTTGCTGAACGGTGAAAGCGCACAGTACTGCACTTTTCTCCCAGCAAATACACTGTTTCTAAGGAAATGGGAACACACTGAGGAGACACTTGTGGGAGCTTCTGTGACTAAAACTGAGCTTCCCTACGCACAGGGAAGCAAGAGAAATGCTGATTTCATCAAGCCCAGTTACATACTCAGAATCTGTACTACTGCGCAAATAGGCATGTCTCTGTAGGCAAAAAACTCATTTCTGACAAAGTTACCCAAATGCATCTCAGAAGTGTGCAACTTGTTCCCTGAGTTAGAAAACGTCGAGAAACGTTCGTTTCTGCTAGCGCTGTGCTTCTACACATGTATTTGCTGAACGGTGAAAGCGCACAGTAATGCACTTTTCTCCCAGCAAATACACTGTTTCTAAGGAAATGGGAACACACTGAGGAGACACTTGTGGGAGCTACTGTGACTAAAACTGAGCTTCCCTACGCACAGGGAAGCAAGAGAAATGCTGATTTCATCAAGCCCAGTTACATACTCAGAATCTGTACTACTGCGCAAATAGGCATGTCTCTGTAGGCAAAAAACTCATTTCTGACAAAGTTGCCCAAATGCATCTCAGAAGTGTGCAACTTGTTCCCTGAGTTAGAAAACGTTGAGAAACGTTCGTTTCTGCTAGCGCTGTGCTTCTACACATGTATTTGCTGAACGGTGAAAGCGCACAGTAATGCACTTTTCTCCCAGCAAATACACTGTTTCTAAGGAAATGGGAACACAATGAGGAGACACTTGTGGAAGCTACTGTGACTAAAACTGAGCTTCCCTACGCACAGAGAAGCAAGAGAAATGCTGATTTCATCAAGCCCAGTTACATACTCAGAATCTGTACTACTGCGCAAATAGGCATGTCTCTGTAGGCAAAAAACTCATTTCGGACAAAGTTGCCCAAATGCATCTCAGAAGTGTGCAACTTGTTCCCTGAGTTAGAAAACGTCGAGAAACGGTCGTTTCTGCTAGCGCTGTGCTTCTACACATGTATTTGCTGAACGGTGAAAGCGCACAGTAATGCACTTTTCTCCCAGCAAATACACTGTTTCTAAGGAAATGGGAACACAATGAGGAGACACTTGTGGAAGCTACTGTGACTAAAACTGAGCTTCCCTACGCACAGGGAACCAAGAGAAATGCTGATTTCATCAAGCCCAGTTACATACTAAGAATCTGTACTACTGTGCAAATAGGCAAAACTAGTGCGTTCTAAAGCACGTCTCTTTAGGTAAAAAACTCATTTCTGACAAAGTTGCCCAAATGCATCTCAGAAGTGTGCAACTTGTTCCCTGAGTTAGAAAACGTCGAGAAACGGTCGTTTCTGCTAGCGCTGTGCTTCTACACATGTATTTGCTGAACGGTGAAAGCACACAGTAATGCACTTTTCTCCCAGCAAATACACTGTTTCTAAGGAAATGGGAACACCCTGAGGAGACACTTGTGGGAGCTACTGTGACTAAAACTGAGCTTCCCTACGCACAGGGAAGCAAGAGAAATGCTGATTTCATCAAACCGAGTTACATACTCAGAATCTGTACTACTGCGCAAATAGGCATGTCTCTGTAGGCAAAAAACTCATTTCGGACAAAGTTGCCCAAATGCATCTCAGAAGTGTGCAACTTGTTCCCTGAGTTAGAAAACGTCGAGAAACGGTCGTTTCTGCTAGCGCTGTGCTTCTACACATGTATTTGCTGAACGGTGAAAGCGCACAGTAATGCACTTTTCTCCCAGCAAATACACTGTTTCTAAGGAAATGGGAACACACTGAGGAGACACTTGTGGGAGCTACTGTGACTCAAACTGAGCTTCCCTACGCACAGGGAAGCAAGAGAAATGCTGATTTCATCAAGCCCAGTTACATACTCAGAATCTGTACTACTGCGCAAATAGGCATGTCTCTGTAGGCAAAAAACTCATTTCTGACAAAGTTGCCCAAATGCATCTCAGAAGTGTGAAACTTGTTCCCTGAGTTAGAAAACGTCGAGAAACGTTCGTTTCTGCTAGCGCTGTGCTTCTACACATGTATTTGCTGAACGGTGAAAGCGCACAGTATTGCACTTTTCTCCCAGCAAATACACTGTTTCTAAGGAAATGGGAACACACTGAGGAGACACTTGTGGGAGCTACAGTGACTCAAACTGAGCTTCCCTACGCACAGGGAAGCAAGAGAAATGCTGATTTCATCAAGCCCAGTTACATACTCAGAATCTGTACTACTGCGCAAATAGGCATGTCTCTGTAGGCAAAAAACTCATTTCTGACAAAGTTGCCCAAATGCATCTCAGAAGTGTGAAACTTGTTCCCTGAGTTAGAAAACGTCGAGAAACGTTCGTTTCTGCTAGCGCTGTGCTTCTACACATGTATTTGCTGAACGGTGAAAGCGCACAGTAATGCACTTTTCTCCCAGCAAATACACTGTTTCTAAGGAAGTGGGAACACACTGAGGAGACACTTGTGGGAGCTACTGTGACTCAAACTGAGCTTCCCTACGCACAGGGAAGCAAGAGAAATGCTGATTTTATCAAACCGAGTTACATACTCAGAATCTGTACTACTGCGCAAATAGGCATGTCCCTGTAGGCAAAAAACGCATTTCTGACAAAGTTGCCCAAATGCATCTCAGAAGTGTGCAACTTGTTCCCTGAGTTAGAAAACGTCGAGAAACGGTCGTTTCTGCTAGCGCTGTGCTTCTACACATGTATTTGCTGAACGGTGAAAGCACACAGTAATGCACTTTTCTCCCAGCAAATACACTGTTTCTAAGGAAATGGGAACACCCTGAGGAGACACTTGTGGGAGCTACTGTGACTAAAACTGAGCTTCCCTACGCACAGGGAAGCAAGAGAAATGCTGATTTCATCAAGCCCAATTACATACTCAGAATCTGTACTACTGCGCAAATAGGCATGTCTCTGTAGGCAAAA
Source organism: Acomys minous (assembly GCF_964271855.1). Lineage (NCBI taxonomy): Eukaryota > Metazoa > Chordata > Mammalia > Rodentia > Muridae > Acomys > Acomys minous. The sequence continues at coordinate 37,342 of NW_028182154.1, forward strand.
AACTCATTTCTGACAAAGTTGCCCAAATGCATCACAGAAGTGTGCAACTTGTTCCCTGAGTTAGAAAACGTCGAGAAACGTTCGTTTCTGCTAGCGCTGTGCTTCTACACATGTATTTGCTGAACGGTGAAAGCGCACAGTACTGCACTTTTCTCCCAGCAAATACACTGTTTCTAAGGAAATGGGAACACACTGAGGAGACACTTGTGGGAGCTTCTGTGACTAAAACTGAGCTTCCCTACGCACAGGGAAGCAAGAGAAATGCTGATTTCATCAAGCCCAGTTACATACTCAGAATCTGTACTACTGCGCAAATAGGCATGTCTCTGTAGGCAAAAAACTCATTTCTGACAAAGTTACCCAAATGCATCTCAGAAGTGTGCAACTTGTTCCCTGAGTTAGAAAACGTCGAGAAACGGTCGTTTCTGCTAGCGCTGTGCTTCTACACATGTATTTGCTGAACGGTGAAAGCACACAGTAATGCACTTTTCTCCCAGCAAATACACTGTTTCTAAGGAAATGGGAACACCCTGAGGAGACACTTGTGGGAGCTACTGTGACTAAAACTGAGCTTCCCTACGCACAGGGAAGCAAGAGAAATGCTGATTTCATCAAACCGAGTTACATACTCAGAATCTGTACTACTGCGCAAATAGGCATGTCTCTGTAGGCAAAAAACTCATTTCTGACAAAGTTGCCCAAATGCATCTCAGAAGTGTGCAACTTGTTCCTTGAGTTAGAAAACGTCGAGAAACGGTCGTTTCTGCTAGCGCTGTGCTTCTACACATGTATTTGCTGAACGGTGAAAGCGCACAGTAATGCACTTTTCTCCCAGCAAATACACTGTTTCTAAGGAAATGGGAACACACTGAGGAGACACTTGTGGGAGCTACTGTGACTCAAACTGAGCTTCCCTACGCACAGGGAAGCAAGAGAAATGCTGATTTCATCAAGCCCAGTTACATACTCAGAATCTGTACTACTGCGCAAATAGGCATGTCTCTGTAGGCAAAAAACTCATTTCGGACAAAGTTGCCCAAATGCATCTCAGAAGTGTGCAACTTGTTCCCTGAGTTAGAAATCATCGAGAAACCGTCGTTTCTGCTAGCGCTGTGCTTCTACACATGTATTTGCTGAACGGTGAAAGCGCACAGTACTGCACTTTTCTCCCAGCAAATACACTGTTTCTAAGGAAATGGGAACACACTGAGGAGACACTTGTGGGAGCTACAGTGACTCAAACTGAGCTTCCCTACGCACAGGGAAGCAAGAGAAATGCTGATTTCATCAAGCCCAGTTACATACTCAGAATCTGTACTACTGCGCAAATAGGCATGTCTCTGTAGGCAAAAAACTCATTTCTGACAAAGTTGCCCAAATGCATCTCAGAAGTGTGAAACTTGTTCCCTGAGTTAGAAAACGTCGAGAAACGTTCGTTTCTGCTAGCGCTGTGCTTCTACACATGTATTTGCTGAACGGTGAAAGCGCACAGTAATGCACTTTTCTCCCAGCAAATACACTGTTTCTAAGGAAGTGGGAACACACTGAGGAGACACTTGTGGGAGCTAGTGTGACTCAAACAGAGCTTCCCTACGCACAGGGAAGCAAGAGAAATGCTGATTTCATCAAACCGAGTTACATACTCAGAATCTGTACTACTGCGCAAATAGGCATGTCCCTGTAGGCAAAAAACGCATTTCTGACAAAGTTGCCCAAATGCATCTCAGAAGTGTGCAACTTGTTCCCTGAGTTAGAAAACGTCGAGAAACGGTCGTTTCTGCTAGCGCTGTGCTTCTACACATGTATTTGCTGAACGGTGAAAGCACACAGTAATGCACTTTTCTCCCAGCAAATACACTGTTTCTAAGGAAATGGGAACACCCTGAGGAGACACTTGTGGGAGCTACTGTGACTAAAACTGAGCTTCCCTACGCACAGGGAAGCAAGAGAAATGCTGATTTCATCAAGCCCAATTACATACTCAGAATCTGTACTACTGCGCAAATAGGCATGTCTCTGTAGGCAAAAAACTCATTTCTGACAAAGTTGCCCAAATGCATCACAGAAGTGTGCAACTTGTTCCCTGAGTTAGAAAACGTCGAGAAACGTTCGTTTCTGCTAGCGCTGTGCTTCTACACATGTATTTGCTGAACGGTGAAAGCGCACAGTACTGCACTTTTCTCCCAGCAAATACACTGTTTCTAAGGAAATGGGAACACACTGAGGAGACACTTGTGGGAGCTTCTGTGACTAAAACTGAGCTTCCCTACGCACAGGGAAGCAAGAGAAATGCTGATTTCATCAAGCCCAGTTACATACTCAGAATCTGTACTACTGCGCAAATAGGCATGTCTCTGTAGGCAAAAAACTCATTTCTGACAAAGTTACCCAAATGCATCTCAGAAGTGTGCAACTTGTTCCCTGAGTTAGAAAACGTCGAGAAACGTTCGTTTCTGCTAGCGCTGTGCTTCTACACATGTATTTGCTGAACGGTGAAAGCGCACAGTAATGCACTTTTCTCCCAGCAAATACACTGTTTCTAAGGAAATGGGAACACACTGAGGAGACACTTGTGGGAGCTACTGTGACTAAAACTGAGCTTCCCTACGCACAGGGAAGCAAGAGAAATGCTGATTTCATCAAGCCCAGGTACATACTCAGAATCTGTACTACTGCGCAAATAGGCATGTCTCTGTAGGCAAAAAACTCATTTCTGACAAAGTTACCCAAATGCATCTCAGAAGTGTGCAACTTGTTCCCTGAGTTAGAAAACGTTGAGAAACGTTCGTTTCTGCTAGCGCTGTGCTTCTACACATGTATTTGCTGAACGGTGAAAGCGCACAGTAATGCACTTTTCTCCCAGCAAATACACTGTTTCTAAGGAAATGGGAACACAATGAGGAGACACTTGTGGAAGCTACTGTGACTAAAACTGAGCTTCCCTACGCACAGAGAAGCAAGAGAAATGCTGATTTCATCAAGCCCAGTTACATACTCAGAATCTGTACTACTGCGCAAATAGGCATGTCTCTGTAGGAAAAAAACTCATTTCGGACAAAGTTGCCCAAATGCATCTCAGAAGTGTGCAACTTGTTCCCTGAGTTAGAAAACGTCGAGAAACGGTCGTTTCTGCTAGCGCTGTGCTTCTACACATGTATTTGCTGAACGGTGAAAGCGCACAGTAATGCACTTTTCTCCCAGCAAATACACTGTTTCTAAGGAAATGGGAACACAATGAGGAGACACTTGTGGAAGCTACTGTGACTAAAACTGAGCTTCCCTACGCACAGGGAACCAAGAGAAATGCTGATTTCATCAAGCCCAGTTACATACTAAGAATCTGTACTACTGTGCAAATAGGCAAAACTAGTGCGTTCTAAAGCACGTCTCTTTAGGTAAAAAACTCATTTCTGACAAAGTTGCCCAAATGCATCTCAGAAGTGTGCAACTTGTTCCCTGAGTTAGAAAACGTCGAGAAACGGTCGTTTCTGCTAGCGCTGTGCTTCTACACATGTATTTGCTGAACGGTGAAAGCACACAGTAATGCACTTTTCTCCCAGCAAATACACTGTTTCTAAGGAAATGGGAACACCCTGAGGAGACACTTGTGGGAGCTACTGTGACTAAAACTGAGCTTCCCTACGCACAGGGAAGCAAGAGAAATGCTGATTTCATCAAACCGAGTTACATACTCAGAATCTGTACTACTGCGCAAATAGGCATGTCTCTGTAGGCAAAAAACTCATTTCGGACAAAGTTGCCCAAATGCATCTCAGAAGTGTGCAACTTGTTCCCTGAGTTAGAAAACGTCGAGAAACGGTCGTTTCTGCTAGCGCTGTGCTTCTACACATGTATTTGCTGAACGGTGAAAGCGCACAGTAATGCACTTTTCTCCCAGCAAATACATTGTTTCTAAGGAAATGGGAACACACTGAGGAGACACTTGTGGGAGCTACTGTGACTCAAACTGAGCTTCCCTACGCACAGGGAAGCAAGAGAAATGCTGATTTCATCAAGCCCAGTTACATACTCAGAATCTGTACTACTGCGCAAATAGGCATGTCTCTGTAGGCAAAAAACTCATTTCTGACAAAGTTGCCCAAATGCATCTCAGAAGTGTGCAACTTGTTCCCTGAGTTAGAAAACGTCGAGAAACGTTCGTTTCTGCTAGCGCTGTGCTTCTACACATGTATTTGCTGAACGGTGAAAGCGCACAGTAATGCACTTTTCTCCCAGCAAATACACTGTTTCTAAGGAAATGGGAACACACTGAGGAGACACTTGTGGGAGCTACTGTGACTAAAACTGAGCTTCCCTACACACAGGGAAGCAAGAGAAATGCTGATGTCATCAAACCGAGTTACATACTCAGAATCTGTACTACTGGGCAAATAGGCATGTCTCTGTAGGCAAAAAACGCATTTCTGACAAAGTTGCCAAAATGCATCTCAGAAGTGTGCAACTTGTTCCCTGAGTTCGAAAACGTCGAGAAACGTTCGTTTCTGCTAGCGCTGTGCTTCTACACATGTATTTGCTGAACGGTGAAAGCACACAGTAATGCACTTTTCTCCCAGCAAATACACTGTTTCTAAGGAAATGGGAACACCCTGAGGAGACACTTGTGGGAGCTACTGTGACTAAAACTGACCTTCCCTACGCACAGGGAAGCAAGAGAAATGCTGATTTCATCCAGCCCAGTTACATACTCAGAATCTGTACTACTGCGCAAATAGGCATGTCTCTGTAGGCAAAAAACTCATTTCGGACAAAGTTGCCCAAATGCATCTCAGAAGTGTGCAACTTGTTCCCTGAGTTAGAAAACGTCGAGAAACGGTCGTTTCTGCTAGCGCTGTGCTTGTACACATGTATTTGCTGAACGGTGAAAGCGCACAGTAATGCACTTTTCTCCCAGCAAATACACTGTTTCTAAGGAAATGGGAACACACTGAGGAGACACTTGTGGGAGCTACTGTGACTAAAACTGAGCTTCCCTACGCACAGGGAACCAAGAGAAATGCTGATTTCATCAAGCCCAGTTACATACTAAGAATCTGTACTACTGTGCAAATAGGCAAAACTAGTGCGTTCTAAAGCACGTCTCTTTAGGTAAAAAACTCATTTCTGACAAAGTTGCCCAAATGCATCTCAGAAGTGTGCAACTTGTTCCCTGAGTTAGAAAACGTCGAGAAACGGTCGTTTCTGCTAGCGCTGTGCTTCTACACATGTATTTGCTGAACGGTGAAAGCACACAGTAATGCACTTTTCTCCCAGCAAATACACTGTTTCTAAGGAAATGGGAACACCCTGAGGAGACACTTGTGGGAGCTACTGTGACTAAAACTGAGCTTCCCTACGCACAGGGAAGCAAGAGAAATGCTGATTTCATCAAGCCCAGTTACATACTCAGAATCTGTACTACTGCGCAAATAGGCATGTCTCTGTAGGCAAAAAACGCATTTCTGACAAAGTTGCCCAAATGCATCTCAGAAGTGTGCAACTTGTTCCCTGAGTTAGAAAACGTCGAGAAACGGTCATTTCTCCTAGCGCTGTGCTTCTACACATGTATTTGCTGAACGGTGAAAGCACACAGTAATGCACTTTTCTTTCAGCAAATACACTGTTTCTAAGGAAATGGGAACACCCTGAGGAGACACTTGTGGGAGCTACTGTGACTAAAACTGAGCTTCCCTACGCACAGGGAAGCTAGAGAAATGCTGATTTCATCAAGCCCAGTTACATACTCAGAATCTGTACTACTGCGCAAATAGGCATGTCTCTGTAGGCAAAAAACTCATTTCTGACAAAGTTGCCCAAATGCATCACAGAAGTGTGCAACTTGTTCCCTGAGTTAGAAAACATCGAGAAACGTTCGTTTCTGCTAGCGCTGTGCTTCTACACATGTATTTGCTGAACGGTGAAAGCGCACAGTAATGCACTTTTCTCCCAGCAAATGCACTGTTTCTAAGGAAATGGGAACACACTGAGGAGACACTTGTGGGAGCTACTGTGACTCAAACTGAGCTTCCCTACGCACAGGGAAGCAAGAGAAATGCTGATTTCATCAAGCCCAGTTACATACTCAGAATCTGTACTACTGCGCAAATAGGCATGTCTCTGTAGGCAAAAAACTCATTTCTGACAAAGTTGCCCAAATGCATCTCAGAAGTGTGAAACTTGTTCCCTGAGTTAGAAAACGTCGAGAAACGTTCGTTTCTGCTAGCGCTGTGCTTCTACACATGTATTTGCTGAACGGTGAAAGCGCACAGTAATGCACTTTTCTCCCAGCAAATACACTGTTTCTAAGGAAATGGGAACACACTGAGGAGACACTTGTGGGAGCTACTGTGACTAAAACTGAGCTTCCCTACACACAGGGAAGCAAGAGAAATGCTGATTTCATCAAACCGAGTTACATACTCAGAATCTGTACTACTGGGCAAATAGGCATGTCTCTGTAGGCAAAAAACGCATTTCTGACAAAGTTGCCAAAATGCATCTCAGAAGTGTGCAACTTGTTCCCTGAGTTAGAAAACGTCGAGAAACGGTCGTTTCTGCTAGCGCTGTGCTTCTACACATGTATTTGCTGAACGGTGAAAGCACACAGTAATGCACTTTTCTCCCAGCAAATACACTGTTTCTAAGGAAATGGGAACACCCTGAGGAGACACTTGTGGGAGCTACTGTGACTAAAACTGAGCTTCCCTACGCACAGGGAAGCAAGAGAAATGCTGATTTCATCAAGCCCAGTTACATACTCAGAATCTGTACTACTGCGCAAATAGGCATGTCTCTGTAGGCAAAAAACTCATTTCTGACAAAGTTGCCCAAATGCATCTCAGAAGTGTGCAACTTGTTCCCTGAGTTAGAAAACGTCGAGAAACGTTCGTTTCTGCTAGCGCTGTGCTTCTACACATGTATTTGCTGAACGGTGAAAGCGCACAGTAATGCACTTTTCTCCCAGCAAATACACTGTTTCTAAGGAAATGGGAACACACTGAGGAGACACTTGTGGGAGCTACTGTGACTAAAACTGAGCTTCCCTACGCACAGGGAAGCAAGAGAAATGCTGATTTCATCAAGCCCAGGTACATACTCAGAATCTGTACTACTGCGCAAATAGGCATGTCTCTGTAGGCAAAAAACTCATTTCTGACAAAGTTGCCCAAATGCATCTCAGAAGTGTGCAACTTGTTCCCTGAGTTAGAAAACGTTGAGAAACGTTCGTTTCTGCTAGCGCTGTGCTTCTACACATGTATTTGCTGAACGGTGAAAGCGCACAGTAATGCACTTTTCTCCCAGCAAATACACTGTTTCTAAGGAAATGGGAACACAATGAGGAGACACTTGTGGAAGCTACTGTGACTAAAACTGAGCTTCCCTACGCACAGGGAAGCAAGAGAAATGCTGATTTCATCAAGCCCAGTTACATACTCAGAATCTGTACTACTGCGCAAATAGGCATGTCTCTGTAGGCAAAAAACTCATTCGGACAAAGTTGCCCAAATGCATCTCAGAAGTGTGCAACTTGTTCCCTGAGTTAGAAAACGTCGAGAAACGTTCGTTTCTGCTAGCGCTGTGCTTCTACACATGTATTTGCTGAACGGTGAAAGCGCACAGTACTGCACTTTTCTCCCAGCAAATACACTGTTTCTAAGGAAATGGGAACACACTGAGGAGACACTTGTTGGAGCTACTGTGACTAAAACTGAGCTTCCCTACGCACAGGGAACCAAGAGAAATGCTGATTTGATCAAGCCCAGTTACATACTAAGAATCTGTACTACTGTGCAAATAGGCAAAACTAGTGCGTTCTAAAGCACGTCTCTTTAGGTAAAAAACTCATTTCTGACAAAGTTGCCCAAATGCATCTCAGAAGTGTGCAACTTGTTCCCTGAGTTAGAAAACGTCGAGAAACCGTCGTTTCTGCTAGCGCTGTGCTTCTACACATGTATTTGCTGAACGGTGAAAGCGCACAGTAATGCACTTTTCTCCTAGCAAATACACTGTTTCTAAGGAAATAGGAACACACTGAGGAGACACTTGTGGGAGCTACTGTGACTAAAACTGAGCTTCCCTACGCACAGGGAACCAAGAGAAATGCTGATTTCATCAAGCCCAGTTACATACTAAGAATCTGTACTACTGTGCAAATAGGCAAAACTAGTGCGTTCTAAAGCACGTCTCTTTAGGTAAAAAACTCATTTCTGACAAAGTTGCCCAAATGCATCTCAGAAGTGTGCAACTTGTTCCCTGAGTTAGAAAACGTCGAGAAACGGTCGTTTCTGCTAGTGCTGTGCTTCTACACATGTATTTGCTGAACGGTGAAAGCACACAGTAATGCACTTTTCTCCCAGCAAATACACTGTTTCTAAGGAAATGGGAACACAATGAGGAGACACTTGTGGAAGCTACTGTGACTAAAACTGAGCTTCCCTACGCACAGGGAAGCAAGAGAAATGCTGATTTCTTCAAGCCCAGTTACATACTCAGAATCTGTACTACTGCGCAAATAGGCATGTCTCTGTAGGCAAAAAACTCATTTCTGACAAAGTTGCCCAAATGCATCTCAGAAGTGTGCAACTTGTTCCCTGAGTTAGAAAACGTCGAGAAACGTTCGTTTCTGCTAGCGCTGTGCTTCTACACATGTATTTGCTGAACGGTGAAAGCGCACAGTAATGCACTTTTCTCCCAGCAAATACACTGTTTCTAAGGAAATGGGAACACACTGAGGAGACACTTGTGGGAGCTACTGTGACTAAAACTGAGCTTCCCTACGCACAGGGAAGCAAGAGAAATGCTGATTTCATCAAGCCCAGGTACATTCTCAGAATCTGTACTACTGCGCAAATAGGCATGTCTCTGTAGGCAAAAAACTCATTTCTGACAAAGTTGCCCAAATGCATCTCAGAAGTGTGCAACTTGTTCCCTGAGTTAGAAAACGTTGAGAAACGTTCGTTTCTGCTAGCGCTGTGCTTCTACACATGTATTTGCTGAACGGTGAAAGCGCACAGTAATGCACTTTTCTCCCAGCAAATACACTGTTTCTAAGGAAATGGGAACACAATGAGGAGACACTTGTGGAAGCTACTGTGACTAAAACTGAGCTTCCCTACGCACAGGGAAGCAAGAGAAATGCTGATTTCATCAAGCCCAGTTACATACTCAGAATCTGTACTACTGCGCAAATAGGCATGTCTCTGTAGGCAAAAAACTCATTTCGGACAAAGTTGCCCAAATGCATCTCAGAAGTGTGCAACTTGTTCCCTGAGTTAGAAAACGTCGAGAAACGTTCGTTTCTGCTAGCGCTGTGCTTCTACACATGTATTTGCTGAACGGTGAAAGCGCACAGTAATGCACTTTTCTCCCAGCAAATACACTGTTTCTAAGGAAATGGGAACACACTGAGGAGACACTTGTGGGAGCTACTGTGACTAAAACTGAGCTTCCCTACGCACAGGGAACCAAGAGAAATGCTGATTTGATCAAGCCCAGTTACATACTAAGAATCTGTACTACTGTGCAAATAGGCAAAACTAGTGCGTTCTAAAGCACGTCTCTTTAGGTAAAAAACTCATTTCTGACAAAGTTGCCCAAATGCATCTCAGAAGTGTGCAACTTGTTCCCTGAGTTAGAAAACGTCGAGAAACCGTCGTTTCTGCTAGCGCTGTGCTTCTACACATGTATTTGCTGAACGGTGAAAGCGCACAGTAATGCACTTTTCTCCTAGCAAATACACTGTTTCTAAGGAAATAGGAACACACTGAGGAGACACTTGTGGGAGCTACTGTGACTAAAACTGAGCTTCCCTACGCACAGGGAACCAAGAGAAATGCTGATTTCATCAAGCCCAGTTACATACTAAGAATCTGTTCTACTGTGCAAATAGGCAAAACTAGTGCGTTCTAAAGCACGTCTCTTTAGGTAAAAAACTCATTTCTGACAAAGTTGCCCAAATGCATCTCAGAAGTGTGCAACTTGTTCCCTGAGTTAGAAAACGTCGAGAAACGGTCGTTTCTGCTAGCGCTGTGCTTCTACACATGTATTTGCTGAACGGTGAAAGCACACAGTAATGCACTTTTCTCCCAGCAAATACACTGTTTCTAAGGAAATGGGAACACAATGAGGAGACACTTGTGGAAGCTACTGTGACTAAAACTGAGCTTCCCTACGCACAGGGAAGCAAGAGAAATGCTGATTTCTTCAAGCCCAGTTACATACTCAGAATCTGTACTACTGCGCAAATAGGCATGTCTCTGTAGGCAAAAAACTCATTTCGGACAAAGTTGCCCAAATGCATCTCAGAAGTGTGCAACTTGTTCCCTGAGTTAGAAAACGTCGAGAAACGGTCGTTTCTGCTAGCGCTGTGCTTCTACACATGTATTTGCTGAACGGTGAAAGCGCACAGTAATGCACTTTTCTCCCAGCAAATACACTGTTTCTAAGGAAATGGGAACACACTGAGGAGACACTTGTGGGAGCTACTGTGACTCAAACTGAGCTTCCCTATGCACAGGGAAGCAAGAGAAATGCTGATTTCATCAAGCCCAGTTACATACTCAGAATCTGTACTACTGCGCAAATAGGCATGTCTCTTTAGGCAAAAAACTCATTTCTGACAAAGTTGCCCAAATGCATCTCAGAAGTGTGAAACTTGTTCCCTGAGTTAGAAAACGTCGAGAAACGTTCGTTTCTGCTAGCGCTGTGCTTCTACACATGTATTTGCTGAACGGTGAAAGCGCACAGTAATGCACTTTTCTCCCAGCAAATACACTGTTTCTAAGGAAATGGGAACACACTGAGGAGACACTTGTGGGAGCTACTGTGACTAAAACTGAGCTTCCCTACACACAGGGAAGCAAGAGAAATGCTGATTTCATCAAACCGAGTTACATACTCAGAATCTGTACTACTGGGCAAATAGGCATGTCTCTGTAGGCAAAAAACGCATTTCTGACAAAGTTGCCAAAATGCATCTCAGAAGTGTGCAACTTGTTCCCTGAGTTAGAAAACGTCGAGAAACGGTCGTTTCTGCTAGCGCTGTGCTTCTACACATGTATTTGCTGAACGGTGAAAGCACACAGTAATGCACTTTTCTTTCAGCAAATACACTGTTTCTAAGGAAATGGGAACACCCTGAGGAGACACTTGTGGGAGCTACTGTGACTAAAACTGAGCTTCCCTACGCACAGGGAAGCAAGAGAAATGCTGATTTGATCAAGCCCAGTTACATACTAAGAATCTGTACTACTGTGCAAATAGGCAAAACTAGTGCGTTCTAAAGCACGTCTCTTTAGGTAAAAAACTCATTTCTGACAAAGTTGCCCAAATGCATCTCAGAAGTGTGCAACTTGTTCCCTGAGTTAGAAAACGTCGAGAAACCGTCGTTTCTGCTAGCGCTGTGCTTCTACACATGTATTTGCTGAACGATGAAAGCGCACAGTAATGCACTTTTCTCCTAGCAAATACACTGTTTCTAAGGAAATAGGAACACACTGAGGAGACACTTGTGGGAGCTACTGTGACTAAAACTGAGCTTCCCTACGCACAGGGAACCAAGAGAAATGCTGATTTCATCAAGCCCAGTTACATACTAAGAATCTGTACTACTGTGCAAATAGGCAAAACCAGTGCGTTCTAAAGCACGTCTCTTTAGGTAAAAAACTCATTTCTGACAAAGTTGCCCAAATGCATCTCAGAAGTGTGCAACTTGTTCCCTGAGTTAGAAAACGTCGAGAAACGGTCGTTTCTGCTAGCGCTGTGCTTCTACACATGTATTTGCTGAACGGTGAAAGCACACAGTAATGCACTTTTCTCCCAGCAAATACACTGTTTCTAAGGAAATGGGAACACAATGAGGAGACACTTGTGGAAGCTACTGTGACTAAAACTGAGCTTCCCTACGCACAGGGAAGCAAGAGAAATGCTGATTTCTTCAAGCCCAGTTACATACTCAGAATCTGTACTACTGCGCAAATAGGCATGTCTCTGTAGGCAAAAAACTCATTTCGGACAAAGTTGCCCAAATGCATCTCAGAAGTGTGCAACTTGTTCCCTGAGTTAGAAAACGTCGAGAAACGGTCGTTTCTGCTAGCGCTGTGCTTCTACACATGTATTTGCTGAACGGTGAAAGCGCACAGTAATGCACTTTTCTCCCAGCAAATACACTGTTTCTAAGGAAATGGGAACACACTGAGGAGACACTTGTGGGAGCTACTGTGACTCAAACTGAGCTTCCCTATGCACAGGGAAGCAAGAGAAATGCTGATTTCATCAAGCCCAGTTACATACTCAGAATCTGTACTACTGCGCAAATAGGCATGTCTCTTTAGGCAAAAAACTCATTTCTGACAAAGTTGCCCAAATGCATCTCAGAAGTGTGAAACTTGTTCCCTGAGTTAGAAAACGTCGAGAAACGTTCGTTTCTGCTAGCGCTGTGCTTCTACACATGTATTTGCTGAACGGTGAAAGCGCACAGTAATGCACTTTTCTCCCAGCAAATACACTGTTTCTAAGGAAATGGGAACACACTGAGGAGACACTTGTGGGAGCTACTGTGACTAAAACTGAGCTTCCCTACACACAGGGAAGCAAGAGAAATGCTGATTTCATCAAACCGAGTTACATACTCAGAATCTGTACTACTGGGCAAATAGGCATGTCTCTGTAGGCAAAAAACGCATTTCTGACAAAGTTGCCAAAATGCATCTCAGAAGTGTGCAACTTGTTCCCTGAGTTAGAAAACGTCGAGAAACGGTCGTTTCTGCTAGCGCTGTGCTTCTACACATGTATTTGCTGAACGGTGAAAGCACACAGTAATGCACTTTTCTTTCAGCAAATACACTGTTTCTAAGGAAATGGGAACACCCTGAGGAGACACTTGTGGGAGCTACTGTGACTAAAACTGAGCTTCCCTACGCACAGGGAAGCAAGAGAAATGCTGATTTGATCAAGCCCAGTTACATACTAAGAATCTGTACTACTGTGCAAATAGGCAAAACTAGTGCGTTCTAAAGCACGTCTCTTTAGGTAAAAAACTCATTTCTGACAAAGTTGCCCAAATGCATCTCAGAAGTGTGCAACTTGTTCCCTGAGTTAGAAAACGTCGAGAAACCGTCGTTTCTGCTAGCGCTGTGCTTCTACACATGTATTTGCTGAACGATGAAAGCGCACAGTAATGCACTTTTCTCCTAGCAAATACACTGTTTCTAAGGAAATAGGAACACACTGAGGAGACACTTGTGGGAGCTACTGTGACTAAAACTGAGCTTCCCTACGCACAGGGAACCAAGAGAAATGCTGATTTCATCAAGCCCAGTTACATACTAAGAATCTGTACTACTGTGCAAATAGGCAAAACCAGTGCGTTCTAAAGCACGTCTCTTTAGGTAAAAAACTCATTTCTGACAAAGTTGCCCAAATGCATCTCAGAAGTGTGCAACTTGTTCCCTGAGTTAGAAAACGTCGAGAAACGGTCGTTTCTGCTAGCGCTGTGCTTCTACACATGTATTTGCTGAACGGTGAAAGCACACAGTAATGCACTTTTCTCCCAGCAAATACACTGTTTCTAAGGAAATGGGAACACAATGAGGAGACACTTGTGGAAGCTACTGTGACTAAAACTGAGCTTCCCTACGCACAGGGAAGCAAGAGAAATGCTGATTTCTTCAAGCCCAGTTACATACTCAGAATCTGTACTACTGCGCAAATAGGCATGTCTCTGTAGGCAAAAAACTCATTTCGGACAAAGTTGCCCAAATGCATCTCAGAAGTGTGCAACTTGTTCCCTGAGTTAGAAAACGTCGAGAAACGGTCGTTTCTGCTAGCGCTGTGCTTCTACACATGTATTTGCTGAACGGTGAAAGCGCACAGTAATGCACTTTTCTCCCAGCAAATACACTGTTTCTAAGGAAATGGGAACACACTGAGGAGACACTTGTGGGAGCTACTGTGACTCAAACTGAGCTTCCCTACGCACAGGGAAGCAAGAGAAATGCTGATTTCATCAAGCGCAGTTACATACTCAGAATCTGTACTACTGCGCAAATAGGCATGTCTCTGTAGGCAAAAAACTCATTTCTGACAAAGTTGCCCAAATGCATCTCAGAAGTGTGAAACTTGTTCCCTGAGTTAGAAAATGTCGAGAAACGTTCGTTTCTGCTAGCGCTGTGCTTCTACACATGTATTTGCTGAACGGTGAAAGCGCACAGTAATGCACTTTTCTCCCAGCAAATACACTGTTTCTAAGGAAATGGGAACACACTGGGGAGACACTTGTGGGAGCTACTGTGACTAAAACTGAGCTTCCCTACGCACAGGGAACCAAGAGAAATGCTGATTTGATCAAGCCCAGTTACATACTAAGAATCTGTACTACTGTGCAAATAGGCAAAACTAGTGCGTTCTAAAGCACGTCTCTTTAGGTAAAAAACTCATTTCTGACAAAGTTGCCCAAATGCATCTCAGAAGTGTGCAACTTGTTCCCTGAGTTAGAAAACGTCGAGAAACCGTCGTTTCTGCTAGCGCTGTGCTTCTACACATGTATTTGCTGAACGGTGAAAGCGCACAGTAATGCACTTTTCTCCTAGCAAATACACTGTTTCTAAGGAAATAGGAACACACTGAGGAGACACTTGTGGGAGCTACTGTGACTAAAACTGAGCTTCCCTACGCACAGGGAACCAAGAGAAATGCTGATTTCATCAAGCCCAGTTACATACTAAGAATCTGTACTACTGTGCAAATAGGCAAAACTAGTGCGTTCTAAAGCACGTCTCTTTAGGTAAAAAACTCATTTCTGACAAAGTTGCCCAAATGCATCTCAGAAGTGTGCAACTTGTTCCCTGAGTTAGAAAACGTCGAGAAACGGTCGTTTCTGCTAGCGCTGTGCTTCTACACATGTATTTGCTGAACGGTGAAAGCACACAGTAATGCACTTTTCTCCCAGCAAATACACTGTTTCTAAGGAAATGGGAACACAATGAGGAGACACTTGTGGAAGCTACTGTGACTAAAACTGAGCTTCCCTACGCACAGGGAAGCAAGAGAAATGCTGATTTCTTCAAGCCCAGTTACATACTCAGAATCTGTACTACTGCGCAAATAGGCATATCTCTGTAGGCAAAAAACTCATTTCGGACAAAGTTGCCCAAATGCATCTCAGAAGTGTGCAACTTGTTCCCTGAGTTAGAAAACGTCGAGAAACGGTCGTTTCTGCTAGCGCTGTGCTTCTACACATGTATTTGCTGAACGGTGAAAGCGCACAGTAATGCACTTTTCTCCCAGCAAATACACTGTTTCTAAGGAAATGGGAACACACTGAGGAGACACTTGTGGGAGCTACTGTGACTCAAACTGAGCTTCCCTACGCACAGGGAAGCAAGAGAAATGCTGATTTCATCAAGCGCAGTTACATACTCAGAATCTGTACTACTGCGCAAATAGGCATGTCTCTGTAGGCAAAAAACTCATTTCTGACAAAGTTGCCCAAATGCATCTCAGAAGTGTGAAACTTGTTCCCTGAGTTAGAAAACGTCGAGAAACGTTCGTTTCTGCTAGCGCTGTGCTTCTACACATGTATTTGCTGAACGGTGAAAGCGCACAGTAATGCACTTTTCTCCCAGCAAATACACTGTTTCTAAGGAAATGGGAACACACTGGGGAGACACTTGTGGGAGCTACTGTGACTAAAACTGAGCTTCCCTACGCACAGGGAAGCAAGAGAAATGCTGATTTCATCAAACCGAGTTACATACTCAGAATCTGTACTACTGCGCAAATAGGCATGTCTCTGTAGGCAAAAAACGCATTTCTGACAAAGTTGCCCAAATGCATCTCAGAAGTGTGCAACTTGTTCTCTGAGTTAGAAAACGTCGAGAAACGGTCGTTTCTGCTAGCGCTGTGCTTCTACACATTTATTTGCTGAACGGTGAAAGCACACAGTAATGCACTTTTCTTTCAGCAAATACACTGTTTCTAAGGAAATGGGAACACCCTGAGGAGACACTTGTGGGAGCTACTGTGACTAAAACTGAGCTTCCCTACGCACAGGGAAGCTAGAGAAATGCTGATTTCATCAAGCCCAGTTACATACTCAGAATCTGTACTACTGCGCAAATAGGCATGTCTCTGTAGGCAAAAAACTCATTTCTGACAAAGTTGCCCAAATGCATCACAGAAGTGTGCAACTTGTTCCCTGAGTTAGAAAACATTGAGAAACGTTCGTTTCTGCTAGCGCTGTGCTTCTACACATGTATTTGCTGAACGGTGAAAGCGCACAGTACTGCACTTTTCTCCCAGCAAATGCACTGTTTCTAAGGAAATGGGAACACACTGAGGAGACACTTGTGGGAGCTACTGTGACTCAAACTGAGCTTCCCTACGCACAGGGAAGCAAGAGAAATGCTGATTTCATCAAGCCCAGTTACATACTCAGAATCTGTACTACTGCGCAAATAGGCATGTCTCTGTAGGCAAAAAACTCATTTCTGACAAAGTTGCCCAAATGCATCTCAGAAGTGTGCAACTTGTTCCCTGAGTTAGAAAACGTCGAGAAACGTTCGTTTCTGCTAGCGCTGTGCTTCTACACATGTATTTGCTGAACGGTGAAAGCGCACAGTAATGCACTTTTCTCCCAGCAAATACACTGTTTCTAAGGAAATGGGAACACACTGAGGAGACACTTGTGGGAGCTACTGTGACTAAAACTGAGCTTCCCTACACACAGGGAAGCAAGAGAAATGCTGATTTCATCAAACCGAGTTACATACTCAGAATCTGTACTACTGGGCAAATAGGCATGTCTCTGTAGGCAAAAAACGCATTTCTGACAAAGTTGCCAAAATGCATCTCAGAAGTGTGCAACTTGTTCCCTGAGTTAGAAAACGTCGAGAAACGGTCGTTTCTGCTAGCGCTGTGCTTCTACACATGTATTTGCTGAACGGTGAAAGCACACAGTAATGCACTTTTCTCCCAGCAAATACACTGTTTCTAAGGAAATGGGAACACCCTGAGGAGACACTTGTGGGAGCTACTGTGACTAAAACTGAGCTTCCCTACGCACAGGGAAGCAAGAGAAATGCTGATTTCATCAAGCCGAATTACATACTCAGAATCTGTACTACTGCGCAAATAGGCATGTCTCTGTAGGCAAAAAACTCATTTCTGACAAAGTTGCCCAAATGCATCACAGAAGTGTGCAACTTGTTCCCTGAGTTAGAAAACGTCGAGAAACGTTCGTTTCTGCTAGCGCTGTGCTTCTACACATGTATTTGCTGAACGGTGAAAGCGCACAGTACTGCACTTTTCTCCCAGCAAATACACTGTTTCTAAGGAAATGGGAACACACTGAGGAGACACTTGTGGGAGCTACTGTGACTAAAACTGAGCTTCCCTACGTACAGGGAAGCAAGAGAAATGCTGATTTCATCAAGCCCAGTTACATACTCAGAATCTGTACTACTGCGCAAATAGGCATGTCTCTGTAGGCAAAAAACTCATTTCTGACAAAGTTGCCCAAATGCATCTCAGAAGTGTGCAACTTGTTCCCTGAGTTAGAAAACGTCGAGAAACGGTCGTTTCTGCTAGCGCTGTGCTTCTACACATGTATTTGCTGAACGGTGAAAGCGCACAGTAATGCACTTTTCTCCCAGCAAATGCACTGTTTCTAAGGAAATGGGAACACACTGAGGAGACACTTGTGGGAGCTACTGTGACTAAAACTGAGCTTCCCTACGCACAGGGAAGCAAGAGAAATGCTGATTTCATCAAGCCCAGGTACATACTCAGAATCTGTACTACTGCGCAAATAGGCATGTCCCTGTAGGCAAAAAACTCATTTCTGACAAAGTTGCCCAAATGCATCTCAGAAGTGTGCAACTTGTTCCCTGAGTTAGAAAACGTCGAGAAACGTTCGTTTCTGCTAGCGCTGTGCTTCTACACATGTATTTGCTGAACGGTGAAAGCGCACAGTAATGCACTTTTCTCCCAGCAAATACACTGTTTCTAAGGAAATGGGAACACAATGAGGAGACACTTGTGGAAGCTACTGTGACTAAAACTGAGCTTCCCTACGCACAGGGAAGCAAGAGAAATGCTGATTTCATCAAGCCCAGTTACATACTCAGAATCTGTACTACTGCGCAAATAGGCATGTCTTTGTAGGCAAAAAACTCATTCGGACAAAGTTGCCCAAATGCATCTCAGAAGTGTGCAACTTGTTCCCTGAGTTAGAAAACGTCGAGAAACGGTCGTTTCTGCTAGCGCTGTGCTTCTACACATGTATTTGCTGAACGGTGAAAGCGCACAGTAATGCACTTTTCTCCCAGCAAATACACTGTTTCTAAGGAAATGGGAACACACTGAGGAGACACTTGTGGGAGCTACTGTGACTAAAACTGAGCTTCCCTACGCACAGGGAACCAAGAGAAATGCTGATTTCATCAAGCTCAGTTACATACTAAGAATCTGTACTACTGTGCAAATAGGCAAAACTAGTGCGTTCTAAAGCACGTCTCTTTAGGTAAAAAACTCATTTCTGACAAAGTTGCCCAAATGCATCTCAGAAGTGTGCAACTTGTTCCCTGAGTTAGAAAACGTCGAGAAACGGTCGTTTCTGCTAGCGCTGTGCTTCTACACATGTATTTGCTGAACGGTGAAAGCACACAGTAATGCACTTTTCTCCCAGCAAATACACTGTTTCTAAGGAAATGGGAACACAATGAGGAGACACTTGTGGAAGCTACTGTGACTAAAACTGAGCTTCCCTACGCACAGGGAAGCAAGAGAAATGCTGATTTCTTCAAGCCCAGTTACATACTCAGAATCTGTACTACTGCGCAAATAGGCATGTCTCTGTAGGCAAAAAACACATTTCTGACAAAGTTGCCCAAATGCATCTCAGAAGTGTGCAACTTGTTCCCTGAGTTAGAAAACGTCGAGAAACGTTCGTTTCTGCTAGCGCTGTGCTTCTACACATGTATTTGCTGAACGGTGAAAGCACACAGTAATGCACTTTTCTTTCAGCAAATACACTGTTTCTAAGGAAATGGGAACACCCTGAGGAGACACTTGTGGGAGCTACTGTGACTAAAACTGAGCTTCCCTACGCACAGGGAAGCTAGAGAAATGCTGATTTCATCAAGCCCAGTTACATACTCAGAATCTGTACTACTGCGCAAATAGGCATGTCTCTGTAGGCAAAAAACGCATTTCTGACAAAGTTGCCCAAATGCATCACAGAAGTGTGCAACTTGTTCCCTGAGTTAGAAAACATCGAGAAACGTTCGTTTCTGCTAGCGCTGTGCTTCTACACATGAATTTGCTGAACGGTGAAAGCGCACAGTACTGCACTTTTCTCCCAGCAAATGCACTGTTTCTAAGGAAATGGGAACACACTGAGGAGACACTTGTGGGAGCTACTGTGACTCAAACTGAGCTTCCCTACGCACAGGGAAGCAAGAGAAATGCTGATTTCATCAAGCCCAGTTACATACTCAGAATCTGTACTACTGCGCAAATAGGCATGTCTCTGTAGGCAAAAAACTCATTTCGGACAAAGTTGCCCAAATGCATCTCAGAAGTGTGAAACTTGTTCCCTGAGTTAGAAAACGTCGAGAAACGTTCGTTTCTGCTAGCGCTGTGCTTCTACACATGTATTTGCTGAACGGTGAAAGCGCACAGTAATGCACTTTTCTCCCAGCAAATACACTGTTTCTAAGGAAATGGGAACACACTGAGGAGACACTTGTGGGAGCTACTGTGACTAAAACTGAGCTTCCCTACACACAGGGAAGCAAGAGAAATGCTGATTTCATCAAACCGAGTTACATACTCAGAATCTGTACTACTGGGCAAATAGGCATGTCTCTGTAGGCAAAAAACGCATTTCTGACAAAGTTGCCAAAATGCATCTCAGAAGTGTGCAACTTGTTCCCTGAGTTAGAAAATGTCGAGAAACGGTCGTTTCTGCTAGCGCTGTGCTTCTACACATGTATTTGCTGAACGGTGAAAGCACACAGTAATGCACTTTTCTCCCAGCAAATACACTGTTTCTAAGGAAATGGGAACACACTGAGGAGACACTTGTGGGAGCTACTGTGACTCAAACTGAGCTTCCCTACGCACAGGGAAGCAAGAGAAATGCTGATTTCATCAAGCGCAGTTACATACTCAGAATCTGTACTACTGCGCAAATAGGCATGTCTCTGTAGGCAAAAAACTCATTTCTGACAAAGTTGCCCAAATGCATCTCAGAAGTGTGAAACTTGTTCCCTGAGTTAGAAAACGTCGAGAAACGTTCGTTTCTGCTAGCGCTGTGCTTCTACACATGTATTTGCTGAACGGTGAAAGCGCACAGTACTGCACTTTTCTCCCAGCAAATACACTGTTTCTAAGGAAATGGGAACACACTGGGGAGACACTTGTGGGAGCTACTGTGACTAAAACTGAGCTTCCCTACGCACAGGGAAGCAAGAGAAATGCTGATTTCATCAAACCGAGTTACATACTCAGAATCTGTACTACTGCGCAAATAGGCATGTCTCTGTAGGCAAAAAACGCATTTCTGACAAAGTTGCCCAAATGCATCTCAGAAGTGTGCAACTTGTTCCCTGAGTTAGAAAACGTCGAGAAACGGTCGTTTCTGCTAGCGCTGTGCTTCTACACATGTATTTGCTGAACGGTGAAAGCACACAGTAATGCACTTTTCTTTCAGCAAATACACTGTTTCTAAGGAAATGGGAACACCCTGAGGAGACACTTGTGGGAGCTACTGTGACTAAAACTGAGCTTCCCTACGCACAGGGAAGCTAGAGAAATGCTGATTTCATCAAGCCCAGTTACATACTCAGAATCTGTACTACTGCGCAAATAGGCATGTCTCTGTAGGCAAAAAACTCATTTCTGACAAAGTTGCCCAAATGCATCACAGAAGTGTGCAACTTGTTCCCTGAGTTAGAAAACATCGAGAAACGTTCGTTTCTGCTAGCGCTGTGCTTCTACACATGTATTTGCTGAACGGTGAAAGCGCACAGTACTGCACTTTTCTCCCAGCAAATGCACTGTTTCTAAGGAAATGGGAACACACTGAGGAGACACTTGTGGGAGCTACTGTGACTCAAACTGAGCTTCCCTACGCACAGGGAAGCAAGAGAAATGCTGATTTCATCAAGCCCAGTTACATACTCAGAATCTGTACTACTGCGCAAATAGGCATGTCTCTGTAGGCAAAAAACTCATTTCTGACAAAGTTGCCCAAATGCATCTCAGAAGTGTGAAACTTGTTCCCTGAGTTAGAAAACGTCGAGAAACGTTCGTTTCTGCTAGCGCTGTGCTTCTACACATGTATTTGCTGAACGGTGAAAGCGCACAGTAATGCACTTTTCTCCCAGCAAATACACTGTTTCTAAGGAAATGGGAACACACTGAGGAGACACTTGTGGGAGCTACTGTGACTAAAACTGAGCTTCCCTACACACAGGGAAGCAAGAGAAATGCTGATTTCATCAAACCGAGTTACATACTCAGAATCTGTACTACTGGGCAAATAGGCATGTCTCTGTAGGCAAAAAACGCATTTCTGACAAAGTTGCCAAAATGCATCTCAGAAGTGTGCAACTTGTTCCCTGAGTTAGAAAACGTCGAGAAACGGTCGTTTCTGCTAGCGCTGTGCTTCTACACATGTATTTGCTGAACGGTGAAAGCACACAGTAATGCACTTTTCTCCCAGCAAATACACTGTTTCTAAGGAAATGGGAACACCCTGAGGAGACACTTGTGGGAGCTACTGTGACTAAAACTGAGCTTCCCTACGCACAGGGAAGCAAGAGAAATGCTGATTTCATCAAGCCGAATTACATACTCAGAATCTGTACTACTGCGCAAATAGGCATGTCTCTGTAGGCAAAAAACTCATTTCTGACAAAGTTGCCCAAATGCATCACAGAAGTGTGCAACTTGTTCCCTGAGTTAGAAAACGTCGAGAAACGTTCGTTTCTGCTAGCGCTGTGCTTCTACACATGTATTTGCTGAACGGTGAAAGCGCACAGTACTGCACTTTTCTCCCAGCAAATACACTGTTTCTAAGGAAATGGGAACACACTGAGGAGACACTTGTGGGAGCTACTGTGACTAAAACTGAGCTTCCCTACGTACAGGGAAGCAAGAGAAATGCTGATTTCATCAAGCCCAGTTACATACTCAGAATCTGTACTACTGCGCAAATAGGCATGTCTCTGTAGGCAAAAAACTCATTTCTGACAAAGTTGCCCAAATGCATCTCAGAAGTGTGCAACTTGTTCCCTGAGTTAGAAAACGTCGAGAAACGTTCGTTTCTGCTAGCGCTGTGCTTCTACACATGTATTTGCTGAACGGTGAAAGCGCACAGTACTGCACTTTTCTCCCAGCAAATACACTGTTTCTAAGGAAATGGGAACACACTGGGGAGACACTTGTGGGAGCTACTGTGACTAAAACTGAGCTTCCCTACGCACAGGGAAGCAAGAGAAATGCTGATTTCATCAAACCGAGTTACATACTCAGAATCTGTACTACTGCGCAAATAGGCATGTCTCTGTAGGCAAAAAACGCATTTCTGACAAAGTTGCCCAAATGCATCTCAGAAGTGTGCAACTTGTTCCCTGAGTTAGAAAACGTCGAGAAACGGTCGTTTCTGCTAGCGCTGTGCTTCTACACATGTATTTGCTGAACGGTGAAAGCACACAGTAATGCACTTTTCTTTCAGCAAATACACTGTTTCTAAGGAAATGGGAACACCCTGAGGAGACACTTGTGGGAGCTACTGTGACTAAAACTGAGCTTCCCTACGCACAGGGAAGCTAGAGAAATGCTGATTTCATCAAGCCCAGTTACATACTCAGAATCTGTACTACTGCGCAAATAGGCATGTCTCTGTAGGCAAAAAACTCATTTCTGACAAAGTTGCCCAAATGCATCACAGAAGTGTGCAACTTGTTCCCTGAGTTAGAAAACATCGAGAAACGTTCGTTTCTGCTAGCGCTGTGCTTCTACACATGTATTTGCTGAACGGTGAAAGCGCACAGTAGTGCACTTTTCTCCCAGCAAATGCACTGTTTCTAAGGAAATGGGAACACACTGAGGAGACACTTGTGGGAGCTACTGTGACTCAAACTGAGCTTCCCTACGCACAGGGAAGCAAGAGAAATGCTGATTTCATCAAGCCCAGTTACATACTCAGAATCTGTACTACTGCGCAAATAGGCATGTCTCTGTAGGCAAAAAACTCATTTCTGACAAAGTTGCCCAAATGCATCTCAGAAGTGTGAAACTTGTTCCCTGAGTTAGAAAACGTCGAGAAACGTTCGTTTCTGCTAGCGCTGTGCTTCTACACATGTATTTGCTGAACGGTGAAAGCGCACAGTAATGCACTTTTCTCCCAGCAAATACACTGTTTCTAAGGAAATGGGAACACACTGAGGAGACACTTGTGGGAGCTACTGTGACTAAAACTGAGCTTCCCTACACACAGGGAAGCAAGAGAAATGCTGATTTCATCAAACCGAGTTACATACTCAGAATCTGTACTACTGGGCAAATAGGCATGTCTCTGTAGGCAAAAAACGCATTTCTGACAAAGTTGCCAAAATGCATCTCAGAAGTGTGCAACTTGTTCCCTGAGTTAGAAAACGTCGAGAAACGGTCGTTTCTGCTAGCGCTGTGCTTCTACACATGTATTTGCTGAACGGTGAAAGCACACAGTAATGCACTTTTCTCCCAGCAAATACACTGTTTCTAAGGAAATGGGAACACCCTGAGGAGACACTTGTGGGAGCTACTGTGACTAAAACTGAGCTTCCCTACGCACAGGGAAGCAAGAGAAATGCTGATTTCATCAAGCCGAATTACATACTCAGAATCTGTACTACTGCGCAAATAGGCATGTCTCTGTAGGCAAAAAACTCATTTCTGACAAAGTTGCCCAAATGCATCACAGAAGTGTGCAACTTGTTCCCTGAGTTAGAAAACGTCGAGAAACGTTCGTTTCTGCTAGCGCTGTGCTTCTACACATGTATTTGCTGAACGGTGAAAGCGCACAGTACTGCACTTTTCTCCCAGCAAATACACTGTTTCTAAGGAAATGGGAACACACTGAGGAGACACTTGTGGGAGCTACTGTGACTAAAACTGAGCTTCCCTACGTACAGGGAAGCAAGAGAAATGCTGATTTCATCAAGCCCAGTTACATACTCAGAATCTGTACTACTGCGCAAATAGGCATGTCTCTGTAGGCAAAAAACTCATTTCTGACAAAGTTGCCCAAATGCATCTCAGAAGTGTGCAACTTGTTCCCTGAGTTAGAAAACGTCGAGAAACGTTCGTTTCTGCTAGCGCTGTGCTTCTACACATGTATTTGCTGAACGGTGAAAGCGCACAGTAATGCACTTTTCTCCCAGCAAATACACTGTTTCTAAGGAAATGGGAACACAATGAGGAGACACTTGTGGAAGCTACTGTGACTAAAACTGAGCTTCCCTACGCACAGGGAAGCAAGAGAAATGCTGATTTCATCAAGCCCAGGTACATACTCAGAATCTGTACTACTGCGCAAATAGGCATGTCTCTGTAGGCAAAAAACTCATTTCTGACAAAGTTGCCCAAATGCATCTCAGAAGTGTGCAACTTGTTCCCTGAGTTAGAAAACGTTGAGAAACGTTCGTTTCTGCTAGCGCTGTGCTTCTACACATGTATTTGCTGAACGGTGAAAGCGCACAGTAAAGCAATTTTCTCCCAGCAAATACACTGTTTCTAAGGAAATGGGAACACAATGAGGAGACACTTGTGGAAGCTACTGTGACTAAAACTGAGCTTCCCTAACACAGGGAAGCAAGAGAAATGCTGATTTCATCAAGCCCAGTTACATACTCAGAATCTGTACTACTGCGCAAATAGGCATGTCTCTGTAGGCAAAAAACTCATTCGGACAAAGTTGCCCAAATGCATCTCAGAAGTGTGCAACTTGTTCCCTGAGTTAGAAAACGTCGAGAAACGGTCGTTTCTGCTAGCGCTGTGCTTCTACACATGTATTTGCTGAACGGTGAAAGCGCACAGTAATGCACTTTTCTCCCAGCAAATACACTGTTTCTAAGGAAATGGGAACACACTGAGGAGACACTTGTGGGAGCTACTGTGACTAAAACAGAGCTTCCCTACGCACAGGGAAGAGGGGAAATGCTGATTTCATCAAGCCCAGTTACATACTCAGAATCTGTACTACTGCGCAAATAGGCATGTGTCTTTAGGCAAAAAATTCATTTCTGACAAAGTTGCCAAAATGCATCTCAGAAGTGTGCAACGTGTTCCCTGAGTTAGAAAACGTCGAGAAACTGTCGTTTCTGCTAGCGCTGTGCTTCTACACATGTATTTGCTGAACGGTGAAAGCGCACAGTAATGCACTTTTCTCCCAGCAAATGCACTGTTTCTAAGGAAATGGGAACACACTGAGGAGACACTTGTGGGAGCTACTGTGACTAAAACTGAGCTTCCCTACGCACAGGGAAGCAAGAGAAATGCTGATTTCTTCAAGCCCAGTTACATACTCAGAATCTGTACTACTGCGCAAATAGGCATGTCTCTGTAGGCAAAAAACTCATTTCGGACAAAGTTGCCCAAATGCATCTCAGAAGTGTGCAACTTGTTCCCTGAGTTAGAAAACGTCGAGAAACGTTCGTTTCTGCTAGCGCTGTGCTTCTACACATGTATTTGCTGAACGGTGAAAGCGCACAGTAATGCACTTTTCTCCCAGCAAATACACTGTTTCTAAGGAAATGGGAACACCCTGAGGAGACACTTGTGGGAGCTACTGTGACTAAAACTGAGCTTCCCTACACACAGGGAAGCAAGAGAAATGCTGATTTCATCAAACCGAGTTACATACTCAGAATCTGTACTACTGGGCAAATAGGCATGTCTCTGTAGGCAAAAAACGCATTTCTGACAAAGTTGCCAAAATGCATCTCAGAAGTGTGCAACTTGTTCCCTGAGTTAGAAAACGTCGAGAAACGGTCGTTTCTGCTAGCGCTGTGCTTCTACACATGTATTTGCTGAACGGTGAAAGCACACAGTAATGCACTTTTCTCCCAGCAAATACACTGTTTCTAAGGAAATGGGAACACCCTGAGGAGACACTTGTGGGAGCTACTGTGACTAAAACTGAGCTTCCCTACGCACAGGGAAGCAAGAGAAATGCTGATTTCATCAAGCCGAATTACATACTCAGAATCTGTACTACTGCGCAAATAGGCATGTCTCTGTAGGCAAAAAACTCATTTCTGACAAAGTTGCCCAAATGCATCACAGAAGTGTGCAACTTGTTCCCTGAGTTAGAAAACGTCGAGAAACGTTCGTTTCTGCTAGCGCTGTGCTTCTACACATGTATTTGCTGAACGGTGAAAGCGCACAGTACTGCACTTTTCTCCCAGCAAATACACTGTTTCTAAGGAAATGGGAACACACTGAGGAGACACTTGTGGGAGCTACTGTGACTAAAACTGAGCTTCCCTACGTAAAGGGAAGCAAGAGAAATGCTGATTTCATCAAGCCCAGTTACATACTCAGAATCTGTACTACTGCGCAAATAGGCATGTCTCTGTAGGCAAAAAACTCATTTCTGACAAAGTTGCCCAAATGCATCTCAGAAGTGTGCAACTTGTTCCCTGAGTTAGAAAACGTCGAGAAACGTTCGTTTCTGCTAGCGCTGTGCTTCTACACATGTATTTGCTGAACGGTGAAAGCGCACAGTAAAGCACTTTTCTCCCAGCAAATACACTGTTTCTAAGGAAATGGGAACACACTGAGGAGACACTTGTGGGAGCTACTGTGACTAAAACTGAGCTTCCCTACGCACAGGGAAGCAAGAGAAATGCTGATTTCATCAAGCCCAGGTACATACTCAGAATCTGTACTACTGCGCAAATAGGCATGTCTCTGTAGGCAAAAAACTCATTTCTGACAAAGTTGCCCAAATGCATCTCAGAAGTGTGCAACTTGTTCCCTGAGTTAGAAAACGTTGAGAAACGTTCGTTTCTGCTAGCGCTGTGCTTCTACACATGTATTTGCTGAACGGTGAAAGGGCACAGTAATGCAATTTTCTCCCAGCAAATACACTGTTTCTAAGGAAATGGGAACACAATGAGGAGACACTTGTGGAAGCTACTGTGACTAAAACTGAGCTTCCCTAACACAGGGAAGCAAGAGAAATGCTGATTTCATCAAGCCCAGTTACATACTCATAATCTGTACTACTGCGCAAATAGGCATGTGTCTTTAGGCAAAAAATTCATTTCTGACAAAGTTGCCAAAATGCATCTCAGAAGTGTGCAACGTGTTCCCTGAGTTAGAAAACGTCGAGAAACTGTCGTTTCTGCTAGCGCTGTGCTTCTACACATGTATTTGCTGAACAGTGAAAGCACACAGTAATGCACTTTTCTCCCAGCAAATACACTGTTTCTAAGGAAATGGGAACACACTGAGGAGACACTTGTGGGAGCTACTGTGACTAAAACTGAGCTTCCCTACGCACAGGGAAGCAAGAGAAATGCTGATTTCTTCAAGCCCAGTTACATACTCAGAATCTGTACTACTGCGCAAATAGGCATGTCTCTGTAGGCAAAAAACTCATTTCGGACAAAGTTGCCCAAATGCATCTCAGAAGTGTGCAACTTGTTCCCTGAGTTAGAAAACGTCGAGAAACGGTCGTTTCTGCTAGCGCTGTGCTTCTACACATGTATTTGCTGAACGGTGAAAGCGCACAGTAATGCACTTTTCTCCCAGCAAATACACTGTTTCTAAGGAAATGGGAACACCCTGAGGAGACACTTGTGGGAGCTACTGTGACTAAAACTGAGCTTCCCTACGCACAGGGAAGCAAGAGAAATGCTGATTTCATCAAGCCGAATTACATACTCAGAATCTGTACTACTGCGCAAATAGGCATGTCTCTGTAGGCAAAAAACTCATTTCTGACAAAGTTGCCCAAATGCATCACAGAAGTGTGCAACTAGTTCCCTGAGTTAGAAAACGTCGAGAAACGTTCGTTTCTGCTAGCGCTGTGCTTCTACACATGTATTTGCTGAACGGTGAAAGCGCACAGTACTGCACTTTTCTCCCAGCAAATGCACTGTTTCTAAGGAAATGGGAACACACTGAGGAGACACTTGTGGGAGCTACTGTGACTCAAACTGAGCTTCCCTACGCACAGGGAAGCAACAGAAATGCTGATTTCATCAAGCCCAGTTACATACTCAGAATCTGTACTACTGCGCAAATAGGCATGTCTCTGTAGGCAAAAAACTCATTTCTGACAAAGTTGCCCAAATGCATCTCAGAAGTGTGAAACTTGTTCCCTGAGTTAGAAAACGTCGAGAAACGTTCGTTTCTGCTAGCGCTGTGCTTCTACACATGTATTTGCTGAACGGTGAAAGCGCACAGTAATGCACTTTTCTCCCAGCAAATACACTGTTTCTAAGGAAATGGGAACACACTGAGGAGACACTTGTGGGAGCTACTGTGACTAAAACTGAGCTTCCCTACACACAGGGAAGCAAGAGAAATGCTGATTTCATCAAACCGAGTTACATACTCAGAATCTGTACTACTGGGCAAATAGGCATGTCTCTGTAGGCAAAAAACGCATTTCTGACAAAGTTGCCAAAATGCATCTCAGAAGTGTGCAACTTGTTCCCTGAGTTAGAAAACGTCGAGAAACGGTCGTTTCTGCTAGCGCTGTGCTTCTACACATGTATTTGCTGAACGGTGAAAGCACACAGTAATGCACTTTTCTCCCAGCAAATACACTGTTTCTAAGGAAATGGGAACACCCTGAGGAGACACTTGTGGGAGCTACTGTGACTAAAACTGAGCTTCCCTACGCACAGGGAAGCAAGAGAAATGCTGATTTCATCAAGCCGAATTACATACTCAGAATCTGTACTACTGCGCAAATAGGCATGTCTCTGTAGGCAAAAAACTCATTTCTGACAAAGTTGCCCAAATGCATCACAGAAGTGTGCAACTTGTTCCCTGAGTTAGAAAACGTCGAGAAACGTTCGTTTCTGCTAGCGCTGTGCTTCTACACATGTATTTGCTGAACGGTGAAAGCGCACAGTACTGCACTTTTCTCCCAGCAAATACACTGTTTCTAAGGAAATGGGAACACACTGAGGAGACACTTGTGGGAGCTACTGTGACTAAAACTGAGCTTCCCTACGTACAGGGAAGCAAGAGAAATGCTGATTTCATCAAGCCCAGTTACATACTCAGAATCTGTACTACTGCGCAAATAGGCATGTCTCTGTAGGCAAAAAACTCATTTCTGACAAAGTTGCCCAAATGCATCTCAGAAGTGTGCAACTTGTTCCCTGAGTTAGAAAACGTCGAGAAACGTTCGTTTCTGCTAGCGCTGTGCTTCTACACATGTATTTGCTGAACGGTGAAAGCGCACAGTAATGCACTTTTCTCCCAGCAAATACACTGTTTCTAAGGAAATGGGAACACACTGAGGAGACACTTGTGGGAGCTACTGTGACTAAAACTGAGCTTCCCTACGCACAGGGAAGCAAGAGAAATGCTGATTTCATCAAGCCCAGGTACATACTCAGAATCTGTACTACTGCGCAAATAGGCATGTCTCTGTAGGCAAAAAACTCATTTCTGACAAAGTTGCCCAAATGCATCTCAGAAGTGTGCAACTTGTTCCCTGAGTTAGAAAACGTTGAGAAACGTTCGTTTCTGCTAGCGCTGTGCTTCTACACATGTATTTGCTGAACGGTGAAAGCGCACAGTAATGCAATTTTCTCCCAGCAAATACACTGTTTCTAAGGAAAAGGGAACACACTGAGGAGACACTTGTGGGAGCTACTGTGACTAAAACTGAGCTTCCCTACGCACAGGGAAGCAAGAGAAATGCTGATTTCATCAAGCCCAGTTACATACTCAGAATCTGTACTACTGCGCAAATAGGCATGTCTCTTTAGGCAAAAAATTCATTTCTGACAAAGTTGCCAAAATGCATCTCAGAAGTATACAACTTGTTCCCTGAGTTAGAAAACGTCGAGAAACGTTCATTTCTGCTAGCGCTGTGCTTCTACACATGTATTTGCTGAACGGTGAAAGTGCACAGTAATGCACTTTTCTCCCAGCAAATACACTGTTACTAAGGAAATGGGAACACACTGAGGAGACACTTGTGGGAGCTAAAGTGACTAAAACTGAGCTTCCCTACACACAGGGATGCAAGAGAAAGGCTGATTTCATCAAGCCCAGTTACATACTCATAATCTGTACTACTGCGCAAATAGGCAAAACTAGTGCGTTCTAAAGCATGTCTCTTTAGGCAAAAATCTCATTTCTGACAAAGTTGCCCAAATGCATCTCAGAAGTGTGCAACTTGTTCCCTGAGTTAGAAAACATCGAGAAACGGTCGTTTCTGCTAGCGATGTGCTTCTACACATGTATTTGCTGAACGGTGAAAGCGCACAGTAATGCACTTTTCTCCCAGCAAATACACTGTTCCTAAGGAAATGGGAACACACTGAGGAGACACTTGTGGGAGCTACTGTGACTAAAACTGAGCTTCCCTATGCACAGGGAAGCATGGGAAATGCTGATTTGATCAAGCCCAGTTACATAATCAGAATCTGTACTACTGCGCAAATAGGCATGTCTCTTTAGGCAAACAACTCATTTCTGAACAAAGTTGCCCAAATGCATCTCAGAAGTGTGCAACTTGTTCCCTGAGTTAGAAAACGTCGAGAAACAATAGTTTCTGCTAGCGCTGTGCTTCTACATATGTATTTGCTGAACGGTGAAAGCGCACAGTAATGCTCTTTTCTCCCAGCAAATACACTGTTACTAAGGAAATGGGAACACCCTGAGGAGACACTTGTGGGAGCTAAAGTGACTAAAACTGAGCTTCCCTACGCACAGGGATGCAAGAGAAATGCTGATTTCATCAAGCCCAGTTACATACTCAGAATCTGTACTACTGCGCAAATAGGCAAAACTAGTGCGTTCTAAAGCACGTCTCTTTAGGCAAAAAACTCATTTCTGACAAAGTTGCCCAAATGCATCTCAGAAGTGTGCAACTTGTTCCCTGAGTTAGAAAACGTCGAGAAACGGTCGTTTCTGCTAGTGCTGTGCTTCAACACATGTATTTGCTGAACGGTGAAAGCGCACAGTAATGCACTTTTCTCCCAGCAAATACACTGTTTCTAAGGAAATGGGAACACACTGAGGTGACACTTGTGGGAGCTATTGTGACTTAAACTGAGCTTCCCTATGCACAGGGAAGCAAGAGAAATGCTGATTTCCTCAAGCCCAGTTACATACTCAGAGTCTGTACTACTGCGCAAATAGGCATGTCTCTTTAGGCAAAAAACTCATTTCTGACAAAGTTGCCCAAATGCATCTCAGAAGTGTGCAACTTGTTCCCTGAGTTAGAAAAAGTCGAGAAACGGTCGTTTCTGCTAGCGCTGTGCTTCTACACATGTATTTGCTGAACGGTGAGAGCGCACAGTAATGCACTTTTCTCCCAGCAAATACACTGTTTCTAAGGAAATGGGAACACACTGAGGAGACACTTGTGGGAGCTACTGTGACTAAAACTGAGCTTCCCTATGCACAGGGAAGGAGGAGAACTGCTGATTTCATCAAGACCTGTTACATACTCAGAATCTGTACTACTGCGGAAATAGGCAAAACTAGTGCGTTCTAAAGCACGTCTCTTTAGGCAAAAAACTCATTTCTGACAAATTTGCCCAAATGCATCTCAGAAGTGTGCAACTTGTTCCCTGAGTTAGAAGTCGTCGAGAAACAATCGTTTCTGCTAGCGCTGTGCTTCTACATATGTATTTGCTGAACGGTGAAAGCGCACAATAATGCGCTTTTCTCCCAGCAAATACACTGTTACTAAGGAAATGGGAATACACTGAGGAGACACTTGTGGGAGCTAAAGTGACTAAAACTGAGCTTCCCTATGCACAGGCATGCAAGAGAAATGCTGATTTCATCAAGCCCAGTTACATACTCAGAATCTGTACTACTCCGCAAATAGGCACGTCTCTTTAGGCAAAAAACTCATTTCAGACAAAGTTGCCCAAAGGCATCTCAGAAGTGTGCAACTTGTTCCCTGAGTTAGAAAACGTCGAGAAACGGTCGTTTCTGCTAGCGCTGTGCTTCTACACATGTATTTGCTGAACGGTGAAAGCGCACAGTAATGCACTTTTCTCCCAGCAAATACACTTTTTCTAAGGAAATGGGAACATACTGAGGAGACACTTGTGGGAGCTACTGTGACTAAAACTGAGCTTTCCTACGCACAGGGAAGCAAGAGAAATGCTGATTTCATCAAGCCCAGTTACACACTCAGAATCTGTACTACTGCGCAAATAGGCATGTCTCTTTGGGCAAAAAACTCATTTCTGACAAAGTTGCCCAAATGCATCTCAGACGTTTGTAACTTGTTCCCTGAGTTAGAAAACGTCGAGAAACGGTCATTTCGGCTAGCGCTGTGCTTCTACACATTTATTTGCTGAACGGTGAAAGCGCACAGTAATGCACTTTTCTCCCAGCAAATACACTGTTTCTAAGGAAATGGGAACACACTGAGGAGACACTTGTGGGAGCTACTGGGACAAAAACTGAGCTTCCCTACGCACAGGGAAGCAAGAGGAATGCTGATTTCATCAAGCCCAGATACATACTCAGAATCTGTTCTACTGCGCAAATAGGCATGTCTCTTAAGGCAAAAAACTCATTTCTGACAAAGTTGCCCAAATGCATCTCAGAAGTGTGCAACTTGTTCCCTGAGTCAGAAAACGTCGAGAAAGGGTCTTTTCTGCTAGCGCTGTGCTTCTACACATGTATTTGCTGAACGGTGAAAGCGCACAGTAATGCACTTTTCTCCCAGCAAATACACTGTTTCTAAGGAAATGGGAACACACTGAGGAGACACTTGTGGGAGCTACTGTGACTAAAACTGAGCTTCCCTACGCACAGGGAAGCAAGAGAAATGCTGATTTCATCAAGCCCAGTTACATACTCAGAATCTGTACTACTGCGCAAATAGGCATGTCTCTGTAGGCAAAAAACTCATTTCTGACAAAGTTGCCCAAATGCATCTCAGAAGTGTGCAACTTGTTCCCTGAGTTAGAAAAAGTCGAGAAACGGTCGTTTCTTATTTGCTGAACGGTGAAAGCGCACAGTAATGCACTTTTCTCCCAGCAAATACCCTGTTTCTAAGGAAATGGGAACACACTGAGGAGACACTTGTGGGAGCTACTGTGAGTAAAACTGAGCTTCCCTACGCAGAGGGAAGCAAGAGAAGTACTGATTTCATCAACCCCAGTTACATACACAGAATCTGTACTCCTGCCCAAATAGGCAAAACAAGTGCGTTCTAAAGCACGTCTCTTTAGGCAAAAAACTCATTTCTGACAAAGTTGCCCAAATGCATCTCAGAAATGTGCAACTTGTTCCCTGAGTTAGAAAACGTCGAGAAACGTTCGTTTCTTCTAGCGCTGTGCTTCTACACATGTATTTGCTGAACGGTGAAAGCGCACAGTAATGCACTTTTCTCCCAGCAAATACACTGTTTCTAAGGAAATGGGAACACACTGAGGAGAAACTTGTGGGAGCTACTGTGACTAAAACTGAGCTTCCCTACGCACAAGGAAGCAAGAGAAATGCTGATTTCATCAAGCCCAGTTACATACTCAGAATCTGTACTACTGCGCAAATAGGCATGTCTCTGTAGGCAAAAAACTCAATTCTGACAAAGTTGCCCAAATGCATCTCAGAAGTGTGCAACTTGTTCCCTGAGTTAGAAAACGTCGAGAAACGTTCGTTACAGCTAGCGCTGTGCTTCTACACATGTATTTGCTGAACGGTGAAAGCGCACAGTAATGCACTTTTCTCCCAGCAAATACACTGTTTCTAAGGAAATGGGAACACACTGAGGAGACACTTGTGGGAGCTACTGTGACTAAAACTGAGCTTCCCTACGCACAGGGAAGCAAGAGAAATGCTGATTTCATCAAGCCCAGTTAAATACACAGAATCTGTACTACTGCGCAAATAGGCATGTCTCTCTAGGCAAAAAACTCATTTCTGACAAAGTTGCCCAAATGCATCTCAGAAGTGTGCCACTTGTTCCCTGAGTTAGAAAACGTCGAGGAACGGTCGTTTCAGCTAGCGCTGTGCTTCTACACATGTATTTGCTGAACGGTGAAAGCGCACAGTAATGCACTTTTCTCCCAGCAAATACACTGTTTCTAAGGAAATGGGAACACACTGAGGAGACACTTGTGGCAGCTACTGTGACTAAAACTGAGCTTCCCTACGCAGAGGGAAGCAAGAGAAATACTGATTTTATCAACCCCAGTTACATACACAGAATCTGTACTACTGCGCAAATAGGCATGTCTCTTGAGGTAAAAACTCATTTCTGACAAAGTTGCCCAAATGCATCTCAGAAGTGTGCAACTTGTTCCCTGAGTTCGAAGACGTCGAGAAAGTGTCGTTTCTGCTAGCGCTGTGCTTCTACACATGTATTTGCTGAACGGTGAAAGCGCACAGTAATGCACTTTTCTCCCAGCAAATACACTGTTTCTAAGGAACTGGGAACACACTGAGGAGACACTTGTGGGAGCTACTGTGACTAAAACTGAGCTTCCCTACGCAGAGGGAAGCAAGAGAAATGCTGATTTCATCAAGCCCAGTTACATACTCAGAATCTGTACTACTGCGCAAATAGGCATGTCTCTGTAGGCAAAAAACTCATTTCTGACAAAGTTGCCCAAATGCATCTCAGAAGTGTGCCACTTGTTCCCTGAGTTAGAAAACGTCGAGAAACGTTCGTTTCTGCTAGCGCTGTGCTTCTACACAAGTATTTGCTGAACGGTGAAAGCGCACAGTAATGCACTTTTCTCCCAGCAAATACACTGTTTCTAAGGAAATGGGAACACACTGAGGAGACACTTGTGGGAGCTACTGTGACTAAAACTGAGCTTCCCTACACACAGGGAAGCAAGAGAAATGCTGATTTCAGCAAGCCCAGTTACATACTCAGAATCTGTACTACTGCGCAAATAGGCATGTCTCTGTAGGCAAAAAACTCATTTCTGACAAAGTTGCCCAAATGCAATTTAGAAGTGTGCCACTTGTTCCCTGAGTTAGAAAACGTCGAGAAACGGTCGTTTCAGCTAGCGCTGTGCTTCTACACATGTATTTGCTGAACGGTGAAAGCGCACACTAATGCACTTTTCTCCCAGCAAATACACTGTTTCTAAGGAAATGGGAACACACTGAGGAGACACTTGTGGCAGCTACTGTGACTAAAACTGAGCTTCCTTATGCACAGGGAAGCAAGTGAAATGCTGATTTCATCAAGCCCAGTTACATACTCAGAATCTGTACTACTGCGCAAAGAGGCAAAACAAGTGCGTTCTAAAGCACGTCTCTTTAGGCAAAAAACTCATTTCTGACAAAGTTGCCCAAATGCTTCTCAGAAGTGTGCAACTTGTTCCCTGAGTTAGAAAACGTCGAGAAACGTTCGTTTCTGCTAGCGCTGTGCTTCTACACATGTATTAGCTGAAAGGTGAAAGCGCACATTAATGCACTTTTCTCCCAGCAAATACACTGTTTCAAGGGAAATGGGAACACACTGAGGAGACACTTGTGGGAGCTACTGTGACTAAAACTGAGCTTCCCTACGCACAGGGAAGCAAGAGAAATGCTGATTTCATCAAGGCCATTTACATACTCAGAATCTGTACTACTGCGCAATTAGGCACGTCTCTTTAGGCATAAAACTCATTTCTGACAAAGTTGCCCAAATGCATCTCAGAAGTGTGCAACTTGTTCCCTGAGTTAGAAAAAGTCGAGAAACGGTCATTTCTTATTTGCTGAACGGTGAAAGCGCACAGTAATGCACTTTTCTCCCAGCAAATACACTGTTTCTAAGGAAATGGGAACACACTGAGGAGACACTTGTGGGAGCTACTGTGACTAAAACTGAGCTTCCCTACGCACAGGGAAGCAAGAGAAATGCTGATTTCATCAAGCCCAGTTACATACTCAGAATCTGTACTACTGCGCAAATAGGCATGTCTCTGTAGGCAAAAAACTCATTTCTGACAAAGTTGCCCAAATGCATCTCAGAAGTGTGCAACTTGTTCCCTGAGTTAGAAAAAGTCGAGAAACGGTCGTTTCTTATTTGCTGAACGGTGAAAGCGCACAGTAATGCACTTTTCTCCCAGCAAATACCCTGTTTCTAAGGAAATGGGAACACACTGAGGAGACACTTGTGGGAGCTACTGTGAGTAAAACTGAGCTTCCCTACGCAGAGGGAAGCAAGAGAAGTACTGATTTCATCAACCCCAGTTACATACACAGAATCTGTACTCCTGCCCAAATAGGCAAAACAAGTGCGTTCTAAAGCACGTCTCTTTAGGCAAAAAACTCATTTCTGACAAAGTTGCCCAAATGCATCTCAGAAGTGTGCAACTTGTTCCCTGAGTCAGAAAACGTCGAGAAAGGGTCGTTTCTGCTAGCGCTGTGCTTCTACACATGTATTTGCTGAACGGTGAAAGCGCACAGTAATGCACTTTTCTCCCAGCAAATACACTGTTTCTAAGGAAATGGGAACACACTGAGGAGACACTTGTGGGAGCTACTGTGACTAAAACTGAGCTTCCCTACGCACAGGGAAGCAAGAGAAATGCTGATTTCATCAGGCCCAGTTACATACTCAGAATCTGTACTACTGCGCAAATAGGCATGTCTCTTTAGGCAAAAAACTCATTTCTGACAAAGTTGCCCAAATGCATCTCAGACGTGTGTAACTTGTTCCCTGAGTTAGAAAACGTCGAGAAACGGTCATTTCGGCTAGCGCTGTGCTTCTACATATTTATTTGCTGAACGGTGAAAGCGCACAGTAATGCACTTTTCTCCCAGCAAATACACTGTTTCTAAGGAAATGGGAACACACTGAGGAGACACTTGTGGGAGCTACTGTGACTAAAACTGAGATTCCCTGTGCACAGGGAAGCAAGAGGAATGCTGATTTCATCAAGCCCAGTTACATACTCAGAATCTGTACTACTGCGCAAATAGGCATGTCTCTTAAGGCAAAAAACTCATTTCTGACAAAGTTGCCCAATGCATTTCAGAAGTGTGCAACTTCTTCCCTGAATTAGAAAACGTCGAGAAACGGTCGTTTCTTATTTGCTGAACGGTGAAAGCGCACAGTAATGCACTTTTCTCCCAGCAAATACACTGTTTCTAAGGAAATGGGAACACACTGAGGAGACACTTGTGGGAGCTACTGTGACTAAAACTGAGCTTCCCTACGCACAGGGAAGCAAGAGAAATGCTGATTTCATCAAGCCCAGTTACATACTCAGAATCTGTACTACTGCGCAAATCGGCAAAACAAGTGCGTTCTAAAGCACGTCTCTTTTGGCAAAAAACTCATTTCTGACAAAGTTGCCCAAATGCATCTCAGAAGTGTGCAACTTGTTCCCTGAGTTAGAAAACGTCGAGAAACGGTCGTTTCTGCTAGCGCTGTGCTTCTACACATGTATTTGCTGAAAGGTGAAAGCGCACAGTAATGCACTTTTCTCCCAGCAAATACACTGTTTCTAAGGAAATGGGAACACACTGAGGAGACACTTGTGGCAGCTACTGTGACTAAAACTGAGATTCCCTACGCAGAGGGAAGCAAGAGAAATGCTGATTTCATCAACCCCAGTTACATACACAGAATCTGTACTACTGCCCAATTAGGCAAAACAAGTGCGTTCTAAAGCACGTCTCTTTAGGCAAAAAACTCATTTCTGACAAAGTTGCCCAAATGCATTTCAGAAGTGTGCCACTTGTTCCCTGAGTTAGAAAACGTCCAGAAACGGTCGTTTCTGCTAGTGCTGTGCTTCAACACATGTATTTGCTGAACGGTGAAAGCGCACAGTAATGCACTTTTCTCCCAGCATATACGCTGTTTCTAAGGAAATGGGAACACACTGAGGAGACACTTGTGGGAGCTACTGTGACTAAAACTGAGCTTCCCTACGCACAGGGAAGCAAGAGAAATGCTGATTTCATCAAGCCCATTTACATACTCAGAATCTGTACTACTGCGCAAATAGGCAAAACAAGTGCGTTCTAAAGCACGTCTCTTTAGGCAAAAAACTCATTTCTGACAAAGTTGCCCAAATGCTTCTCAGAAGTGTGCAACTTGTTCCCTGAGTTAGAAAACGTCGAGAAACGTTCGTTTCTGCTAGCGCTGTGCTTCTACACATGTATTAGCTGAAAGGTGAAAGCGCACATTAATGCACTTTTCTCCCGGCAAATACACTGTTTCAAGGGAAATGGGAACACACTGAGGAGACACTTGTGGGAGCTACTGTGACTAAAACTGAGCTTCCCTACGCACAGGGAAGCAAGAGAAATGCTGATTTCATCAAGCCCATTTACATACTCAGAATCTGTACTACTGCGCAATTAGGCACGTCTCTTTAGGCATAAAACTCATTTCTGACAAAGTTGCCCGAATGCATCTCAGAAGTGTGCAACTTGTTCCCTGAGTTAGAAAAAGTCGAGAAACGGTCGTTTCTTATTTGCTGAACGGTGAAAGCGCACAGTAATGCACTTTTCTCCCAGCAAATACACTGTTTCTAAGGAAATGGGAACACACTGAGGAGACACTTGTGGGAGCTACTGTGACTCAAACTGAGCTTCCGAATGCACAGGGAAGCAAGTGAAATGCTGATTTCATCAAGCCCAGTTACATACTCAGAATCTGTACTACTGCGCAAATAGGCATGTCTCTGTAGGCAAAAAACTCATTTCTGACAAAGTTGCCCAAATGCATCTCAGAAATGTGCAACTTGTTCCCTGAGTTAGAAAACGTCGAGAAACGTTCGTTTCTTCTAGCGCTGTGCTTCTACACATGTATTTGCTGAACGGTGAAAGCGCACAGTAATGCACTTTTCTCCCAGCAAATACACTGTTTCTAAGGAAATGGGAACACACTGAGGAGAAACTTGTGGGAGCTACTGTGACTAAAACTGAGCTTCCCTACGCACAAGGAAGCAAGAGAAATGCTGATTTCATCAAGCCCAGTTACATACTCAGAATCTGTACTACTGCGCAAATAGGCATGTCTCTGTAGGCAAAAAACTCAATTCTGACAAAGTTGCCCAAATGCATCTCAGAAGTGTGCAACTTGTTCCCTGAGTTAGAAAACGTCGAGAAACGGTCGTTTCTGCTAGCGCTGTGCTTCTACATATGTATTTGCTGAACGGTGAAAGCGCACAGTAATGCACTTTTCTCCCAGCAAATACACTGTTTCTAAGGAAATGGGAACACACTGAGGAGACACTTGTGGGAGCTACTGTGACTAAAACTGAGCTTCCCTACGCACAGGGAAGCAAGAGAAATGCTGATTTCATCAAGCCCAGTTACATACTCAGAATCTGTACTACTGCGCAAATAGGCATGTCTCTGTAGGCAAAAAACTCATTTCTGACAAAGTTGCCCAAATGCATCTCAGAAGTGTGCAACTTGTTCCCTGAGTTAGAAAACGTCGAGAAACGTTCGTTACAGCTAGCGCTGTGCTTCTACACATGTATTTGCTGAACGGTGAAAGCGCACAGTAATGCACTTTTCTCCCAGCAAATACACTGTTTCTAAGGAAATGGGAACACACTGAGGAGACACTTGTGGGAGCTACTGTGACTAAAACTGAGCTTCCCTACGCACAGGGAAGCAAGAGAAATGCTGATTTCATCAAGCCCAGTTAAATACACAGAATCTGTACTACTGCGCAAATAGGCATGTCTCTTTAGGCAAAAAACTCATTTCTGACAAAGTTGCCCAAATGCATCTCAGAAGTGTGCCACTTGTTCCCTGAGTTAGAAAACGTCGAGAAACGGTCGTTTCAGCTAGCGCTGTGCTTCTACACATGTATTTGCTGAACGGTGAAAGCGCACAGTAATGCACTTTTCTCCCAGCAAATACACTGTTTCTAAGGAAATGGGAACACACTGAGGAGACACTTGTGGCAGCTACTGTGACTAAAACTGAGCTTCCCTACGCAGAGGGAAGCAAGAGAAATACTGATTTTATCAACCCCAGTTACATACACAGAATCTGTACTACTGCGCAAATAGGCATGTCTCTTGAGGTAAAAACTCATTTCTGACAAAGTTGCCCAAATGCATCTCAGAAGTGTGCAACTTGTTCCCTGAGTTCGAAGACGTCGAGAAAGTGTCGTTTCTGCTAGCGCTGTGCTTCTACACATGTATTTGCTGAACGGTGAAAGCGCACAGTAATGCACTTTTCTCCCAGCAAATACACTGTTTCTAAGGAACTGGGAACACACTGAGGAGACACTTGTGGGAGTACTGTGACTAAAACTGAGCTTCCCTACGCAGAGGGAAGCAAGAGAAATGCTGATTTCATCAAGCCCAGTTACATACTCAGAATCTGTACTACTGCGCAAATAGGCATGTCTCTGTAGGCAAAAAACTCATTTCTGACAAAGTTGCCCAAATGCATCTCAGAAGTGTGCCACTTGTTCCCTGAGTTAGAAAACGTCGAGAAACGTTCGTTTCTGCTAGCGCTGTGCTTCTACACAAGTATTTGCTGAACGGTGAAAGCGCACAGTAATGCACTTTTCTCCCAGCAAATACACTCTTTCTAAGGAACTGGGAACACACTGAGGAGACACTTGTGGGAGCTACTGTGACTAAAACTGAGCTTCCCTACGCACAGGGAAGCAAGAGAAATGCTGATTTCAGCAAGCCC
The DNA here is from genome assembly GCF_964271855.1 of Acomys minous. Lineage (NCBI taxonomy): Eukaryota > Metazoa > Chordata > Mammalia > Rodentia > Muridae > Acomys > Acomys minous. The sequence continues at coordinate 78,178 of NW_028182154.1, forward strand.
AGTTACATACTCAGAATCTGTACTACTGCGCAAATAGGCATGTCTCTGTAGGCAGAAAACTCATTTCTGACAAAGTTGCCCAAATGCATCTCAGAAGTGTGCCACTTGTTCCCTGAGTTAGAAAACGTCGAGAAACGGTCGTTTCAGCTAGCGCTGTGCTTCTACACATGTATTTGCTGAACGGTGAAAGCGCACAGTAATGCAATTTTCTCCCAGCAAATACACTGTTTCTAAGGAAATGGGAACACACTGAGGAGACACTTGTGGCAGCTACTGTGACTAAAACTGAGCTTCCTTATGCACAGGGAAGCAAGTGAAATGCTGATTTCATCAAGCCCAGTTACATACTCAGAATCTGTACTACTGCGCAAATAGGCATGTCTCTGTAGGCAAAAAACTCATTTCTGACAAAGTTGCCCAAATGCAATTTAGAAGTGTGCCACTTGTTCCCTGAGTTAGAAAACGTCGAGAAACGGTCGTTTCAGCTAGCGCTGTGCTTCTACACATGTATTTGCTGAACGGTGAAAGCGCACACTAATGCACTTTTCTCCCAGCAAATACACTGTTTCTAAGGAAATGGGAACACACTGAGGAGACACTTGTGGCAGCTACTGTGACTAAAACTGAGCTTCCTTATGCACAGGGAAGCAAGAGAAATGCTGATTTCATCAAGCCCAGTTACATACTCAGAATCTGTACTACTGCGCAAAGAGGCAAAACAAGTGCGTTCTAAAGCACGTCTCTTTAGGCAAAAAACTCATTTTTGACAAAGTTGCCCAAATGCTTCTCAGAAGTGTGCAACTTGTTCCCTGAGTTAGAAAGCGTCGAGAAACGTTCGTTTCTGCTAGCGCTGTGCTTCTACACATGTATTAGCTGAAAGGTGAAAGCGCACATTAATGCACTTTTCTCCCAGCAAATACACTGTTTCAAGGGAAATGGGAACACACTGAGGAGACACTTGTGGGAGCTACTGTGACTAAAACTGAGCTTCCCTACGCACAGGGAAGCAAGAGAAATGCTGATTTCATCAAGGCCATTTACATACTCAGAATCTGTACTACTGCGCAATTAGGCACGTCTCTTTAGGCATAAAACTCATTTCTGACAAAGTTGCCCAAATGCATCTCAGAAGTGTGCAACTTGTTCCCTGAGTTAGAAAAAGTCGAGAAACGGTCGTTTCTTATTTGCTGAACGTGAAAGCGCACAGTAATGCACTTTTCTCCCAGCAAATACACTGTTTCTAAGGAAATGGGAACACACTGAGGAGACACTTGTGGGAGCTACTGTGACTAAAACTGAGCTTCCCTACGCACAGGGAAGCAAGAGAAATGCTGATTTCATCAAGCCCAGTTACATACTCAGAATCTGTACTACTGCGCAAATAGGCACGTCTCTTTAGGCAAAAAACTCATTTCTGACAAAGTTGCCCAAATGCATCTCAGAAGTGTGCAACTTGTTCCCTGAGTTCGAAAACGTCGAGAAACGTTCGTTTCTGCTAGCGCTGTGCTTCTACACATGTATTTGCTGAACGGTGAAAGCGCACAGTAATGCACTTTTCTCCCAGCAAATACACTGTTTCTAAGGAACTGGGAACACACTGAGGAGACACTTGTGGGAGCTACTGTGACTAAAACTGAGCTTCCCTACGCAGAGGGAAGCAAGAGAAATGCTGATTTCATCAAGCCCAGTTACATACTCAGAATCTGTACTACTGCGCAAATAGGCATGTCTCTGTAGGCGAAAAACTCATTTCTGACAAAGTTGCCCAAATGCATCTCAGAAGTGTGCCACTTGTTCCCTGAGTTAGAAAAGGTCGAGAAACGTTCGTTTCTGCTAGCGCTGTGCTTCTACACAAGTATTTGCTGAACGGTGAAAGCGTACAGTAATGCACTTTTCTCCCTGCAAATACCCTGTTTCTAAGGAAATGGGAACACACTGAGGAGACACTTGTGGGAGCTTCTGTGACTAAAACTGAGCTTCCTTATGCACAGGGAAGCAAGTGAAATGCTGAATTCATCAAGCCCAGTTACATACTCAGAATCTGTACTACTGCGCAAATAGGCATGTCTCTTTAGGCAAAAAACTCATTTCTGACAAAGTTGCCCAAATGCAATTTAGAAGTGTGCCACTTGTTCCCTGAGTTAGAAAACGTCGAGAAACGGTCGTTTCAGCTAGCGCTGTGCTTCTACACATGTATTTGCTGAACGGTGAAAGCGCACAGTAATGCACTTTTCTCCCAGCAAATACACTGTTTCTAAGGAAATGGGAACACACTGAGGAGACACTTGTGGGAGCTACTGTGACTAAAACTGAGCTTCCCTACGCACAGGGAAGCAAGAGAAATGCTGATTTCATCAAGCCCAGTTACATACTCAGAATCTGTACTACTGCGCAAATAGGCATGTCTCTGTAGGCAGAAAATTCATTTCTGACAAAGTTGCCCAAATGCATCTCAGAAGTGTGCCACTTGTTCCCTGAGTTAGAAAACGTCGAGAAACGGTCGTTTCAGCTAGCGCTGTGCTTCTACACATGTATTTGCTGAACGGTGAAAGCGCACAGTAATGCACTTTTCTCCCAGCAAATACACTGTTTCTAAGGAAATGGGAACACACTGAGGAGACACTTGTGGCAGCTACTGTGACTAAAACTGAGCTTCCTTATGCACAGGGAAGCAAGTGAAATGCTGATTTCATCAAGCCCAGTTACATACTCAGAATCTGTACTACTGCGCAAATAGGCAAAACAAGTGCGTTCTAAAGCACGTCTCTTTAGGCAAAAAACTCATTTCTGACAAAGTTGCCCAAATGCTTTTCAGAAGTGTGCAACTTGTTCCCTGAGTTAGAAAACGTCGAGAAATGGTCGTTTCTGCTAGCGCTGTGCTTCTACACATGTATTAGCTGAAAGGTGAAAGCGCACAGTAAAGCACTTTTCTCTCAGCAAATACACTGTTTCAAGGGAAATGGGAACACACTGAGGAGACACTTGTAGGAGCTACTGTGACTAAAACTGAGCTTCCCTACGCACAGGGAAGCAAGAGAAATGCTGATTTCATCAAGCCCATTTACATACTCAGAATCTGTACTACTGCGCAATTAGGCACGTCTCTTTAGGCATAAAACTCATTTCTGACAAAGTTGCCCAAATGCATCTCAGAAGTGTGCAACTTGTTCCCTGAGTTAGAAGAAGTCGAGAAACGGTCGTTTCTTATTTGCTGAACGGTGAAAGCGCACAGTAATGCACTTTTCTCCCAGCAAATACACTGTTTCTAAGGAAATGGGAACACACTGAGGAGACACTTGTGGGAGCTACTGTGACTAAAACTGAGCTTCCGTATGCAGAGGGAAGCAAGTGAAATGCTGATTTCATCAAGCCCAGTTACATACTCAGAATCTGTACTACTGCGCAAATAGGCATGTCTCTGTAGGCAAAAAACTCATTTCTGACAAAGTTGCCCAAATGCATCTCAGAAGTGTGCAACTTGTTCCCTGAGTTAGAAAACGTCGAGAAACGTTCGTTTCTGCTAGCGCTGTGCTTCTACACATGTATTTGCTGAACGGTGAAAGCGCACAGTAATGCACTTTTCTCCCAGCAAATACACTGTTTCTAAAGAACTGGGAACACACTGAGGAGACACTTGTGGGAGCTACTGTGACTAAAACTGAGCTTCCCTACACACCGGGAAGCAAGAGAAATGCTGATTTCATCAAGCCCAGTTACATACTCAGAATCTGTACTACTGGGCAAATAGACATGTCTCTGTAGGCAAAAAACTCATTTCTGACAAAGTTGCCCAAATGCATCTCAGAAGTGTGCAACTTGTTCCCTGAGTTAGAAAACGTCGAGAAACGTTCGTTTCTGCTAGCGCTGTGCTTCTACACATGTATTTGCTGAACGGTGAAAGCGCACAGTAATGCACTTTTCTCCCAGCAAATACACTGTTTCTAAGGAAATGGTAACACACTGAGGAGACACTTGTGGGAGCTACTGTGACTAAAACTGAGCTTCCCTATGCACAGGGAAGCAAGAGAAATGCTGATTTCATCAAGCCCAGTTACATACTCAGAATCTGTACTACTGCGCAAATAGGCATGTCTCTGTAGGCAAGAAAATCATTTCTGACAAAGTTGCCCAAATGCATCTCAGAAGTGTGCCACTTGTTCCCTGAGTTAGAAAACTTCGAGTAACGGTCGTTTCTGCTAGCGCTGTGCTTCTACACATGTATTTGCTGAACAGTGAAAGCGCACAGTAATGCACTTTTCTCCCAGCAAATACACTGTTTCTAAGGAACTGGGAACACACTGAGGAGACACTTGTGGGAGCTACTGTGACTAAAACTGAGCTTCCCTACGCACAGGGAAGCAAGAGAAATGCTGATTTCATCAAGCCCAGTTACATACTCAGAATCTGTACTACTGCGCAAATAGGCATGTCTCTGTAGGCAAAAAACTCATTTCTGACAAAGTTGCCCAAATGCATCTCAGAAGTGTGCCACTTATTCCCTGAGTTAGAAAACGTCGAGAAACGGTCGTTTCAGCTAGCGCTGTGCTTCTACACATGTATTTGCTGAACGGTGAAAGCGCACAGTAATGCACTTTTCTCCCAGCAAATACACTGTTTCTAAGGAACTGGGAACACACTGAGGAGACACTTTTGGGAGCTATTGTGACTAAAACTGAGCTTCCCTACGCACAGGTAGCAAGAGAAATGCTGATTTCATCAAGCCCAGTTACATACTCAGAATCTGTACTACTGCGCAAATAGGCATGTCTCTGTAGGCAAAAAACTCATTTCTGACAAAGTTGCCCAAATGCATCTCAGAAGTGTGCCACTTGTTCCCTGAGTTAGAAAACGTCGAGAAACGGTCGTTTCAGCTTGCGCTGTGCTTCTACACATGTATTTGCTGAACGGTGAAAGCGCACAGTAATGCACTTCTCTCCCAGCAAATGCACTGTTTCTAAGGAACTGGGAACACACTGAGGAGACACTTGTGGGAGCTACTGTGACTAAAACTGAGCTTCACTATGCACAGGGAAGCAAGAGAAATGCTGATTTCATCAAGCCCAGTTACATACTCAGAATCTGTACTACTGCGCAAATAGGCATGTCTCTGTAGGCAAGAAAATCATTTCTGACAAAGTTGCCCAAATGCATCTCAGAAGTGTGCAACTTGTTCCCTGAGTTAGAAAACGTCGAGAAACGTTCGTTTCTGCTAGCGCTGTGCTTCTACACATGTATTTGCTGAACGGTGAAAGCGCACAGTAATGCACTTTTCTCCCAGCAAATACACTGTTTCTAAGGAAATGGGAACACACTGAGGAGACACTTGTGGGAGCTACTGTGACTAAAACTGAGCTTCCCTACGCACAGGGAAGCAAGAGAAATGCTGATTTCAGCAAGCCCAGTTACATACTCCGAATCTGTACTACTGCGCAAAGAGGCATGGCTCTGTAGGCAAAAAACTCATTTCTGACAAAGTTGCCCAAATGCATCTCAGAAGTGTGCAACTTGTTCCCTGAGTTAGAAAACGTCGAGAAACGGTCGTTTCAGCTAGCGCTGTGCTTCTACACATGTATTTGCTGAACGGTGAAAGCGCACAGTAATGCACTTTTCTCCCAGCAAATACACTGTTTCTAAGGAACTGGGAACACACTGAGGAGACACTTGTGGGAGCTACTGTGACTAAAACTGAGCTTCCCTACGCACAGGGAAGCAAGAGAAATGCTGATTTCATCAAGCCCAGTTACATACTCAGAATCTGTACTACTGCGCAAATAGGCATGTCTCTGTAGGCAAAAAACTCATTTCTGACAAAGTTGCCCAAATGCATCTCAGAAGTGTGCCACTTGTTCCCTGAGTTAGAAAACGTCGAGAAACGTTCGTTTCTGCTAGCGCTGTGCTTCTACACATGTATTTGCTGAACGGTGAAAGCGCACAGTAATGCACTTTTCTCCCAGCAAATACACTGTTTCTAAGGAAATGGTAACACACTGAGGAGACACTTGTGGGAGGTACTGTGACTAAAACTGAGCTTCCCTACGCACAGGGAAGCAAGAGAAATGCTGATTTCATCAAGCCCAGTTACATACTCAGAATCTGTACTACTGCGCAAATAGGCATGTCTCTTTAGGCAAAAAACTCATTTCTGACAAAGTTGCCCAAATGCATCTCAGAAGTGTGCCACTTGTTCCCTGAGTTAGAAAACGTCGAGAAACGGTCGTTTCTGCTAGCGCTGTGCTTCTACACATGTATTTGCTGAACAGTGAATGCGCACAGTAATGCACTTTTCTCCCAGCAAATACACTGTTTCAAAGGAAATGGGAACACACTGAGGAGACACTTGTGGGAGCTACTGTGACTAAAACTGAGCTTCCCTACGCACAGGGAAGCAAGAGAAATGCTGATTTCATCAAGCCCAGTTACATACTCAGAATCTGTACTACTGCGCAAATAGGCATGTCTCTGTAGGCAAGAAACTCATTTCTGACAAAGTTGCCCAAATGCATCTCAGAAGTGTGCCACTTGTTCCCTGAGTTAGAAAACGTCGAGTAACGGTCGTTTCTGCTAGCGCTGTGCTTCTACACATGTATTTGCTGAACAGTGAAAGCGCACAGTAATGCACTTTTCTCCCAGCAAATACACTGTTTCTAAGGAACTGGGAACACACTGAGGAGACACTTGTGGGAGCTACTGTGACTAAAACTGAGCTTCCCTACGCACAGGGAAGCAAGAGAAATGCTGATTTCATCAAGCCCAGTTACATACTCAGAATCTGTACTACTGCGCAAATAGGCATGTCTCTGTAGGCAAAAAACTCATTTCTGACAAAGTTGCCCAAATGCATCTCAGAAGTGTGCCACTTGTTCCCTGAGTTAGAAAACGTCGAGAAACTGTCGTTTCAGCTAGCGCTGTGCTTCTACACATGTATTTGCTGAACGGTGAAAGCGCACAGTAATGCACTTTTCTCCCAGCAAATACACTGTTTCTAAGGAACTGGGAACACACTGAGGAGACACTTTTGGGAGCTATTGTGACTAAAACTGAGCTTCCCTACGCACAGGAAGCAAGAGAAATGCTGATTTCATCAAGCCCAGTTACATACTCAGAATCTGTACTACTGCGCAAATAGGCATGTCTCTGTAGGCAAAAAACTCATTTCTGACAAAGTTGCCCAAATGCATCTCAGAAGTGTGCCACTTGTTCCCTGAGTTAGAAAACGTCGAGAAACGGTCGTTTCAGCTAGCGCTGTGCTTCGACACATGTATTTGCTGAACGGTGAAAGCGCACAGTAATGCACTTTTCTCCCAGCAAATACACTGTTTCTAAGGAACTGGGAACACACTGAGGAGACACTTGTGGGAGCTACTGTGACTAAAACTGAGCTTCCCTACGCACAGGGAAGCAAGAGAAATGCTGATTTCATCAAGCCCAGTTACATACTCAGAATCTGTACTACTGCGCAAATAGGCATGTCTCTGTAGGCAAAAAACTCATTTCTGACAAAGTTGCCCAAATGCATCTCAGAAGTGTGCCACTTGTTCCCTGAGTTAGAAAACGCCGAGAAACGGTCGTTTCAGCTAGCGCTGTGCTTCTACACATGTATTTGCTGAACGGTGAAAGCGCACAGTAATGCACTTTTCTCCTAGCAAATACACTGTTTCTAAGGAACTGGGAACACACTGAGGAGACACTTGTGGGAGCTACTGTGACTAAAACTGAGCTTCCCTACGCACAGGGAAGCAAGAGAAATGCTGATTTCATCAAGCCCAGTTACATACTCAGAATCTGTACTACTGGACAAATAGGCATGTCTCTGTAGGCAAAAAACTCATTTTTGAGAAAGTTACCCAAATGCATCTCAGAAGTGTGCAACTTGTTCTCTGAGTTAGAAAACGTCGAGAAACGTTCGTTTTTGCTAGCGCTGTGCTTTTACACATGTATTTGCTGAACGGTGAAAGCACACAGTAATGCACTTTTCTCCCAGCAAATACACTGTTTCTAAGGAACTGGGAACACACTGAGGAGACACTTGTGGGAGCTACTGTTACTAAAACTGAGCTTCCCTACGCACAGGGAAGCAAGAGAAATGCTGATTTCATCAAGCCCAGTTACATACTCAGAATCTGTACAACTGCGCAAATAGGCATGTCTCTGTAGGCAAAAAACTCATTTCTGACAAAGTTGCCCAAATGCATCTCAGAAGTGTGCCACTTGTTCCCTGAGTTAGAAAACGTCGAGAAACGGTCGTTTCAGCTAGCGCTGTGCTTCTAGACATGTATTTGCTGAACGGTGAAAGCGCACAGTAATGCACTTTTCTCCCAGCAAATACACTGTTTCTAAGGAACTGGGAACACACTGAGGATACACTTGTGGGAGCTACTGTGACTAAAACTGAGCTTACCTTCGCACAGGGAAGCAAGAGAAATGCTGATTTCATCAAGCCCAGTTACATACTCAGAATCTGTACTACTGCGCAAATAGGCATGTCTCTGTAGGCAAAAAACTCATTTCTGACAAAGTTGCCCAAATGCATCTCAGAAGTGTGCCACTTGTTCCCTGAGTTAGAAAACGTCGAGAAACGGTCGTTTCAGCTAGCACTGTGCTTCTACACATGTATTTGCTGAACGGTGAAAGCGCACAGTAATGCACTTTTCTCCCAGCAAATACACTGTTTCTAAGGAACTGGGAACACACTGAGGAGACACTTGTGGGAGCTACTGTGACTAAAACTGAGCTTCCCTACGCACAGGGAAGCAAGAGAAATGCTGATTTCATCAAGCCTAGTTACATACTCAGAATCTGTACTACTGCGCAAATAGGCATGTCTCTTTAGGCAAAAAACTCATTTCTGAGAAAGTTACCCAACTGCATCTCAGAAGTGTGCAACTTGTTCCCTGAGTTAGAAAACGTCGAGAAACGGTCGTTTCTGCTAGCGCTGTGCTTCTACACATGTATTTGCTGAACAGTGAAACCGCACAGTAATGCACTTTTCTCCCAGCAAATACACTGTTTCTAAGGAACTAGGAACACACTGAGGAGACACTTGTGGGAGCTACTGTGACTAAAACTGAGCTTCCCTACGCACAGGGAAGCAAGAGAAATGCTGATTTCATCAAGCCCAGTTACATACTCAGAATCTGTACTACTGCGCAAATAGGCATGTCTCTTTAGGCAAAAAACTCATTTCTGACAAAGTTGCCCAAATGCATCTAGGAATTGTGCAACTTGTTCCCTGAGTTCGAAAACGTCGAGAAACGTTCGTTTCTGCTAGCGCTGTGCTTCTACACATGTATTTGCTGAACGGTGAAAGCGCACAGTAATGCACTTTTCTCCCAGCAAATACACTGTTTCTAAGAAAATAGGAACACACTGAGGAGACACTTGTGGGAGCTACCGTGACTAAAACTGAGCTTCCCTACGCACAGGGAAGCAAGAGAAATGCTGATTTCATCAAGCCCAGTTACATACTCAGAATCTGTACTACTGCGCAAATAGGCATGTCTCTGTAGGCAAAAAACTCATTTCTGACAAAGTTGCCCAAATGCATCTCAGAAGTGTGCAACTTGTTCCCTGAGTTAGAAAACGTCGAGAAACGGTCTTTTCTGCTAGCGCTGTGCTTTTACACATGTATTTGCTGAACGGTGAAAGCGCACAGTAATGCACTTTTCTCCCAGCAAATACACTGTTTCTAAGGAAATGGGAACACACTGAGGAGACACTTGTGGGAGCTTCTGTGACTAAAACTGAGCTTCCCTACGCACAGGGAAGCAAGAGAAATGCTGATTTCATCAAGCCCATTTACATACTCAGAATCTGTACTGCTGCGCAAATAGGCATGTCTCTGTAGGCAAAAAACTCATTTCTGACAAAGTTGCCCAAATGCATCTCAGAAGTGTGCAACTTGTTCCCTGAGTTCGAAGACGTCGAGAAAGTGTCGTTTCTGCTAGCGCTGTGCTTCTACACATGTATTTGCTGAACGGTGAAAGCGCACAGTAATGCACTTTTCTCCCAGCAAATACACTGTTTCTAAGGAACTGGGAACACACTGAGGAGACACTTTTGGGAGCTATTGTGACTAAAACTGAGCTTCCCTACGCACAGGAAGCAAGAGAAATGCTGATTTCATCAAGCCCAGTTACATACTCAGAATCTGTACTACTGCGCAAATAGGCATGTCTCTGTAGGCAAAAAACTCATTTCTGACAATGTTGCCCAAATGCATCTCAGAAGTGTGCCACTTGTTCCCTGAGTTAGAAAACGTCGAGAAACGGTCGTTTCAGCTAGCGCTGTGCTTCGACACATGTATTTGCTGAACGGTGAAAGCGCACAGTAATGCACTTTTCTCCCAGCAAATACACTGTTTCTAAGGAACTGGGAACACACTGAGGAGACACTTGTGGGAGCTACTGTGACTAAAACTGAGCTTCCCTACGCACAGGGAAGCAAGAGAAATGCTGATTTCATCAAGCCCAGTTACATACTCAGAATCTGTACTACTGCGCAAATAGGCATGTCTCTGTAGGCAAAAAACTCATTTCTGAAAAAGTTGCCCAAATGCATCTCAGAAGTGTGCCACTTGTTCCCTGAGTTAGAAAACGCCGAGAAACGGTCGTTTCAGCTAGCGCTGTGCTTCTACACATGTATTTGCTGAACGGTGAAAGCGCACAGTAATGCACTTTTCTCCCAGCAAATACACTGTTTCTAAGGAACTGGGAACACACTGAGGAGACACTTGTGGGAGCTACTGTGACTAAAACTGAGCTTCCCTACGCACAGGGAAGCAAGAGAAATGCTGATTTCATCAAGCCCAGTTACATACTCAGAATCTGTACTACTGGACAAATAGGCATGTCTCTGTAGGCAAAAAAGTCATTTTTGAGAAAGTTACCCAAATGCATCTCAGAAGTGTGCAACTTGTTCTCTGAGTTAGAAAACGTCGAGAAACGTTCGTTTTTGCTAGCGCTGTGCTTTTACACATGTATTTGCTGAACGGTGAAAGCACACAGTAATGCACTTTTCTCCCAGCAAATACACTGTTTCTATGGAACTGGGAACACACTGAGGAGACACTTGTGGGAGCTACTGTGACTAAAACTGAGCTTCCCTACGCACAGGGAAGCAAGAGAAATGCTGATTTCATCAAGCCCAGTTACATACTCAGAATCTGTACAACTGCGCAAATAGGCATGTCTCTGTAGGCAAAAAACTCATTTCTGACAAAGTTGCCCAAATGCATCTCAGAAGTGTGCCACTTGCTCCCTGAGTTAGAAAACGTCGAGAAACGGTCGTTTCAGCTAGCGCTGTGCTTCTAGACATGTATTTGCTGAACGGTGAAAGCGCACAGTAATGCACTTTTCTCCCAGCAAATACACTGTTTCTAAGGAACTGGGAACACACTGAGGATACACTTGTAGGAGCTACTGTGACTAAAACTGAGCTTACCTTCGCACAGGGAAGCAAGAGAAATGCTGATTTCATCAAGCCCAGTTACATACTCAGAATCTGTACTACTGCGCAAATAGGCATGTCTCTGTAGGCAAAAAACTCATTTCTGACAAAGTTGCCCAAATGCATCTCAGAAGTGTGCCACTTGTTCCCTGAGTTAGAAAACGTCGAGAAACGGTCGTTTCAGCTAGCACTGTGCTTCTACACATGTATTTGCTGAACGGTGAAAGCGCACAGTAATGCACTTTTCTCCCAGCAAATACACTGTTTCTAAGGAACTGGGAACACACTGAGGAGACACTTGTGGGAGCTACTGTGACTAAAACTGAGCTTCCCTACGCACAGGGAAGCAAGAGAAATGCTGATTTCATCAAGCCTAGTTACATACTCAGAATCTGTACTACTGCGCAAATAGGCATGTCTCTTTAGGCAAAAAACTCATTTCTGAGAAAGTTACCCAACTGCATCTCAGAAGTGTGCAACTTGTTCCCTGAGTTAGAAAACGTCGAGAAACGGTCGTTTCTGCTAGCGCTGTGCTTCTACACATGTATTTGCTGAACAGTGAAACCGCACAGTAATGCACTTTTCTCCCAGCAAATACACTGTTTCTAAGGAACTAGGAACACACTGAGGAGACATTTGTGGGAGCTACTGTGACTAAAACTGAGCTTCCCTACGCACAGGGAAGCAAGAGAAATGCTGATTTCATCAAGCCCAGTTACATACTCAGAATCTGTACTACTGCGCAAATAGGCATGTCTCTGTAGGCAAAAAACTCATTTCTGACAAAGTTGCCCAAATGCATCTCAGAAGTGTGCAAGTTGTTCCCTGAGTTAGAAAACGTCGAGAAACGTTCGTTACTGCTAGCGCTGTTCTTCTACACATGTATTTGCTGAACGGTGAAAGCGTACAGTAATGCACTTTTCTAACAGCAAATACACTGTTTCTAAAGAAAAGTGAACACACTGAGGAGACACTTGTGGGAGCTACTGTGACTAAAACTGAGCTTCCCTACACACAGGGAAGCAAGAGAAATGCTGATTTCATCAAGCCCAGTTACATACTCAGAATCTGTACTACTGCGCAAATAGGCATGTCTCTGTAGGCAAAAAACTCATTTCTGAGAAAGTTGCCCAAATGCATCTCAGAAGTGTGCCAATTGTTCCCTGAGTTAGAAAACGTCGAGAAACGGTCGTTTCTGCTAGCGCTGTGCTTCTACACATGTATTTGCTGAACGGTGAAAGCGCACAGTGATGCACTTTTCTCCCAGCAAATACACTGTTTCTAAGGAACTGGGAACACACTGAGGAGACACTTGTGGGAGCTACTATGACTAAAACTGAGCTTCCCTACGCACAGGGAAGCAAGAGAAATGCTGATTTCATCAAGCCCAGTTACATACTCAGAATCTGTACTACTGCGCAAATAGGCATGTCTCTTTAGGCAAAAAACTCATTTCTGACAAAGTTGCCCAAATGCATCTAGGAATTGTGCAACTTGTTCCCTGAGTTCGAAAACGTCGAGAAACGTTCGTTTCTGCTGGCGCTGTGCTTCTACACATGTATTTGCTGAACGGTGAAAGCGCACAGTAATGCACTTTTCTCCCAGCAAATACACTGTTTCTAATGAAATGGGAACACACTGAGGAGACACTTGTGGGAGCTACTGTGACTAAAACTGAGCTTCCCTACGCACAGGGAAGCAAGAGAAATGCTGATTTCATCAATCCAATGACATACTCAGAATCTGTACTACTGTGCAAATAGGCATGTCTCTGTAGGCAAAAAACTCATTTCGGACAAAGTTGCCCAAATGCATCTCAGAATTGTGCAACTTCTTCCCTGAGTTAGAAAACATCGAGAAAGGTTCGATTCTGCTAGCGCTGTGCTTCTACACATGTATTTGCTGAACGGTGAAAGCGCACAGTAATGCACTTTTCTCCCAGCAAATACACTGTTTCTAAGGAACTGGGAACACACTGAGGAGACACTTGTGGGAGCTACTGTGACTAAAACTGAGCTTCCCTACGCACAGGGAAGTAAGAGAAATGCTGATTTCATCATGCCCAGTTACATACTCACAATCTGTACTACTGCGCAAATAGGCATGTCTCTGTAGGCAAAAAAGTCATTTCTGACAAAGTTGCCCAAATGCATCTCAGAAGTGTGCAACTTGTTCCCTGAGTTAGAAAACTTCGAGAAACGGTCATATCTGCTAACGCTGTGCTTCTACACATGTATTTGCTGAACGGTGAAAGCGCACAGTAATGCACTTTTCTCCCAGCAAATACACTGTTTCTAAGGAAATGGGAACACACTGAGGAGACACTTGTGGGAGCTACTGTGACTAAAACTGAGCTTCCCAACGCACAGGGAAGCAAGAGTAATGCTATTTCATCAAGCCCAGTTACATACTCACAATCTGTACTACTGCGCAAATAGGCATGTCTCTGTAGGCAAAAAACTCATTTCTGACAATGTTGCCCAAATGCATCTCAGAAGTGTGCAACTTGTTCCCTGAGTTCGAAAACGTCGAGAAACGTTCGTTTCTGCTGGCGCTGTGCTTCTACACATGTATTTGCTGAACGGTGAAAGCGCACAGTAATGCACTTTTCTCCCAGCAAATACACTGTTTCTAAGAAAATAGGAACACACTGAGGAGACACTTGTGGGAGCTACCATGACTAAAACTGAGCTTCCCTACGCACAGGGAAGCAAGAGAAATGCTGATTTCATCAAGCCCAGTTACATACTCAGAATCTGTACTACTGCGCAAATAGGCATGTCTCTGTAGGCAAAAAACTCATTTCTGACAAAGCTGCCCAAATGCATCTCAGAAGTGTGCAACTTGTTCCCTGAGTTAGAAAACGTCGAGAAACGGTCTTTTCTGCTAGCGCTGTGCTTTTACACATGTATTTGCTGAACGGTGAAAGCGCACAGTAATGCACTTTTCTCCCAGCAAATACACTGTTTCTAAGGAATTGGGAACACACTGAGGAGACACTTGTGGGAGCTACTGTGACTAAAACTGAGCTTCCCTACGCACAGGGAAGCAAGAGAAATGCTGATTTCATCAAGCCCAGTTACATACTCAGAATCTGTACTACTGCGCAAATAGGCATGTCTCTGTAGGCAAAAAACTCATTTCTGACAAAGTTGCCCAAATGCATCTCAGAAGTGTGCCACTTGTTCCCTGAGTTAGAAAACGTCGAGACAGGGTCATATCTGCTAAGGCTGTGCTTCTACACATGTATTTGCTGAACGGTGAAAGCGCACAGTAATGCACTTTTCTCCCAGCAAATACACTGTTTCTAAGGAAATGGGAACACACTGAGGAGACACTTGTGGGAGCTACTGTGACTAAAACTGAGCTTCCCTACGCACAGAGAAGCAAGAGTAATGCTATTTCATCAAGCCCAGTTACATACTCAGAATCTGTACTACTGCGCAAATTGGCATGTCTCTGTAGGCAAAAAACTCATTTCTGACAATGTTGCCCAAATGCATCTCAGAAGTGTGCAACTTGTTCCCTGAGTTAGAAAACGTCGAGAAACGTTCGTTTCTGCTAGCGCTGTGCTTCTACACATGTATTTGCTGAACGGTGAAAGTGCACAGTAATGCACTTTTCTCCCAGCAAATACACTGTATCTAAGGAAATGGGAACACACTGAGGAGAAACTTGTGGGAGCTACTGTGACTAAAACTGAGCTTCCCTACGCACAGGGAAGCAAGAGAAATGCTGATTTCATCAAGCCCAGTTACATACTCAGAATCTGTACTACTCCGCAAATAGGCATGTCTCTGTAGGCAAAAAACTCATTTCTGACAAAGATGCCCAAATGCATCTCAGAAGTGTGCAACTTGTTCCCTGAGTTAGAAAACGTTGAGAAACGTTCGTTTCTGCTAGCGCTGTGCTTCTACACATGTATTTGCTGAACGGTGAAAGCGCACAGTAATGCACTTTTCTCCCAGCAAATACACTGTTTCTAATGAAATGGGAACACACTGAGGAGACACTTGTGGGAGCTACTGTGACTAAAACTGAGCTTCCCTACGCACAGGGAAGCAAGAGAAATGCTGATTTCATCAATCCAATGACATACTCAGAATCTGTACTACTGTGCAAATAGGCATGTCTCTGTAGGCAAAAAACTCATTTCGGACAAAGTTGCCCAAATGCATCTCAGAATTGTGCAACTTCTTCCCTGAGTTAGAAAACATCGAGAAAGGTTCGATTCTGCTAGCGCTGTGCTTCTACACATGTATTTGCTGAACGGTGAAAGCGCACAGTAATGCACTTTTCTCCCAGCAAATACACTGTTTCTAAGGAACTGGGAACACACTGAGGAGACACTTGTGGGAGCTACTGTGACTAAAACTGAGCTTCCCTACGCACAGGGAAGTAAGAGAAATGCTGATTTCATCATGCCCAGTTACATACTCACAATCTGTACTACTGCGCAAATAGGCATGTCTCTGTAGGCAAAAAAGTCATTTCTGACAAAGTTGCCCAAATGCATCTCAGAAGTGTGCAACTTGTTCCCTGAGTTAGAAAACTTCGAGAAACGGTCATATCTGCTAACGCTGTGCTTCTACACATGTATTTGCTGAACGGTGAAAGCGCACAGTAATGCACTTTTCTCCCAGCAAATACACTGTTTCTAAGGAAATGGGAACACACTGAGGAGACACTTGTGGGAGCTACTGTGACTAAAACTGAGCTTCCCAACGCACAGGGAAGCAAGAGTAATGCTATTTCATCAAGCCCAGTTACATACTCACAATCTGTACTACTGCGCAAATAGGCATGTCTCTGTAGGCAAAAAACTCATTTCTGACAATGTTGCCCAAATGCATCTCAGAAGTGTGCAACTTGTTCCCTGAGTTAGAAAACGTCGAGAAACGTTCGTTTCTGCTAGCGCTGTGCTTCTACACATGTATTTGCTGAACGGTGAAAGTGCACAGTAATGCACTTTTCTCCCAGCAAATACACTGTTTCTAAGGAAATGGGAACACACTGAGGAGAAACTTGTGGGAGCTACTGTGACTAAAACTGAGCTTCCCTACGCACAGGGAAGCAAGAGAAATGCTGATTTCATCAAGCCCAGTTACATACTCAGAATCTGTACTACTGCGCGAATAGGCATGTCTCTGTAGGCAAAAAACTCATTTCTGACAAAGTTGCCCAAATGCATCTCAGAAGTGTGCCACTTATTCTCTGAGTTAAAAAACGTCGAGAAATGGTCTTTTCTGCTAGCGCTGTGCTTCTACACATGTATTTGCTGAACGGTGAAAGCGCACAGTAATGCACTTTTCTCCCAGCAAATACACTGTTTCTAATGAAATGGGAACACACTGAGGAGACACTTGTGGGAGCTACTGTGACTAAAACTGAGCTTCCCTACGCACAGGGAAGCAAGAGAAATGCTGATTTCATCAATCCAATGACATACTCAGAATCTGTACTACTGTGCAAATAGGCATGTCTCTGTAGGCAAAAAACTCATTTCGGACAAAGTTGCCCAAATGCATCTCAGAATTGTGCAACTTCTTCCCTGAGTTAGAAAACATCGAGAAAGGTTCGATTCTGCTAGCGCTGTGCTTCTACACATGTATTTGCTGAACGGTGAAAGCGCACAGTAATGCACTTTTCTCCCAGCAAATACACTGTTTCTAAGGAACTGGGAACACACTGAGGAGACACTTGTGGGAGCTACTGTGACTAAAACTGAGCTTCCCTACGCACAGGGAAGTAAGAGAAATGCTGATTTCATCATGCCCAGTTACATACTCACAATCTGTACTACTGCGCAAATAGGCATGTCTCTGTAGGCAAAAAAGTCATTTCTGACAAAGTTGCCCAAATGCATCTCAGAAGTGTGCAACTTGTTCCCTGAGTTAGAAAACTTCGAGAAACGGTCATATCTGCTAACGCTGTGCTTCTACACATGTATTTGCTGAACGGTGAAAGCGCACAGTAATGCACTTTTCTCCCAGCAAATACACTGTTTCTAAGGAAATGGGAACACACTGAGGAGACACTTGTGGGAGCTACTGTGACTAAAACTGAGCTTCCCAACGCACAGGGAAGCAAGAGTAATGCTATTTCATCAAGCCCAGTTACATACTCAGAATCTCTACTACTGCGCAAATTGGCATGTCTCTGTTGGCAAAAAACTCATTTCTGACAATGTTGCCCAAATGCATCTCAGAAGTGTGCAACTTGTTCCCTGAGTTAGAAAACGTCGAGAAACGTTCGTTTCTGCTAGCGCTGTGCTTCTACACATGTATTTGCTGAACGGTGAAAGTGCACAGTAATGCACTTTTCTCCCAGCAAATACACTGTTTCTAAGGAAATGGGAACACACTGAGGAGAAACTTGTGGGAGCTACTGTGACTAAAACTGAGCTTCCCTACGCACAGGGAAGCAAGAGAAATGCTGATTTCATCAAGCCCAGTTACATACTCAGAATCTGTACTACTGCGCGAATAGGCATGTCTCTGTAGGCAAAAAACTCATTTCTGACAAAGTTGCCCAAATGCATCTCAGAAGTGTGCCACTTATTCTCTGAGTTAAAAAACGTCGAGAAATGGTCTTTTCTGCTAGCGCTGTGCTTCTACACATGTATTTGCTGAACGGTGAAAGCGCACAGTAATGCACTTTTCTCCCAGCAAATACACTTTTTCTAAGGAAATGGGAACACACTGAGGAGACACTTGTGGGAGCTACTGGGACTAAAACTGAGCTTCCCTACACACAGGGAAGCAAGAGAAATGCTGATTTCATCAAGCCCAGTTACATACTCAGAATCTGTACTACTGCGCAAATAGGCATGTCTCTGTAGGCAAAAAACTCATTTCTGACAAAGATGCCCAAATGAATCTCAGAAGTGTGCAACTTGTTCCCTGAGTTAGAAAACGTCGAGAAACGTTCGTTTCTGCTAGCGCTGTGCTTCTACACATGTATTTGCTGAACGGTGAAAGCGCACAGTAATGCACTTTTCTCCCAGCAAATACACTGTTTCTAATGAAATGGGAACACACTGAGGAGACACTTGTGGGAGCTACTGTGACTAAAACTGAGCTTCCCTACGCACAGGGAAGCAAGAGAAATGCTGATTTCATCAATCCAATGACATACTCAGAATCTGTACTACTGTGCAAATAGGCATGTCTCTGTAGGCAAAAAACTCATTTCGGACAAAGTTGCCCAAATGCATCTCAGAATTGTGCAACTTCTTCCCTGAGTTAGAAAACATCGAGAAACGGTCGTTTCTGCTAGCGCTGTGCTTCTACACATGTATTTGCTGAACGGTGAAAGCGCACAGTAATGCACTTTTCTCCCAGCAAATACACTGTTTCTAAGGAAATGGGAACACACTGAGGAGACACTTGTGGGAGCTACTGTGACTAAAACTGAGCTTCCCTACGCACAGGGAAGTAAGAGAAATGCTGATTTCATCATGCCCAGTTACATACTCACAGTCTGTACTACTGCGCAAATAGGCATGTCTCTGTAGGCAAAAAACTCATTTCGGACAAAGTTGCCCAAATGCATCTCAGAAGTGTGCAACTTGTTCCCTGAGTTAGAAAACTTCGAGAAACGGTCATATCTGCTAACGCTGTGCTTCTACACATGTATTTGCTGAACGGTGAAAGCGCACAGTAATGCACTTTTCTCCCAGCAAATACACTGTTTCTAAGGAAATGGGAACACACTGAGGAGACACTTGTGGGAGCTACTGTGACTAAAACTGAGCTTCCCAACGCACAGGGAAGCAAGAGTAATGCTATTTCATCAAGCCCAGTTACATACTCAGAATCTGTACTACTGCGCAAATTGGCATGTCTCTGTAGGCAAAAAACTCATTTCTGACAATGTTGCCCAAATGCATCTCAGAAGTGTGCAACTTGTTCCCTGAGTTAGAAAACGTCGAGAAACGTTCGTTTCTGCTAGCGCTGTGCTTCTACACATGTATTTGCTGAACGGTGAAAGTGCACAGTAATGCACTTTTCTCCCAGCAAATACACTGTTTCTAAGGAAATGGGAACACACTGAGGAGAAACTTGTGGGAGCTACTGTGACTAAAACTGAGCTTCCCTACGCACAGGGAAGCAAGAGAAATGCTGATTTCATCAATCCAATGACATACTCAGAATCTGTACTACTGTGCAAATAGGCATGTCTCTGTAGGCAAAAAACTCATTTCGGACAAAGTTGCCCAAATGCATCTCAGAATTGTGCAACTTCTTCCCTGAGTTAGAAAACGTCGAGAAACGGTCGTTTCTGCTAGCGCTGTGCTTCTACACATGTATTTGCTGAACGGTGAAAGCGCACAGTAATGCACTTTTCTCCCAGCAAATACACTGTTTCTAAGGAAATGGGAACACACTGAGGAGACACTTGTGGGAGCTACTGTGACTAAAACTGAGCTTCCCTACGCACAGGGAAGTAAGAGAAATGCTGATTTCATCATGCCCAGTTACATACTCACAGTCTGTACTACTGCGCAAATAGGCATGTCTCTGTAGGCAAAAAACTCATTTCGGACAAAGTTGCCCAAATGCATCTCAGAAGTGTGCAACTTGTTCCCTGAGTTAGAAAACTTCGAGAAACGGTCATATCTGCTAACGCTGTGCTTCTACACATGTATTTGCTGAACGGTGAAAGCGCACAGTAATGCACTTTTCTCCCAGCAAATACACTGTTTCTAAGGAAATGGGAACACACTGAGGAGACACTTGTGGGAGCTACTGTGACTAAAACTGAGCTTCCCAACGCACAGGGAAGCAAGAGTAATGCTATTTCATCAAGCCCAGTTACATACTCAGAATCTGTACTACTGCGCAAATTGGCATGTCTCTGTAGGCAAAAAACTCATTTCTGACAATGTTGCCCAAATGCATCTCAGAAGTGTGCAACTTGTTCCCTGAGTTAGAAAACGTCGAGAAACGTTCGTTTCTGCTAGCGCTGTGCTTCTACACATGTATTTGCTGAACAGTGAAAGTGCACAGTAATGCACTTTTCTCCCAGCAAATACACTGTTTCTAAGGAAATGGGAACACACTGAGGAGAAACTTGTGGGAGCTACTGTGACTAAAACTGAGCTTCCCTACGCACAGGGAAGCAAGAGAAATGCTGATTTCATCAAGCCCAGTTACATACTCAGAATCTGTACTACTGCGCGAATAGGCATGTCTCTGTAGGCAAAAAACTCATTTCTGACAAAGTTGCCCAAATGCATCTCAGAAGTGTGCCACTTATTCTCTGAGTTAAAAAACGTCGAGAAATGGTCTTTTCTGCTAGCGCTGTGCTTCTACACATGTATTTGCTGAACGGTGAAAGCGCACAGTAATGCACTTTTCTCCCAGCAAATACACTGTTTCTAATGAAATGGGAACACACTGAGGAGACACTTGTGGGAGCAACTGGGACTAAAACTGAGCTTCCCTACACACAGGGAAGCAAGAGAAATGCTGATTTCATCAAGCCCAGTTACATACTCAGAATCTGTACTACTGCGCAAATAGGCATGTCTCTGTAGGCAAAAAACTCATTTCTGACAAAGATGCCCAAATGAATCTCAGAAGTGTGCAACTTGTTCCCTGAGTTAGAAAACGTCGAGAAACGGTCGTTTCTGCAAGCGCTGTGCTTCTACACATGTATTTGCTGGACGGTGAAAGCGCACAGTAATGCACTTTTCTCCCAGCAAATACACTGTTTCTAATGAAATGGGAACACACTGAGGAGACACTTGTGGGAGCTACTGTGACTAAAACTGAGCTTCCCTACGCACAGGGAAGCAAGAGAAATGCTGATTTCATCAATCCAATGACATACTCAGAATCTGTACTACTGTGCAAATAGGCATGTCTCTGTAGGCAAAAAACTCATTTCGGACAAAGTTGCCCAAATGCATCTCAGAATTGTGCAACTTCTTCCCTGAGTTAGAAAACATCGAGAAAGGTTCGATTCTGCTAGCGCTGTGCTTCTACACATGTATTTGCTGAACGGTGAAAGCGCATAGTAATGCACTTTTCTCCCAGCAAATACACTGTTTCTAAGGAACTGGGAACACACTGAGGAGACACTTGTGGGAGCTACTGTGACTAAAACTGAGCTTCCCTACGCACAGGGAAGTAAGAGAAATGCTGATTTCATCATGCCCAGTTACATACTCACAATCTGTACTACTGCGCAAATAGGCATGTCTCTGTAGGCAAAAAACTCATTTCTGACAATGTTGCCCAAATGCATCTCAGAAGTGTGCAACTTGTTCCCTGAGTTAGAAAACGTCGAGAAACGTTCGTTTCTGCTAGCGCTGTGCTTCTACACATGTATTTGCTGAAGGGTGAAAGCGCACAGTAATGCACTTTTCTCCCAGCAAATACACTGTTTCTAAGGAAATGGGAACACACTGAGGAGACACTTGTGGGAGCTACTGTGACTAAAACTGAGCTTCCCTACGCACAGGGAAGCAAGAGTAATGCTATTTCATCAAGCCCAGTTACATACTCAGAATCTGTACTACTGCGCAAATTGGCATGTCTCTGTAGGCAAAAAACTCATTTCTGACAATGTTGCCCAAATGCATCTCAGAAGTGTGCAACTTGTTCCCTGAGTTAGAAAACGTCGAGAAACGGTCATATCTGCTAACGCTGTGCTTCTACACATGTATTTGCTGAACGGTGAAAGCGCACAGTAATGCACTTTTCTCCCAGCAAATACACTGTTTCTAAGGAAATGGGAACACACTGAGGAGACACTTGTGGGAGCTACTGTGACTAAAACTGAGCTTCCCAACGCACAGGGAAGCAAGAGTAATGCTATTTCCTCAAGCCCAGTTACATACTCAGAATCTGTACTACTGCGCAAATTGGCATGTCTCTGTAGGCAAAAAACTCATTTCTGACAATGTTGCCCAAATGCATCTCAGAAGTGTGCAACTTGTTCCCTGAGTTAGAAAACGTCGAGAAACCTTCGTTTCTGCTAGCGCTGTGCTTCTACACATGTATTTGCTGAACGGTGAAAGTGCACAGTAATGCACTTTTCTCCCAGCAAATACACTGTTTCTAAGGAAATGGGAACACACTGAGGAGAAACTTGTGGGAGCTACTGTGACTAAAACTGAGCTTCCCTACGCACAGGGAAGCAAGAGAAATGCTGATTTCATCAAGCCCAGTTACATACTCACAGTCTGTACTACTGCGCAAATAGGCATGTCTCTGTAGGCAAAAAACTCATTTCGGACAAAGTTGCCCAAATGCATCTCAGAAGTGTGCAACTTGTTCCCTGAGTTAGAAAACTTCGAGAAACGGTCATATCTGCTAACGCTGTGCTTCTACACATGTATTTGCTGAACGGTGAAAGCGCACAGTAATGCACTTTTCTCCCAGCAAATACACTGTTTCTAAGGAAATGGGAACACACTGAGGAGACACTTGTGGGAGCTACTGTGACTAAAACTGAGCTTCCCAACGCACAGGGAAGCAAGAGTAATGCTATTTCATCAAGCCCAGTTACATACTCAGAATCTGTACTACTGTGCAAATTGGCATGTCTCTGTAGGCAAAAAACTCATTTCTGACAATGTTGCCCAAATGCATCTCAGAAGTGTGCAACTTGTTCCCTGAGTTAGAAAACGTCGAGAAACGTTCGTTTCTGCTAGCGCTGTGCTTCTACACATGTATTTGCTGAACGGTGAAAGTGCACAGTAATGCACTTTTCTCCCAGCAAATACACTGTTTCTAAGGAAATGGGAACACACTGAGGAGAAACTTGTGGGAGCTACTGTGACTAAAACTGAGCTTCCCTACGCACAGGGAAGCAAGAGAAATGCTGATTTCATCAAGCCCAGTTACATACTCAGAATCTGTACTACTGCGCGAATAGGCATGTCTCTGTAGGCAAAAAACTCATTTCTGACAAAGTTGCCCAAATGCATCTCAGAAGTGTGCCACTTATTCTCTGAGTTAAAAAACGTCGAGAAATGGTCTTTTCTGCTAGCGCTGTGCTTCTACACATGTATTTGCTGAACGGTGAAAGCGCACAATAATGCACTTTTCTCCCAGCAAATACACTGTTTCTAATGAAATGGGAACACACTGAGGAGACACTTGTGGGAGCTACTGTGACTAAAACTGAGCTTCCCTACGCACAGGGAAGCAAGAGAAATGCTGATTTCATCAATCCAATGACATACTCAGAATCTGTACTACTGTGCAAATAGGCATGTCTCTGTAGGCAAAAAACTCATTTCGGACAAAGTTGCCCAAATGCATCTCAGAATTGTGCAACTTCTTCCCTGAGTTAGAAAACGTCGAGAAACGGTCGTTTCTGCTAGCGCTGTGCTTCTACACATGTATTTGCTGAACGGTGAAAGCGCACAGTAATGCACTTTTCTCCCAGCAAATACACTGTTTCTAAGGAAATGGGAACACACTGAGGAGACACTTGTGGGAGCTACTGTGACTAAAACTGAGCTTCCCTACGCACAGGGAAGCAAGAGAAATGCTGATTTCATCAAGCCCAGTTACATACTCAGAATCTGTACTACTGCGCAAATAGGCATGTCTCTGTAGGCAAAAAACTCATTTCGGACAAAGTTGCCCAAATGCATCTCAGAAGTGTGCAACTTGTTCCCTGAGTTAGAAAACGTCAAGAAACATTCGTTTCTGCTAGCGCTGTGCTTCTACACATGTATTTGCTGAACAGTGAAAGCGCACAGTAATGCAATTTTCTCCCAGCAAATACACTGTTTCTAAGGAAATGGGAACACACTGAGGAGACACTTGTGGGAGCTACTGTGACTAAAACTGAGCTTCCCTTCGCACAGGGAAGCAAGAGAAATGCTGATTTCATCAAGCCAATGACATACTCAGAATCTGTACTACTGTGCAAATAGGCATGTCTCTGTAGGCAAAACACTCATTTCTGACAAAGTTGCCCAAATGCATCTCAGAAGTGTGCAACTTGTTCCCTGAGTTCGAAAACGTCGAGAAACGTTCGTTTCTGCTAGCGCTGTGCTTCTACACATGTATTTGCTGAACGCTGAAAGCGCACAGTAATGCACTTTTCTCCCAGCAAATACACTGTTTCTAAGGAAATAGGAACACAATGAGGAGACACTTGTGGGAGCTACCGTGACTAAAACTGAGCATCCCTACTCACAGGGAAGCAAGAGAAATGCTGATTTCATCCAGCCCAGTTACATACTCAGAATCTGTACTACTGCGCAAATAGGCATGTCTCTGTAGGCAAAAAACTCATTTCTGACAAAGTTGCCCAAATGCATCTCAGAAGTGTGCAACTTGTTCCCTGAGTTCGAAAACGTCGAGAAACGGTCGTTTCTGCTAGCGCTGTGCTTCTACACATGTATTTGCTGAACGGTGAAAGCGCACAGTAATGCACTTTTCTCCCAGCAAATACACTGTTTCTAAGGAAATGGGAACACACTGAGGAGACACTTGTGGGAGCTACTGTGACTAAAACTGAGCTTCCCTACGCACAAGGAAGCAAGAGAAATGCTGATTTCATCAATCCAATGACATACTCAGAATCTGTACTACTGTGCAAATAGGCATGTCTCTGTAGGCAAAAAACTCATTTCGGACAAAGTTGCCCAAATGCATCTCAGAATTGTGCAACTTCTTCCCTGAGTTAGAAAACGTCGAGAAACGGTCGTTTCTGCTAGCGCTGTGCTTCTACACATGTATTTGCTGAACGGTGAAAGCGCACAGTAATGCACTTTTCTCCCAGCAAATACACTGTTTCTAAGGAAATGGGAACACACTGAGGAGAAACTTGTGGGAGCTACTGTGACTAAAACTGAGCTTCCCTACGCACAGGGAAGCAAGAGAAATGCTGATTTCATCAAGCCCAGTTACATACTCAGAATCTGTACTACTGCGCAAATAGGCATGTCTCTGTAGGCAAAAAACTCATTTCTGACAAAGTTGCCCAAATGCATCTCAGAAGTGTGCAACTTGTTCCCTGAGTTAGAAAACGTCAAGAAACATTCGTTTCTGCTAGCGCTGTGCTTCTACACATGTATTTGCTGAACGGTGAAAGCGCACAGTAATGCAATTTTCTCCCAGCAAATACACTGTTTCTAAGGAAATGGGAACACACTGAGGAGACACTTGTGGGAGCTACTGTGACTAAAACTGAGCTTCCCTTAGCACAGGGAAGCAAGAGAAATGCTGATTTCATCAAGCCAATGACATACTCAGAATCTGTACTACTGTGCAAATAGGCATGTCTCTGTAGGCAAAAAACTCATTTCTGACAAAGTTGCCCAAATGCATCTCAGAAGTGTGCCACTTGTTCCCTGAGTTAGAAAACGTCGAGAAACGGTCGTTTCAGCTAGCACTGTGCTTCTACACATGTATTTGCTGAACGGTGAAAGCGCACAGTAATGCACTTTTCTCCCAGCAAATACACTGTTTCTAAGGAACTGGGAACACACTGAGGAGACACTTGTGGGAGCTACTGTGACTAAAACTGAGCTTCCCTACGCACAGGGAAGGAAGAGAAATGCTGATTTCATCAAGCCCAGTTACATACTCAGAATCTGTACTACTGCGCAAATAGGCATGTCTCTTTAGGCAAAAAACTCATTTCGGACAAAGTTGCCCAATGCATCTCAGAAGTGTGCAACTTGTTCGCTGAGTTCGAAAACGTCGAGAAACGGTCGTTTCTGCTAGCGCTGTGCTTCTACACATGTATTTGCTGAACGGTGAAAGCGCACAGTAATGCACTTTTCTCCCAGCAAATACACTGTTTCTAAGGAAATAGGAACACAATGAGGAGACACTTGTGGGAGCTACGGAGACTAAAACTGAGCTTCCCTACGCACAGGGAAACAAGAGAAATGCTGATTTCATCCAGCCCAGTTACATACTCAGAATCTGTACTACTGCGCAAATAGGCATGTCTCTGTAGGCAAAAAACTCATTTCTGACAAAGTTGTCCAAATGCATCTCAGAAGTGTGCAACTTGTTCCCTGAGTTAGAAAACGTCGAGAAACGGTCTTTTCTGCTAGCGCTGTGCTCCTACACATGTATTTGCTGAACGGTGAAAGCGCACAGTAATGCACTTTTCTCCCAGCAAATACACTGTTTCTAAGGAAATGGGAACACACTGAGGAGACACTTGTGGGAGCTACTGGGACTAAAACTGAGCTTCCCTACGCACAGGGAAGCAAGAGAAATGCTGATTTCATCAAGCCCACTTACATACTCAGAATCTGTACTACTCCGCAAATAGGCATGTCTCTGTAGGCAAAAAACTCATTTCTGACAAAGATGCCCAAATGCATCTCAGAAGTGTGCAACTTGTTCCCTGAGTTAGAAAACGTCAAGAAACGTTCGTTTCTGCTAGCGCTGTGCTTCTACACATGTATTTGCTGAACGGTGAAAGCGCACAGTACTGCACTTTTCTCCCAGCAAATACACTGTTTCTAAGGAAATGGGAACACACTGAGGAGACACTTGTGGGAGCTACTGTGACTAAAACTGAGCTTCCCTATGCACAGGGAAGCAAGAGAAATGCTGATTTCATCAAGCCAATGACATACTCAGAATCTGTACTACTGTGCAAATAGGCATGTCTCTGTAGGCAAAAAACTCATTTCGGACAAAGTTGCCCAAATGCATCTCAGAAGTGTGCAACTTGTTCCCTGAGTTAGAAAACATCGAGAAAGGTTCGTTTCTGCTAGCGCTGTGCTTCTACACATGTATTTGCTGAACGGTGAAAGCGCACAGTAATGCACTTTTCTCCCAGCAAATACACTGTTTCTAAGGAACTGGGAACACACTGAGGAGACACTTGTGGGAGCTACTGTGACTAAAACTGAGCTTCCCTACGCAAAGGGAAGCAAGAGAAATGCTGATTTCATCAAGCCCAGTTACATACTCAGAATCTGTACTACTGCGCAAATAGGCATGTCTCTGTAGGCAAAAAACTCATTTCTGGCAAAGTTGCCAAAATGCATCTCAGAAGTGTGCATCTTGTTCACTGAGTTAGAAAACGTCGAGAAACGGTCGTTTCTGCTAGCGCTGTGCTTCTACACATGTATTTGCTGAACGGTGAAACTGCACAGTAATGCACTTTTCTCCCAGCAAATACACTGTTTCTAAGGAAATGGGAACACACTGAGGAGACACTTGTGGGAGCTACTGTGACTAAAACTGAGCTTCCCTACGCACAGGGAAGCAAGAGAAATGCTGATTTCATCAAGCCCAGTTACATACTCAGAATCTGTACTACTGCGCAAATAGGCATGTCTCTGTAGGCAAAAAAATCATTTCTGACAAAGTTGCCCAAATGCATCTCAGAAGTGTGCAACTTGTTCCCTGAGTTAGAAAACGTCGAGAAACGGTCATATCTGCTATCGCTGTGCTTCTACACATGTATTTGCTGAACGGTGAAAGCGCACAGTAATGCACTTTTCTCCCAGCAAATACACTGTTTCTAAGGAAATGGGAACACACTGAGGAGACACTTGTGGGAGCTACTGTGACTAAAACTGAGCTTCCCTATGCACAGGGAAGCAAGAGAAATGCTGATTTCATCAAGCCAATGACATACTCAGAATCTGTACTACTGTGCAAATAGGCATGTCTCTGTAGGCAAAAAACTCATTTCGGACAAAGTTGCCCAAATGCATCTCAGAAGTGTGCAACTTGTTTCCTGAGTTAGAAAACATCGAGAAAGGTTCGTTTCTGCTAGCGCTGTGCTTCTACACATGTATTTGCTGAACGGTGAAAGCGCACAGTAATGCACTTTTCTCCCAGCAAATACACTGTTTCTAAGGAACTGGGAACACACTGAGGAGACACTTGTGGGAGCTACTGTGACTAAAACTGAGCTTCCCTACCCAAAGGGAAGCAAGAGAAATGCTGATTTCATCAAGCCCAGTTACATACTCAGAATCTGTACTACTGCGCAAATAGGCATGTCTCTGTAGGCAAAAAACTCATTTCTGGCAAAGTTGCCAAAATGCATCTCAGAAGTGTGCAACTTGTTCACTGAGTTAGAAAACGTCGAGAAACGGTCGTTTCTGCTAGCGCTGTGCTTCTACACATGTATTTGCTGAACGGTGAAACTGCACAGTAATGCACTTTTCTCCCAGCAAATACACTGTTTCTAAGGAAATGGGAACACACTGAGGAGACACTTGTGGGAGCTACTGTGACTAAAACTGAGCTTCCCTACGCACAGGGAAGCAAGAGAAATGCTGATTTCATCAAGCCCAGTTACATACTCAGAATCTGTACTACTGCGCAAATAGGCATGTCTCTGTAGGCAAAAAAATCATTTCTGACAAAGTTGCCCAAATGCATCTCAGAAGTGTGCAACTTGTTCCCTGAGTTAGAAAACGTCGAGAAACGGTCATATCTGCTATCGCTGTGCTTCTACACATGTATTTGCTGAACGGTGAAAGCGCACAGTAATGCACTTTTCTCCCAGCAAATACACTGTTTCTAAGGAAATGGGAACACACTGAGGAGACACTTGTGGGAGCTACTATGAGTAAAACTGAGCTTCCCTACGCACAGGGAAGCAAGAGAAATGCTGATTTCATCAAGCCCAGTTACATACTCAGAATCTGTACTACTGCGCAAATAGGCATGTCTCTTTAGGCAAAAAACTCATTTCTGACAAAGTTGCCCAAATGCATCTCAGAAGTGTGCAACTTGTTCCCTGAGTTGGAAAACGTCGAGAAACGTTCGTTTCTGCTAGCGCTGTGCTTCTACACATGTATTTGCTGAACGGTGAAAGCGCACAGTAATGCACTTTTCTCCCAGCAAATACACTGTTTCTAAGGAAATAGGAACACAATGAGGAGACACTTGTGGGAGCTACCGTGACTAAAACTGAGCATCCCTACTCACAGGGAAGCAAGAGAAATGCTGATTTCATCCAGCCCAGTTACATACTCAGAATCTGTACTACTGCGCAAATAGGCATGTCTCTTTAGGCAAAAAACTCATTTCTGACAAAGTAGCCCAAGTGCATCTCAGAAGTGTGCAACTTGTTCCCTGAGTTAGAAAACGTCGAGAAACGGTTATATCTGCTAACGCAGTACTTCTACACATGTATTTGCTGAACGGTGAAACTGCACAGTAATGCACTTTTCTCCCAGCAAATACACTGTTTCTAATGAACTAGGAACACAATGAGGAGACACTTGTGGGAGCTACTGTGACTAAAACTGAGCTTCCCTACCCAAAGGGAAGCAAGAGAAATGCTGATTTCATCAAGCCCAGTTACATACTCAGAATCTGTACTACTGCGCAAATAGGCATGTCTCTGTAGGCAAAAAACTCACTTCTGACAAAGTTGCCCAAATGCATCTCAGAAGTGTGCAACTTGTTCCCTGAGTTAGAAAACGTCGAGAAACGGTTATATCTGCTAACGCAGTGCTTCTACACATGTATTTGTTGAACGGTGAAAGCGCACAGTAATGCACTTTTCTCCCAGCAAATACACTGTTTCTAAGGAAATGGGAACACACTGAGGAGACACTTGTGGGAGCTACTGTGACTAAAACTGGGCTTCCCTACGCATAGGGAAGCAAGAGAAATGCTGATTTCATCAAGCCCAGTTACATACTCAGAATCTGTACTACTGCGCAAATAGGCATGAATCTGTAGGCAAAAAACTCATTTCGGACAAAGTTGCCCAAATGCATCTCAGAAGTGTGCAACTTGTTCCCTGAGTTAGAAAACGTCGAGAAACGTTCGTTGCTGCTAGCGCTGTGCTTCTACACATGTATTTGCTGAACGGTGAAAGCGCACAGTAATGCACTTTTCTCCCAGCAAATACACTGTTTCTAAGGAAATGGGAACACACTGAGGAGACACTTGTGGGAGCTACTGTGACTAAAACTGAGCTTCCCTTCGCACAGGGAAGCAAGAGAAATGCTGATTTCATCAAGCCCAGTTACATACTCAGAATCTGTACTACTGCACAAATAGGCATGTCTCTGTAGGCCAAAAATCATTTCTGACAAAGTTGCCCAAATGCATCTCAGAAGTAAGCAACTTGTTCCCTGAGTTAGAAAACGTCGAGAAACGGTCGTTTCTGCTAGCGCTGTGCTTCTACACATGTATTTGCTGAACGGTGAAAGCACACAGTAATGCACTTTTCTCCCAGCAAATACACTGTTTCTAAGGAAATGGGAACACACTGAGGAGACACTTGTGGGAGCTACTGTGACTAAAACTGAGCTTCCCTACGCACTGGGAAGCAAGAGAAATGCTGATTTCATCCAGCCCAGTTACATACTCAGAATCTGTACTACTGCGCGAATAGGCATGTCTCTGTAGGCAAAAAACTCATTTCTGACAAAGTTGCCCAAATGCATCTCAAAAGTGTGCCACTTATTCTCTGAGTTAAAAAACGTCGAGAAATGGTCTTTTCTGCTAGCGCTGTGCTTCTACACATGTATTTGCTGAACGGTGAAAGCGCACAGTAATGCACTTTTCTCCCAGCAAATACACTGTTTCTAAGGAAATGGGAACACACTGAGGAGACACTTGTGGGAGCTACTGGGACTAAAATGAGCTTCCCTACACACAGGGAAGCAAGAGAAATGCTGATTTCATCAATCCAATGACATACTCAGAATCTGTACTACTGTGCAAATAGGCATGTCTCTGTAGGCAAAAAACTCATTTCGGACAAAGTTGCCCAAATGCATCTCAGAATTGTGCAACTTCTTCCCTGAGTTAGAAAACATCGAGAAAGGTTCGATTCTGCTAGCGCTGTGCTTCTACACATGTATTTGCTGAACGGTGAAAGCGCACAGTAATGCACTTTTCTCCCAGCAAATACACTGTTTCTAAGGAAATGGGAACACACTGAGGAAACACTTGTGGGAGCTACTGGGACTAAAACTGAGCTTCCCTACTCACAGGGAAGCAAGAGAAATGCTGATTTCATCAAGCCCAGTTACATACTCAGAATCTGTACTACTGCGCAAATAGGCATGTCTCTGTAGGCAAAAAACTCATTTCTGACAAAGTTGCCCAAATGCATCTCAGAAGTGTGCAACTTGTTCCCTGAGTTAGAAAACGTCGAGAAACGGTCGTTTCTGCTAGCGCTGTGCTTCTACACATGTATTTGCTGAACGGTGAAAGCGCACAGTAATGCACTTTTCTCCCAGCAAATACACTGTTTCTAAGGAAATAGGAACACAATGAGGAGACACTTGTGGGAACTACGGAGACTAAAACTGAGCTTCCCTACGCACAGGGAAGCAAGAGAAATGCTGATTTCATCCAGCCCAGTTACATACTCAGAATCTGTACTACTGCGCAAATAGGCATGTCTCTGTAGGCAAAAAACTCATTTCTGACAAAGTTGCCCAAATGCATCTCAGAAGTGTGCAACTTGTTCCCTGAGTTCGAAAACGTCGAGAAACGGTCGTTTCTGCTAGCGCTGTGCTTCTACACATGTATTTGCTGAACGGTGAAAGCGCACAGTACTGCACTTTTCTCCCAGCAAATACACTGTTTCTAAGGAAATGGGAACACACTGAGGAGACACTTGTGGGAGCTACTGTGACTAAAACTGAGCTTCCCTATGCACAGGGAAGCAAGAGAAATGCTGATTTCATCAAGCCAATGACATACTCAGAATCTGTACTACTGTGCAAATAGGCATGTCTCTGTAGGCAAAAAACTCATTTAGGACAAAGTTGCCCAAATGCATCTCAGAAGTGTGCAACTTGTTCCCTGAGTTAGAAAACATCGAGAAAGGTTCGTTTCTGCTAGCGCTGTGCTTCTACACATGTATTTGCTGAACGGTGAAAGCACACAGTAATGCACTTTTCTCCCAGCAAATACACTGTTTCTAAGGAACTGGGAACACACTGAGGAGACACTTGTGGGAGCTACTGTGACTAAAACTGAGCTTCCCTACGCAAAGGGAAGCAAGAGAAATGCTGATTTCATCAAGCCCAGTTACATACTCAGAATCTGTACTACTGCGCAAATAGGCATGTCTCTGTAGGCAAAAAACTCATTTCTGACAAAGTTGCCCAAATGCATCTCAGAAGTGTGCAACTTGTTCCATGAGTTAGAAAACGTCGAGAAACGGTCATATCTGCTAACGCTGTGCTTCTACACATGTATTTGCTGAACGGTGAAAGCGCACAGTAATGCACTTTTCTCCCAGCAAATACACTGTTTCTAAGGAAATGGGAACACACTGAGGAGACACTTGTGGGAGCTACTATGAGTAAAACTGAGCTTCCCTACGCACAGGGAAGCAAGAGAAATGCTGATTTCATCAAGCCCAGTTACATACTCAGAATCTGTACTACTGCGCAAATAGGCATGTCTCTTTAGGCAAAAAACTCATTTCTGACAAAGTTGCCCAAATGCATCTCAGAAGTGTGCAACTTGTTCCCTGAGTTAGAAAACGTCGAGAAACGTTCGTTTCTGCTAGCGCTGTGCTTCTACACATGTATTTGCTGAACGGTGAAAGCGCACAGTAATGCACTTTTCTCCCAGCAAATACACTGTTTCTAAGGAAATAGGAACACAATGAGGAGACACTAGTGGGAGCTACCGTGACTAAAACTGAGCATCCCTACTCACAGGGAAGCAAGAGAAATGCTGATTTCATCCAGCCCAGTTACATACTCAGAATCTGTACTACTGCGCAAATAGGCATGTCTCTGTAGGCAAAAAACTCATTTCTGACAAAGTTGCCCAAATGCATCTCAGAAGTGTGCAACTTGTTCCCTGAGTTAGAAAACGTCGAGAAACGGTCGTTTCTGGTAGCGCTGTGCTTCTACACATGTATTTGCTGAACGGTGAAAGCGCACAGTAATGCACTTTTCTCCCAGCAAATACACTGTTTGTAAAGAAATGGGAACACACTGAGGAGACACTTGTGGGAGCTACTGTGACTAAAACTGAGCTTCCCTACGCACAGGGAAGCAAGAGAAATGCTGACTTCATCAATCCCAGTTACATACTCAGAATCTGTACTACTGCTCAAATAGGCATGTCTCTTTAGGCAAAAAACTCATTTCTGACAAAGTAGCCCAAGTGCATCTCAGAAGTGTGCAACTTGTTCCCTGAGTTAGAAAACGTCGAGAAACGGTTATATCTGCTAACGCAGTGCTTCTACACATGTATTTGCTGAACGGTGAAACTGCACAGTAATGCACTTTTCTCCCAGCAAATACCTGTTTCTAAGGAACTAGGAACACAATGAGGAGACACTTGTGGGAGCTACTGTGACTAAAACTGGGCTTCCCTACGCACAGGGAAGCAAGAGAAATGCTGATTTCATCAAGCCCAGTTACATACTCAGAATCTGTACTACTGCGCAAATAGGCATGTCTCTTTAGGCAAAAAACTCACTTCTGACAAAGTTGCCCAAATGCATCTCAGAAGTGTGCAACTTGTTCCCTGAGTTAGAAAACGTCGAGAAACGGTTATATCTGCTAACGCAGTGCTTCTACACATGTATTTGGTGAACGGTGAAAGCGCACAGTAATGCACTTTTCTCCCAGCAAATACACTGTTTCTAAGGAAATGGGAACACACTGAGGAGACACTTGTGGGAGCTACTGTGACTAAAACTGGGCTTCCCTACGCACAGGGAGGCAAGAGAAATGCTGATTTCATCATTCCCAGTTACATACTCAGAATCTGTACTACTGCGCAAATAGGCATGAATCTGTAGGCAAAAAACTCATTTCGGACAAAGTTGCCCAAATGCATCTCAGAAGTGTGCAACTTGTTCCCTGAGTTAGAAAACGTCGAGAAATGTTCGTTTCTGCTAGCGCTGTGCTTCTACACATGTATTTGCTGAACGGTGAAAGCGCACAGTAATGCACTTTTCTCCCAGCAAATACACTGTTTCTAAGGAAATGGGAACACACTGAGGAGACACTTGTGGGAGCTACTGTGACTAAAACTGAGCTTCCCTTCGCACAGGGAAGCAAGAGAAATGCTGATTTCATCAAGCCTAGTTACATACTCAGAATCTGTACTACTGTACAAATAGGCATGTCTCTGTAGGCCAAAAATCATTTCTGACAAAGTTGCCCAAATGCATCTCAGAAGTAAGCAACTGGTTCCCTGAGTTAGAAAACGTCGAGAAACGTTCGTTTCTGCTAGCGCTGTGCTTCTACACATGTATTTGCTGAACGGTGAAAGCGCACAGTAATGCACTTTTCTCCCAGCAAATACACTGTTTCTAAGGAAATGGGAACACACTGAGGAGACACTTGTGGGAGCTAGTGTGACTAAAACTGAGCTTCCCTACGCACTGGGAAGCAAGAGAAATGCTGATTTCATCAAGCCCAGTTACATACTCAGAATCTGTACTACTGCGCAAATAGGCATGTCTCTGTAGGCAAAAAACTCATTTCTGACAAAGTTGCCCAAATGCATCTCAGAAGTGTGCCACTTCTTCCCTGAGTTAGAAAACGTCGAGAAACGGTCATATCTGCTAACGCTGTGGTTCTACACATGTATTTGCTGAACGGTGAAAGCGCACAGTAATGCACTTTTCTCCCAGCAAATACACTGTTTCTAAGGAAATGGGAACACACTGAGGAGACACTTGTGGGCGCTACTATGAGTAAAACTGAGCTTCCCTACGCACAGGGAAGCAAGAGAAATGCTGATTTCATCAAGCCCAGTTACATACTCAGAATCTGTACTACTGCGCAAATAGGCATGTCTCTGTAGGCAAAAAACTCATTTCTGACAAAGTTGCCCAAATGCATCTCAGAAGTGTGCAACTTGTTCCCTGAGTTAGAAAACGTCGAGAAACGGTCGTTTCTGCTAGCGCTGTGCTTCTACACATGTATTTGCTGAACGGTGAAAGCGCACAGTAATGCACTTTTCTCCCAGCAAATACACTGTTTCTAAAGAAATGGGAACACACTGAGGAGACACTTGTGGGAGCTACTGTGACTAAAACTGAGCTTCCCTACGCACAGGGAAGCAAGAGAAATGCTGACTTCATCAAGCCCAGTTACATACTCAGAATCTGTACTACTGCTCAAATAGGCATGTCTCTTTAGGCAAAAAACTCATTTCTGACAAAGTAGCCCAAGTGCATCTCAGAAGTGTGCAACTTGTTCCCTGAGTTAGAAAACGTCGAGAAACGGTTATATCTGCTAACGCAGTGCTTCTACACATGTATTTGCTGAACGGTGAAACTGCACAGTAATGCACTTTTCTCCCAGCAAATACACTGTTTCTAAGGAACTAGGAACACAATGAGGAGACACTTGTGGGAGCTACTGTGACTAAAACTGGGCTTCCCTACGCACAGGGAAGCAAGAGAAATGCTGATTTCATCAAGCCCAGTTACATACTCAGAATCTGTACTACTGCGCAAATAGGCATGAATCTGTAGGCAAAAAACTCATTTCTGAAAAATTTGCCCAAATGCATCTCAGAAGTGTGCAACTTGTTCCCTGAGTTAGAAAACTTCGAGAAACGGTCATATCTGCTAACGCTGTGGTTCTACACATGTATTTGCTGAACGGTGAAAGCGCACAGTAATGCACTTTTCTCCCAGCAAATACACTGTTTCTAAGGAAATGGGAACACACTGAAGAGACACTTGTGGGAGCTACTATGAGTAAAACTGAGCTTCCCTACGCACAGGGAAGCAAGAGAAATGCTGATTTCATCAAGCCCAGTTACATACTCAGAATCTGTACTACTGCGCAAATAGGCATGTCTCTTTAGGCAAAAAACTCACTTCTGACAAAGTTGCCCAAATGCATCTCAGAAGTGTGCAACTTGTTCCCTGAGTTAGAAAACGTCGAGAAACGGTTATATCTGCTAACGCAGTGCTTCTACACATGTATTTGCTGAACGGTGAAAGCGCACAGTAATGCACTTTTCTCCCAGCAAATACACTGTTTCTAAGGAAATGGGAACACACTGAGGAGACACTTGTGGGAGCTACTGTGACTAAAACTGGGCTTCCCTACGCACAGGGAAGCAAGAGAAATGCTGATTTCATCAAGCCCAGTTACATACTCAGAATCTGTACTACTGCGCAAATAGGCATGAATCTGTAGGCAAAAAACTCATTTCTGAAAAAGTTGCCCAAATGCATCTCAGAAGTGTGCAACTTGTTCCCTGAGTTAGAAAACGTCGAGAAACGGTCATATCTGCTAACGCTGTGGTTCTACACATGTATTTGCTGAACGGTGAAAGCGCACAGTAATGCACTTTTCTCCCAGCAAATACACTGTTTCTAAGGAAATGGGAACACACTGAAGAGACACTTGTGGGAGCTACTATGAGTAAAACTGAGCTTCCCTACGCACAGGGAAGCAAGAGAAATGCTGATTTCATCAAGCCCAGTTACATACTCAGAATCTGTACTACTGCGCAAATAGGCATGTCTCTTTAGGCAAAAAACTCACTTCTGACAAAGTTGCCCAAATGCATCTCAGAAGTGTGCAACTTGTTCCCTGAGTTAGAAAACGTCGAGAAACGGTTATATCTGCTAACGCAGTGCTTCTACACATGTATTTGGTGAACGGTGAAAGCACACAGTAATGCACTTTTCTCCCAGCAAATACACTGTTTCTAAGGAAATGGGAACACACTGAGGAGACACTTGTGGGAGCTACTGTGACTAAAACTGGGCTTCCCTACGCACAGGGAAGCAAGAGAAATGCTGATTTCATCAAGCCCAGTTACATACTCAGAATCTGTACTACTGCGCAAATAGGCATGAATCTGTAGGCAAAAAACTCATTTCGGACAAAGTTGCCCAAATGCATCTCAGAAGTGTGCAACTTGTTCCCTGAGTTAGAAAACGTCGAGAAATGTTCGTTTCTGCTAGCGCTGTGCTTCTACACATGTATTTGCTGAACGGTGAAAGCGCACAGTAATGCACTTTTCTCCCAGCAAATACACTGTTTCTAAGGAAATGTGAACACACTGAGGAGACACTTGTGGGAGCTACTGTGACTAAAACTGAGCTTCCCTTCGCACAGGGAAGCAAGAGAAATGCTGATTTCATCAAGCCCAGTTACATACTCAGAATCTGTACTACTGTACAAATAGGCATGTCTCTGTAGGCCAAAAATCATTTCTGACAAAGTTGCCCAAATGCATCTCAGATGTAAGCAACTTGTTCCCTGAGTTAGAAAACGTCGAGAAACGTTCGTTTCTACTAGCGCTGTGCTTCTACACATGTATTTGCTGAACGGTGAAAGCGCACAGTAATGCACTTTTCTCCCAGCAAATACACTGTTTCTAAGGAAATGGGAACACACTGAGGAGACACTTGTGGGAGCTAGTGTGACTAAAACTGAGCTTCCCTACGCACTGGGAAGCAAGAGAAATGCTGATTTCATCAAGCCCAGTTACATACTCAGAATCTGTACTACTGCGCAAATAGGCATGTCTCTTTAGGCAAAAAACTCATTTCTGACAAAGTTGCCCAAATGCATCTCAGAAGTGTGCAACTTGTTCCCTGAGTTAGAAAACGTCGAGAAACGGTCATATCTGCTAACGCTGTGCTTCTATACATGTATTTGCTGAACGGTGAAACTGCACAGTAATGCACTTTTCTCCCAGCAAATACACTGTTTCTAAGGAAATGGGAACACACTGAGGAGACACTTGTGGGAGCTACTATGAGTAAAACTGAGCTTCCCTACGCACAGGGAAGCAAGAGAAATGCTGATTTCATCAAGCCCAGTTACATACTCAGAATCTGTACTACTGCGCAAATAGGCATGTCTCTTTAGGCAAAAAACTCATTTCTGACAAAGTTGCCCAAATGCATCTCAGAAGTGTGCAACTTGTTCCCTGAGTTCGAAAACGTCGAGAAACGTTCGTTTCTGCTAGCGCTGTGCTTCTACACATGTATTTGCTGAACGGTGAAAGCGCACAGTAATGCACTTTTCTCCCAGCAAATACACTGTTTCTAAGGAAATAGGAACACAATGAGGAGACACTTGTGGGAGCTACCGTGACTAAAACTGAGCATCCCTACTCACAGGGAAGCAAGAGAAATGCTGATTTCATCCAGCCCAGTTACATACTCAGAATCTGTACTACTGCGCAAATAGGCATGTCTCTGTAGGCAAAAAACTCATTTCTGACAAAGTTGCCCAAATGCATCTCAGAAGTGTGCAACTTGTTCCCTGAGTTAGAAAACGTCGAGAAACGGTCGTTTCTGCTAGCGCTGTGCTTCTACACATGTATTTGCTGAACGGTGAAAGCGCACAGTAATGCACTTTTCTCCCAGCAAATACACTGTTTCTAAAGAAATGGGAACACACTGAGGAGACACTTGTGGGAGCTACTGTGACTAAAACTGAGGTTCCCTACGCACAGGGAAGCAAGAGAAATGCTGACTTCATCAAGCCCAGTTACATACTCAGAATCTGTACTACTGCTCAAATAGGCATGTCTCTTTAGGCAAAAAACTCATTTCTGACAAAGTAGCCCAAGTGCATCTCAGAAGTGTGCAACTTGTTCCCTGAGTTAGAAAACGTCGAGAAACGGTCATATCTGCTAACGCTGTGGTTCTACACATGTATTTGCTGAACGGTGAAAGCGCACAGTAATGCACTTTTCTCCCAGCAAATACACTGTTTCTAAGGAAATGGGAACACACTGAGGAGACACTTGTGGGAGCTACTATGAGTAAAACTGAGCTTCCCTACCCATAGGGAAGCAAGAGAAATGCTGATTTCATCAAGCCCAGTTACATACTCAGAATCTGTACTACTGCGCAAATAGGCATGTCTCTTTAGCCAAAAACTCACTTCTGACAAAGTTGCCCAAATGCATCTCAGAAGTGTGCAACTTGTTCCCTGAGTTAGAAAACGTCGAGAAACGGTTATATCTGCTAACGCAGTGCTTCTACACATGTATTTGGTGAACGGTGAAAGCGCACAGTAATGCACTTTTCTCCCAGCAAATACACTGTTTCTAAGGAAATGGGAACACACTGAGGAGACACTTGTGGGAGCTACTGTGACTAAAACTGGGCTTCCCTACGCACAGGGAAGCAAGAGAAATGCTGATTTCATCAAGCCCAGTTACATACTCAGAATCTGTACTACTGCGCAAATAGGCATGAATCTGTAGGCAAAAAACTCATTTCGGACAAAGTTGCCCAAATCCATCTCAGAAGTGTGCAACTTGTTCCCTGAGTTAGAAAACGTCGAGAAATGTTCGTTTCTGCTAGCGCTGTGCTTCTACACATGTATTTGCTGAACGGTGAAAGCGCACAGTAATGCACTTTTCTCCCAGCAAATACACTGTTTCTAAGGAAATGGGAACACACTGAGGAGACACTTGTGGGAGCTACTGTGACTAAAACTGAGCTTCCCTTCGCACAGGGAAGCAAGAGAAATGCTGATTTCATCAAGCCTAGTTACATACTCAGAATCTGTACTACTGCACAAATAGGCATGTCTCTGTAGGCCAAAAATCATTTCTGACAAAGTTGCCCAAATGCATCTCAGAAGTAAGCAACTTGTTCCCTGAGTTAGAAAACGTCGAGAAACGTTCGTTTCTGCTAGCGCTGTGCTTCTACACATGTATTTGCTGAACGGTGAAAGCGCACAGTAATGCACTTTTCTCCCAGCAAATACACTGTTTCTAAGGAAATGGGAACACACTGAGGAGACACTTGTGGGAGCAAGTGTGACTAAAACTGAGCTTCCCTACGCACTGGGAAGCAAGAGAAATGCTGATTTCATCAAGCCCAGTTACATATTCAGAATCTGTACTACTGCGCAAATAGGCATGTCTCTGTAGGCAAAAAACTCATTTCTGACAAAGTTGCCCAAATGCATCTCAGAAGTGTGCCACTTCTTCCCTGAGTTAGAAAACGTCGAGAAACGGTCATATCTGCTAACGCTGTGGTTCTACACATGTATTTGCTGAACGGTGAAAGCGCACAGTAATGCACTTTTCTCCCAGCAAATACACTGTTTCTAAGGAAATGGGAACACACTGAGGAGACACTTGTGGGCGCTACTATGAGTAAAACTGAGCTTCCCTACGCACAGGGAAGCAAGAGAAATGCTGATTTCATCAAGCCCAGTTACATACTCAGAATCTGTACTACTGCGCAAATAGGCATGTCTCTTTAGGCAAAAAACTCATTTCTGACAAAGTTGCCCAAATGCATCTCAGAAGTGTGCAACTTGTTCCCTGAGTTAGAAAACGTCGAGAAACCGTTATATCTGCTAACGCTGTGCTTCTACACATGTATTTGCTGAACGGTGAAAGCGCACAGTAATGCACTTTTCTCCCAGCAAATACACTGTTTCTAAGGAAATAGGAACACAATGAGGAGACACTTGTGGGAGCTACCGTGACTAAAACTGAGCTTCCCTACTCACAGGGAAGCAAGAGAAATGCTGATTTCATCCAGCCCAGTTACATACTCAGAATCTGTACTACTGCGCAAATAGGCATGTCTCTGTAGGAAAAAAACTCATTTCTGACAAAGTTGCCCAAATGCATCTCAGAAGTGTGCAACTTGTTCCCTGAGTTAGAAAACGTCGAGAAACGTTCGTTTCTGCTAGCGCTGTGCTTCTACACATGTATTTGCTGAACGGTGAAAGCGCACAGTAATGCACTTTTCTCCCAGCAAATACACTGTTTCTAAGGAAATGGGAACACACTGAGGAGACACTTGTGGGAGCTACTGTGACTAAAACTGAGCTTCCCTATGCACTGAGAAGCAAGAGAAATGCTGATTTCATCAAGCCCAGTTACATACTCAGAATCTGTACTACTGCGCAAATAGGCATGTCTCTGTAGGCAAAAAACTCATTTCTGAAAAAGTTGCCCAAATGCATCTCAGAAGTGTGCCACTTGTTCCCTGAGTTAGAAAACGTCGAGAAACGGTCATATCTGCTAACGCTGTGGTTCTACACATGTATTTGCTGAACGGTGAAAGCGCACAGTAATGCACTTTTCTCCCAGCAAATACACTGTTTCTAAGGAAATGGGAACACACTGAGGGGACACTTGTGGGAGCTACTATGAGTAAAACTGAGCTTCCCTACGCACAGGGAAGCAAGAAAAATGCTGATTTCATCAAGCCCAGTTAATACTCAGAATCTGTACTACTGCGCAAATAGGCATGTCTCTTTAGGCAAAAAACTCATTTCTGACAAAGTTGCCCAAATGCATCTCAGAAGTGTGCAACTTGTTCCCTGAGTTCGAAAACGTCGAGAAACGTTCGTTTCTGCTAGCGCTGTGCTTCTACACATGTATTTGCTGAACGGTGAAAGGGCACAGTAATGCACTTTTCTCCCAGCAAATACACTGTTTCTAAGGAAATAGGAACACAATGAGGAGACACTTGTGGGAGCTACCGTGACTAAAACTGAGCTTCCCTACTCACAGGGAAGCAAGAGAAATGCTGATTTCATCCAGCCCAGTTACATACTCAGAATCTGTACTACTGCGCAAATAGGCATGTCTCTGTAGGAAAAAAACTCATTTCTGACAAAGTTGCCCAAATGCATCTCAGAAGTGTGCAACTTGTTCCCTGAGTTAGAAAACGTCGAGAAACGTTCGTTTCTGCTAGCGCTGTGCTTCTACACATGTATTTGCTGAACGGTGAAAGCGCACAGTAATGCACTTTTCTCCCAGCAAATACACTGTTTCTAAGGAAATGGGAACACACTGAGGAGACACTTGTGGGAGCTACTGTGACTAAAACTGAGCTTCCCTATGCACTGAGAAGCAAGAGAAATGCTGATTTCATCAAGCCCAGTTACATACTCAGAATCTGTACTACTGCGCAAATAGGCATGTCTCTGTAGGCAAAAAACTCATTTCTGACAAAGTTGCCCAAATGCATCTCAGAAGTGTGCAACTTGTTCCCTGAGTTAGAAAACGTCGAGAAACGGTCATATCTGCTAACGCTGTGGTTCTACACATGTATTTGCTGAACGGTGAAAGCGCACAGTAATGCACTTTTCTCCCAGCAAATACACTGTTTCTAAGGAAATGGGAACACACTGAGGGGACACTTGTGGGAGCTACTATGAGTAAAACTGAGCTTCCCTACGCACAGGGAAGCAAGAAAAATGCTGATTTCATCAAGCCCAGTTAATACTCAGAATCTGTACTACTGCGCAAATAGGCATGTCTCTTTAGGCAAAAAACTCATTTCTGACAAAGTTGCCCAAATGCATCTCAGAAGTGTGCAACTTGTTCCCTGAGTTCGAAAACGTCGAGAAACGTTCGTTTCTGCTAGCGCTGTGCTTCTACACATGTATTTGCTGAACGGTGAAAGGGCACAGTAATGCACTTTTCTCCCAGCAAATACACTGTTTCTAAGGAAATAGGAACACAATGAGGAGACACTTGTGGGAGCTACCGTGACTAAAACTGAGCTTCCCTACTCACAGGGAAGCAAGAGAAATGCTGATTTCATCAAGCCCAGTTACATACTCAGAATCTGTACTACTGCGCAAATAGGCATGTCTCTGTAGGCAAAAAACTCATTTCTGACAAAGTTGCCCAAATGCATCTCAGAAGTGTGCAACTTGTTCCCTGAGTTAGAAAACGTCGAGAAACGGTCATATCTGCTAACGCTGTGCTTCTACACATGTATTTGCTGAACGGTGAAAGCGCACAGTAATGCACTTTTCTCCCAGCAAATACACTGTTTCTAAGGAAATGGGAACACACTGAGGAGACACTTGTGGGAGCTACTGTGACTAAAACTGAGCTTCCCTACGCACAGGGAAGCAAGAGAAATGCTGATTTCATCCAGCCCAGTTACATACTCAGAATCTGTACTACTGCGCAAATAGGCATGTCTCTTTAGGCAAAAAACTCATTTCTGACAAAGTTGCCCAAATGCATCTCAGAAGTGTGCAACTTGTTCCCTGAGTTCGAAAACGTCGAGAAACGTTCGTTTCTGCTAGCGCTGTGCTTCTACACATGTATTTGCTGAACGGTGAAAGCGCACAGTAATGCACTTTTCTCCCAGCAAATACACTGTTTCTAAGGAAATAGGAACACAATGAGGAGACACTTGTGGGAGCTACCGTGACTAAAACTGAGCTTCCCTACGCACAGGGAAGCAAGAGAAATGCTGATTTCATCCAGCCCAGTTACATACTCAGAATCTGTACTACTGCGCAAATAGGCATGTCTCTGTAGGCAAAAAACTCATTTCTGACAACGTTGCCCAAATGCATCTCAGAAGTGTGCAACTTGTTCCCTGAGTTAGAAAACGTCGAGAAACGTTCGTTTCTGCTAGCGCTGTGCTTCTACACATGTATTTGCTGAACGGTGAAAGCGCACAGTAATGCACTTTTCTCCCAGCAAATACACTGTTTCTAAGGAAATGGGAACACACTGAGGAGACACTTGTGGGAGCTACTGTGACTAAAACTGAGCTTCCCTACACACAGGGAAGCAAGAGAAATGCTGATTTCATCAAGCCCAGTTACATACTCAGAATCTGTACTACTGCGCAAATAGGCATGTCTCTGTAGGCAAAAAACTCATTTCTGACAAAGTGGCCCAAATGCATCTCAGAAGTGTGCAACTTGTTCCCTGAGTTCGTAAACGTCGAGAAACGTTCGTTTCTGCTAGCGCAGTGCTTCTACACATGTATTTGCTGAACGGTGACAGGGCACAGTAATGCACTTTTCTCCCAGCAAATACACTGTTTCTAAGGAAATAGGAACACAATGAGGAGACACTTGTGGGAGCTACCGTGACTAAAACTGAGCTTCCCTACTCACAGGGAAGCAAGAGAAATGGTGATTTCATCAAGCCCAGTTACATACTCAGAATCTGTACTACTGCGCAA
This sequence comes from Acomys minous, assembly GCF_964271855.1. Taxonomy (NCBI): domain Eukaryota; kingdom Metazoa; phylum Chordata; class Mammalia; order Rodentia; family Muridae; genus Acomys; species Acomys minous. Next base: position 122,446 of record NW_028182154.1, read on the forward strand.
ATAGGCTTGTCTCTGTAGGCAAAAAACTCATTTCTGACAAAGTTGCCCAAATGCATCTCAGAAGTGTGCAACTTGTTCCCTGAGTTAGAAAACGTCGAGAAACGGTCATATCTGCTAACGCTGTGCTTCTACACATGTATTTGCTGAACGGTGAAAGCGCACAGTAATGCACTTTTCTCCCAGCAAATACACTGTTTCTAAGGAAATGGGAACACACTGAAGAGACACTTGTGGGAGCTACTGTGACTAAAACTGAGCTTCCCTAAGCACTGGGAAACAAGAGAAATGCTGATTTCATCAAGCCCAGTTACATACTCAGAATCTGTACTAATGCACAAATAGGCATGTCTCTGTAGGCAAAAAACTCATTTCTGACAAAGTTGCCCAAATGCATCTCAGAAGTGTGCAACTTGTTCCCTGAGTTAGAAAACGTCGAGAAACGGTCATATCTGCTAACGCTGTGGTTCTACACATGTATTTGCTGAACGGTGAAAGCGCACAGTAATGCACTTTTCTCCCAGCAAATACACTGTTTCTAAGGAAATGGGAACACACTGAGGAGACACTTGTGGGAGCTACTGTGACTAAAACTGAGCTTCCCTACGCACAGGGAAGCAAGAGAAATGCTGATTTCATCCAGCCCAGTTACATACTCAGAATCTGTACTACTGCGCAAATAGGCATGTCTCTTTAGGCAAAAAACTCATTTCTGACAAAGTTGCCCAAATGCATCTCAGAAGTGTGCAACTTGTTCCCTGAGTTCGAAAACGTCGAGAAACGTTCGTTTCTGCTAGCGCTGTGCTTCTACACATGTATTTGCTGAACGGTGAAAGCGCACAGTAATGCACTTTTCTCCCAGCAAATACACTGTTTCTAAGGAAATAGGAACACAATGAGGAGACACTTGTGGGAGCTACCGTGACTAAAACTGAGCTTCCCTACGCACAGGGAAGCAAGAGAAATGCTGATTTCATCCAGCCCAGTTACATACTCAGAATCTGTACTACTGCGCAAATAGGCATGTCTCTTTAGGCACAAAACTCATTTCTGACAACGTTGCCCAAATGCATCTCAGAAGTGTGCAACTTGTTCCCTGAGTTCGAAAACGTCGAGAAACGTTCGTTTCTGCTAGCGCTGTGCTTCTACACATGTATTTGCTGAACGGTGAAAGCGCACAGTAATGCACTTTTCTCCCAGCAAATATACTGTTTCTAAGGAAATGGGAACACACTGAGGAGACACTTGTGGGAGCTACTGTGACTAAAACTGAGCTTCCCTACGCACAGGGAAGCAAGAGAAATGCTGATTTCATCAAGCCCAGTTACATACTCAGAATCTGTACTACTGCGCAAATAGGCATGTCTCTGTAGGCAAAAAACTCATTTCTGACAAAGTTGCCCAAATGCATCTCAGAAGTGTGCAACTTGTTCCCTGAGTTAGAAAACGTCGAGAAACGTTCGTTTCTGCTAGCGCTGTGCTTCTACACATGTATTTGCTGAACGGTGAAAGCGCACAGTAATGCACTTTTCTCCCAGCAAATACACTGTTTCTAAGGAAATGGGAACACACTGAGGAGACACTTGTGGGAGCTACTGTGACTAAAACTGAGCTTCCCTACGCACAGGGAAGCAAGAGAAATGCTGATTTCATCAAGCCCAGTTACATACTCAGAATCTGTACTACTGCGCAAATAGGCATGTCTCTGTAGGCAAAAAACTCATTTCTGACAAAGTTGCCCAAATGCATCTCAGAAGTGTGCCACTTGTTCCCTGAGTTAGAAAACGTCAAGAAACGGTTATATCTGCTAACGCTGTGCTTCTACACATGTATTTGCTGAACGGTGAAAGCGCACAGTAATGCACTTTTCTCCCAGCAAATACACTGTTTCTAAGGAAATGGGAACACACTGAGGAGACACTTGTGGGAGCTACTATGAGTAAAACTGAGCTTCCCTACGCACAGGGAAGCAAGAGAAATGCTGATTTCATCAAGCCCAGTTACATACTCAGAATCTGTACTACTGCGCAAATAGGCATGTCTCTTTAGGCAAAAAACTCATTTCTGACAAAGTTGCCCAAATGCATCTCAGAAGTGTGCAACTTGTTCCCTGAGTTCGAAAACGTCGAGAAACGTTCGTTTCTGCTAGCGCTGTGCTTCTACACATGTATTTGCTGAACGGTGAAAGCGCACAGTAATGCACTTTTCTCCCAGCAAATACACTGTTTCTAAGGAAATAGGAACACAATGAGGAGACACTTGTGGGAGCTACCGTGACTAAAACTGAGCTTCCCTACGCACAGGGAAGCAAGAGAAATGCTGATTTCATCCAGCCCAGTTACATACTCAGAATCTGTACTACTGCGCAAATAGGCATGTCTCTGTAGGCAAAAAACTCATTTCTGACAACGTTGCCCAAATGCATCTCAGAAGTGTGCAACTTGTTCCCTGAGTTAGAAAACGTCGAGAAACGGTCGTTTCTGCTAGCGCTGTGCTTCTACACATGTATTTGCTGAACGGTGAAAGCGCACAGTAATGCACTTTTCTCCCAGCAAATACACTGTTTCTAAGGAAATGGGAACACACTGAGGAGACACTTGTGGGAGCTACTGTGACTAAAACTGAGCTTCCCTACACACAGGGAAGCAAGAGAAATGCTGATTTCATCAAGCCCAGTTACATACTCAGAATCTGTACTACTGCGCAAATAGGCTTGTCTCTGTAGGCAAAAAACTCATTTCTGACAAAGTGGCCCAAATGCATTTCAGAAGTGTGCAACTTGTTCCCTGAGTTAGAAAACGTCGAGAAATGGTCATATCTGCTAACGCTGTGCTTCTACACATGTATTTGCTGAACGGTGAAAGCGCACAGTAATGCACTTTTCTCCCAGCAAATACACTGTTTCTAAGGAAATAGGAACACAATGAGGAGACACTTGTGGGAGCTACCGTGACTAAAACTGAGCTTCCCTACGCACAGGGAAGCAAGAGAAATGCTGATTTCATCAAGCCCAGTTACATACTCAGAATCTGTACTACTGCGCAAATAGGCATGTCTCTGTAGGCAAAAAACTCATTTCTGACAAAGTTGCCCAAATGCATCTCAGAAGTGTGCAACTTGTTCCCTGAGTTAGAAAACGTCGAGAAACGGTCATATCTGCTAACGCTGTGCTTCTACACATGTATTTGCTGAACGGTGAAAGCGCACAGTAATGCACTTTTCTCCCAGCAAATACACTGTTTCTAAGGAAATGGGAACACACTGAGGAGACATTTGTGGGAACTACTGTGACTAAAACTGAGCTTCCCTACGCACAGGGAAGCAAGAGAAATGCTGATTTCATCAAGCCCAGTTACATACTCAGAATCTGAACAACTGCGCAAATAGGCATGTCTCTGTAGGCAAAAAACTCATTTCTGAAAAAGTTGCCCAAATGCATCTCAGAAGTGTGCAACTTGTTCCCTGAGTTAGAAAACGTCGAGAAACGTTCGTTTCTGCTAGCGCAGTGCTTCTACACATGTATTTGCTGAACGCTGAAAGCGCACAGTAATGCACTTTTCTCCCAGCAAATACACTGTTTCTAAGGAAATAGGAACACAATGAGGAGACACTTGTGGGAGCTACCGTGACTAAAACTGAGCTTCCCTACTCACAGGGAAGCAAGAGAAATGCTGATTTCATCCAGCCCAGTTACATACTCAGAATCTGTACTACTGCGCAAATAGGCATGTCTCTTTAGGCAAAAAACTCATTTCTGACAAAGTTGCCCAAATGCATCTCAGAAGTGTGCAACTTGTTCCCTGAGTTCGAAAACGTCGAGAAACGTTCGTTTCTGCTAGCGCAGTGCTTCTACACATGTATTTGCTGAACGCTGAAAGCGCACAGTAATGCACTTTTCTCCCAGCAAATACACTGTTTCTAAGGAAATAGGAACACAATGAGGAGACACTTGTGGGAGCTACCGTGACTAAAACTGAGCTTCCCTACTCACAGGGAAGCAAGAGAAATGCTGATTTCATCCAGCCCAGTTACATACTCAGAATCTGTACTACTGCGCAAATAGGCATGTCTCTGTAGGAAAAAAACTCATTTCTGACAAAGTTGCCCAAATGCATCTCAGAAGTGTGCAACTTGTTCCCTGAGTTCGAAAACGTCGAGAAACGTTCGTTTCTGCTAGCGCTGTGCTTCTACACATGTATTTGCTGAACGGTGAAAGCGCACAGTAATGCACTTTTCTCCCAGCAAATATACTGTTTCTAAGGAAATGGGAACACACTGAGGAGAAACTTGTGGGAGCTACTGTGACTAAAACTGAGCTTCCCTACGCACAGGGAAGCAAGAGAAATGCTGATTTCATCAAGCCCAGTTACATACTCAGAATCTGTACTACTGCGCAAATAGGCATGTCTCTGTAGGCAAAAAACTCATTTCGGACAAAGTTGCCCAAATGCATCTCAGAAGTGTGCAACTTGTTCCCTGAGTTAGAAAACGTCGAGAAACGGTCGTTTCTGCTAGCGCTGTGCTTCTACACATGTATTTGCTGAACGGTGAAAGCGCACAGTAATGCACTTTTCTCCCAGCAAATACACTGTTTCTAAGGAAATGGGAACACACTGAGGAGACACTTGTGGGAGCTACTGTGACTAAAACTGAGCTTCCCTACGCACAGGGAAGCAAGAGAAATGCTGATTTCATCAAGCCCAGTTACATACTCAGAATCTGTACTACTGCGCAAATAGGCATGTCTCTGTAGGCAAAAAACTCATTTCTGACAAAGTTGCCCAAATGCATCTCAGAAGTGTGCAACTTGTTCCCTGAGTTAGAAAACGTCGAGAAACGGTCATATCTGCTAACGCTGTGCTTCTACACATGTATTTGCTGAACGGTGAAAGCGCACAGTAATGCACTTTTCTCCCAGCAAATACACTGTTTCTAAGGAAATGGGAACACACTGAGGAGACACTTGTGTGAGCTACTATGAGTAAAACTGAGCTTCCCTACGCACAGGGAAGCAAGAGAAATGCTGATTTCATCAAGCCCAGTTACATACTCAGAATCTGTACTACTGCGCAAATAGGCATGTCTCTTTAGGCAAAAAACTCATTTCTGACAAAGTTGCCCAAATGCATCTCAGAAGTGTGCAACTTGTTCCCTGAGTTCGAAAACGTCGAGAAACGTTCGTTTCTGCTAGCGCTGTGCTTCTACACATGTATTTGCTGAACGGTGAAAGGGCACAGTAATGCACTTTTCTCCCAGCAAATACACTGTTTCTAAGGAAATAGGAACACAATGAGGAGACACTTGTGGGAGCTACCGTGACTAAAACTGAGCTTCCCTACTCACAGGGAAGCAAGAGAAATGCTGATTTCATCAAGCCCAGTTACATACTCAGAATCTGTACTACTGCGCAAATAGGCATGTCTCTGTAGGCAAAAAACTCATTTCTGACAAAGTTGCCCAAATGCATCTCAGAAGTGTGCAACTTGTTCCCTGAGTTAGAAAACGTCGAGAAACGGTCATATCTGCTAACGCTGTGCTTCTACACATGTATTTGCTGAACGGTGAAAGCGCACAGTAATGCACTTTTCTCCCAGCAAATACACTGTTTCTAAGGAAATGGGAACACACTGAGGAGACACTTGTGGGAGCTACTGTGAGTAAAACTGAGCTTCCCTACGCACAGGGAAGGAAGAGAAATGCTGATTTCATCAAGCCCAGTTACATACTCAGAATCTGAACAACTGCGCAAATAGGCATGTCTCTGTAGGCAAAAAACTCATTTCTGAAAAAGTTGCCCAAATGCATCTCAGAAGTGTGCAACTTGTTCCCTGAGTTAGAAAACGTCGAGAAACGGTCATATCTGCTAACGCTGTGCTTCTACACATGTATTTGCTGAACGGTGAAAGCGCACAGTAATGCACTTTTCTCCCAGCAAATACACTGTTTCTAAGGAAATGGGAACACACTGAGGAGACACTTGTGGGAGCTACTATGAGTAAAACTGAGCTTCCCTACGCACAGGGAAGCAAGAGAAATGCTGATTTCATCAAGCCCAGTTACATACTCAGAATCTGTACAACTGCGCAAATAGGCATGTCTCTTTAGGCAAAAAACTCATTTCTGACAAAGTTGCCCAAATGCATCTCAGAAGTGTGCAACTTGTTCCCTGAGTTTGAAAACGTCGAGAAACGTTCGTTTCTGCTAGCGCTGTGCTTCTACACATGTATTTGCTGAACGGTGAAAGCGCACAGTAATGCACTTTTCTCCCAGCAAATACACTGTTTCTAAGGAAATAGGAACACAATGAGGAGACACTTGTGGGAGCTACCGTGACTAAAACTGAGCTTCCCTACTCACAGGGAAGCAAGAGAAATGCTGATTTCATCCAGCCCAGTTACATACTCAGAATCTGTACTACTGCGCAAATAGGCATGTCTCTGTAGGCAAAAAACTCATTTCTGACAAAGTTGCCCAAATGCATCTCAGAAGTGTGCAACTTGTTCCCTGAGTTAGAAAACGTCGAGAAACGGTCATATCTGCTAACGCTGTGCTTCTACACATGTATTTGCTGAACGGTGAAAGCGCACAGTAATGCACTTTTCTCCCAGCAAATACACTGTTTCTAAGGAAATGGGAACACACTGAGGAGACACTTGTGGGAGCTACTATGAGTAAAACTGAGCTTCCCTACGCACAGGGAAGCAAGAGAAATGCTGATTTCATCAAGCCCAGTTACATACTCAGAATCTGTACTACTGCGCAAATAGGCATGTCTCTTTAGGCAAAAAACTCATTTCTGACAAAGTTGCCCAAATGCATCTCAGAAGTGTGCAACTTGTTCCCTGAGTTCGAAAACGTCGAGAAACGTTCGTTTCTGCTAGCGCTGTGCTTCTACACATGTATTTGCTGAACGGTGAAAGCGCACAGTAATGCACTTTTCTCCCAGCAAATACACTGTTTCTAAGGAAATAGGAACACAATGAGGAGACACTTGTGGGAGCTACCGTGACTAAAACTGAGCTTCCCTACTCACAGGGAAGCAAGAGAAATGCTGATTTCATCAAGCCCAGTTACATACTCAGAATCTGTACTACTGCGCAAATAGGCATGTCTCTGTAGGCAAAAAACTCATTTCTGACAAAGTTGCCCAAATGCATCTCAGAAGTGTGCAACTTGTTCCCTGAGTTAGAAAACGTCGAGAAACGGTCATATCTGCTAACGCTGTGCTTCTACACATGTATTTGCTGAACGGTGAAAGCGCACAGTAATGCACTTTTCTCCCAGCAAATACACTGTTTCTAAGGAAATGGGAACACACTGAGGAGACACTTGTGGGAGCTACTGTGACTAAAACTGAGCTTCCCTACACACAGGGAAGCAAGAGAAATGCTGATTTCATCAAGCCCAGTTACATACTCAGAATCTGAACAACTGCGCAAATCGGCATGTCTCTGTAGGCAAAAAACTCATTTCTGAAAAAGTTGCCCAAATGCATCTCAGAAGTGTGCAACTTGTTCCCTGAGTTAGAAAACGTCGAGAAACGGTCATATCTGCTAACGCTGTGCTTCTACACATGTATTTGCTGAACGGTGAAAGCGCACAGTAATGCACTTTTCTCCCAGCAAATACACTGTTTCTAAGGAAATGGGAACACACTGAGGAGACACTTGTGGGAGCTACTATGAGTAAAACTGAGCTTCCCTACGCACAGGGAAGCAAGAGAAATGCTGATTTCATCAAGCCCAGTTACATACTCAGAATCTGTACTACTGCGCAAATAGGCATGTCTCTTTAGGCAAAAAACTCATTTCTGACAAAGTTGCCCAAATGCATCTCAGAAGTGTGCAACTTGTTCCCTGAGTTCGAAAACGTCGAGAAACGTTCGTTTCTGCTAGCGCTGTGCTTCTACACATGTATTTGCTGAACGGTGAAAGCGCACAGTAATGCACTTTTCTCCCAGCAAATACACTGTTTCTAAGGAAATAGGAACACAATGAGGAGACACTTGTGGGAGCTACCGTGACTAAAACTGAGCTTCCCTACTCACAGGGAAGCAAGAGAAATGCTGATTTCATCCAGCCCAGTTACATACTCAGAATCTGTACTACTGCGCAAATAGGCATGTCTCTTTAGGCAAAAAACTCATTTCTGACAAAGTTGCCCAAATGCATCTCAGAAGTGTGCAACTTGTTCCCTGAGTTCGAAAACGTCGAGAAACGTTCGTTTCTGCTAGCGCTGTGCTTCTACACATGTATTTGCTGAACGGTGAAAGCGCACAGTAATGCACTTTTCTCCCAGCAAATACACTGTTTCTAAGGAAATGGGAACACACTGAGGAGACACTTGTGGGAGCTACTGTGACTAAAACTGAGCTTCCCTACGCACTGGGAAGCAAGAGAAATGCTGATTTCAGCAAGCCCAGTTACATACTCAGAATCTGTACTAATGCGCAAATAGGCATGTCTCTGTAGGCAAAAAACTCATTTCTGACAAAGTTGCCCAAATGCATCTCAGAAGTGTGCAACTTGTTCCCTGAGTTAGAAAACGTCGAGAAACGGTCATATCTGCTAACGCTGTGGTTCTACACATGTATTTGCTGAACGGTGAAAGCGCACAGTAATGCACTTTTCTCCCAGCAAATACACTGTTTCTAAGGAAATGGGAACACACTGAGGAGACACTTGTGGGAGCTACTATGAGTAAAACTGAGCTTCCCTACGCACAGGGAAGCAAGAGAAATGCTGATTTCATCAAGCCCAGTTACATACTCAGAATCTGTACAACTGCGCAAATAGGCATGTCTCTTTAGGCAAAAAACTCATTTCTGACAAAGTTGCCCAAATGCATCTCAGAAGTGTGCAACTTGTTCCCTGAGTTTGAAAACGTCGAGAAACGTTCGTTTCTGCTAGCGCTGTGCTTCTACACATGTATTTGCTGAACGGTGAAAGCGCACAGTAATGCACTTTTCTCCCAGCAAATACACTGTTTCTAAGGAAATAGGAACACAATGAGGAGACACTTGTGGGAGCTACCGTGACTAAAACTGAGCTTCCCTACTCACAGGGAAGCAAGAGAAATGCTGATTTCATCCAGCCCAGTTACATACTCAGAATCTGTACTACTGCGCAAATAGGCATGTCTCTGTAGGCAAAAAACTCATTTCTGACAAAGTTGCCCAAATGCATCTCAGAAGTGTGCAACTTGTTCCCTGAGTTAGAAAACGTTGAGAAACGGTCATATCTGCTAACGCTGTGCTTCTACACATGTATTTGCTGAACGGTGAAAGCGCACAGTAATGCACTTTTCTCCCAGCAAATACACTGTTTCTTAGGAAATGGGAACACACTGAGGAGACACTTGTGGGAGCTACTATGAGTAAAACTGAGCTTCCCTACGCACAGGGAAGCAAGAGAAATGCTGATTTCATCAAGCCCAGTTACATACTCAGAATCTGTACTACTGCGCAAATAGGCATGTCTCTTTAGGCAAAAAACTCATTTCTGACAAAGTTGCCCAAATGCATCTCAGAAGTGTGCAACTTGTTCCCTGAGTTCGAAAACGTCGAGAAACGTTCGTTTCTGCTAGCACTGTGCTTCTACACATGTATTTGCTGAACGGTGAAAGCGCACAGTAATGCACTTTTCTCCCAGCAAATACACTGTTTCTAAGGAAATGGGAACACACTGAGGAGACACTTGTGGGAGCTACTATGAGTAAAACTGAGCTTCCCTACGCACAGGGAAGCAAGAGAAATGCTGATTTCATCAAGCCCAGTTACATACTCAGAATCTGTACAACTGCGCAAATAGGCATGTCTCTTTAGGCAAAAAACTCATTTCTGACAAAGTTGCCCAAATGCATCTCAGAAGTGTGCAACTTGTTCCCTGAGTTTGAAAACGTCGAGAAACGTTCGTTTCTGCTAGCGCTGTGCTTCTACACATGTATTTGCTGAACGGTGAAAGCGCACAGTAATGCACTTTTCTCCCAGCAAATACACTGTTTCTAAGGAAATAGGAACACAATGAGGAGACACTTGTGGGAGCTACCGTGACTAAAACTGAGCTTCCCTACTCACAGGGAAGCAAGAGAAATGCTGATTTCATCCAGCCCAGTTACATACTCAGAATCTGTACTACTGCGCAAATAGGCATGTCTCTGTAGGCAAAAAACTCATTTCTGACAAAGTTGCCCAAATGCATCTCAGAAGTGTGCAACTTGTTCCCTGAGTTAGAAAACGTCGAGAAACGGTCATATCTGCTAACGCTGTGCTTCTACACATGTATTTGCTGAACGGTGAAAGCGCACAGTAATGCACTTTTCTCCCAGCAAATACACTGTTTCTAAGGAAATGGGAACACACTGAGGAGACACTTGTGGGAGCTACTATGAGTAAAACTGAGCTTCCCTACGCACAGGGAAGCAAGAGAAATGCTGATTTCATCAAGCCCAGTTACATACTCAGAATCTGTAATACTGCGCAAATAGGCATGTCTCTTTAGGCAAAAAACTCATTTCTGACAAAGTTGCCCAAATGCATCTCAGAAGTGTGCAACTTGTTCCCTGAGTTCGAAAACGTCGAGAAACGTTCGTTTCTGCTAGCGCTGTGCTTCTACACATGTATTTGCTGAACGGTGAAAGCGCACAGTAATGCACTTTTCTCCCAGCAAATACACTGTTTCTAAGGAAATAGGAACACAATGAGGAGACACTTGTGGGAGCTACCGTGACTAAAACTGAGCTTCCCTACTCACAGGGAAGCAAGAGAAATGCTGATTTCATCAAGCCCAGTTACATACTCAGAATCTGTACTACTGCGCAAATAGGCATGTCTCTGTAGGCAAAAAACTCATTTCTGACAAAGTTGCCCAAATGCATCTCAGAAGTGTGCAACTTGTTCCCTGAGTTAGAAAACGTCGAGAAACGGTCATATCTGCTAACGCTGTGCTTCTACACATGTATTTGCTGAACGGTGAAAGCGCACAGTAATGCACTTTTCTCCCAGCAAATACACTGTTTCTAAGGAAATGGGAACACACTGAGGAGACACTTGTGGGAGCTACTGTGACTAAAACTGAGCTTCCCTACACACAGGGAAGCAAGAGAAATGCTGATTTCATCAAGCCCAGTTACATACTCAGAATCTGAACAACTGCGCAAATAGGCATGTCTCTGTAGGCAAAAAACTCATTTCTGAAAAAGTTGCCCAAATGCATCTCAGAAGTGTGCAACTTGTTCCCTGAGTTAGAAAACGTCGAGAAACGGTCATATCTGCTAACGCTGTGCTTCTACACATGTATTTGCTGAACGGTGAAAGCGCACAGTAATGCACTTTTCTCCCAGCAAATACACTGTTTCTAAGGAAATGGGAACACACTGAGGAGACACTTGTGGGACCTACTATGAGTAAAACTGAGCTTCCCTACGCACAGGGAAGCAAGAGAAATGCTGATTTCATCAAGCCCAGTTACATACTCAGAATCTGTACTACTGCGCAAATAGGCATGTCTCTTTAGGCAAAAAACTCATTTCTGACAAAGTTGCCCAAATGCATCTCAGAAGTGTGCAACTTGTTCCCTGAGTTCGAAAACGTCGAGAAACGTTCGTTTCTGCTAGCGCTGTGCTTCTACACATGTATTTGCTGAACGGTGAAAGCGCACAGTAATGCACTTTTCTCCCAGCAAATACACTGTTTCTAAGGAAATGGGAACACACTGAGGAGACACTTGTGGGAGCTACTGTGACTAAAACTGAGCTTCCCTACGCACTGGGAAGCAAGAGAAATGCTGATTTCAGCAAGCCCAGTTACATACTCAGAATCTGTACTAATGCGCAAATAGGCATGTCTCTGTAGGCAAAAAACTCATTTCTGACAAAGTTGCCCAAATGCATCTCAGAAGTGTGCAACTTGTTCCCTGAGTTAGAAAACGTCGAGAAACGGTCATATCTGCTAACGCTGTGGTTCTACACATGTATTTGCTGAACGGTGAAAGCGCACAGTAATGCACTTTTCTCCCAGCAAATACACTGTTTCTAAGGAAATGGGAACACACTGAGGAGACACTTGTGGGAGCTACTATGAGTAAAACTGAGCTTCCCTACGCACAGGGAAGCAAGAGAAATGCTGATTTCATCAAGCCCAGTTACATACTCAGAATCTGTACAACTGCGCAAATAGGCATGTCTCTTTAGGCAAAAAACTCATTTCTGACAAAGTTGCCCAAATGCATCTCAGAAGTGTGCAACTTGTTCCCTGAGTTTGAAAACGTCGAGAAACGTTCGTTTCTGCTAGCGCTGTGCTTCTACACATGTATTTGCTGAACGGTGAAAGCGCACAGTAATGCACTTTTCTCCCAGCAAATACACTGTTTCTAAGGAAATAGGAACACAATGAGGAGACACTTGTGGGAGCTACCGTGACTAAAACTGAGCTTCCCTACTCACAGGGAAGCAAGAGAAATGCTGATTTCATCCAGCCCAGTTACATACTCAGAATCTGTACTACTGCGCAAATAGGCATGTCTCTGTAGGCAAAAAACTCATTTCTGACAAAGTTGCCCAAATGCATCTCAGAAGTGTGCAACTTGTTCCCTGAGTTAGAAAACGTTGAGAAACGGTCATATCTGCTAACGCTGTGCTTCTACACATGTATTTGCTGAACGGTGAAAGCGCACAGTAATGCACTTTTCTCCCAGCAAATACACTGTTTCTTAGGAAATGGGAACACACTGAGGAGACACTTGTGGGAGCTACTATGAGTAAAACTGAGCTTCCCTACGCACAGGGAAGCAAGAGAAATGCTGATTTCATCAAGCCCAGTTACATACTCAGAATCTGTACTACTGCGCAAATAGGCATGTCTCTTTAGGCAAAAAACTCATTTCTGACAAAGTTGCCCAAATGCATCTCAGAAGTGTGCAACTTGTTCCCTGAGTTCGAAAACGTCGAGAAACGTTCGTTTCTGCTAGCACTGTGCTTCTACACATGTATTTGCTGAACGGTGAAAGCGCACAGTAATGCACTTTTCTCCCAGCAAATACACTGTTTCTAAGGAAATGGGAACACACTGAGGAGACACTTGTGGGAGCTACTATGAGTAAAACTGAGCTTCCCTACGCACAGGGAAGCAAGAGAAATGCTGATTTCATCAAGCCCAGTTACATACTCAGAATCTGTACAACTGCGCAAATAGGCATGTCTCTTTAGGCAAAAAACTCATTTCTGACAAAGTTGCCCAAATGCATCTCAGAAGTGTGCAACTTGTTCCCTGAGTTTGAAAACGTCGAGAAACGTTCGTTTCTGCTAGCGCTGTGCTTCTACACATGTATTTGCTGAACGGTGAAAGCGCACAGTAATGCACTTTTCTCCCAGCAAATACACTGTTTCTAAGGAAATAGGAACACAATGAGGAGACACTTGTGGGAGCTACCGTGACTAAAACTGAGCTTCCCTACTCACAGGGAAGCAAGAGAAATGCTGATTTCATCCAGCCCAGTTACATACTCAGAATCTGTACTACTGCGCAAATAGGCATGTCTCTGTAGGCAAAAAACTCATTTCTGACAAAGTTGCCCAAATGCATCTCAGAAGTGTGCAACTTGTTCCCTGAGTTAGAAAACGTCGAGAAACGGTCATATCTGCTAACGCTGTGCTTCTACACATGTATTTGCTGAACGGTGAAAGCGCACAGTAATGCACTTTTCTCCCAGCAAATACACTGTTTCTAAGGAAATGGGAACACACTGAGGAGACACTTGTGGGAGCTACTATGAGTAAAACTGAGCTTCCCTACGCACAGGGAAGCAAGAGAAATGCTGATTTCATCAAGCCCAGTTACATACTCAGAATCTGTAATACTGCGCAAATAGGCATGTCTCTTTAGGCAAAAAACTCATTTCTGACAAAGTTGCCCAAATGCATCTCAGAAGTGTGCAACTTGTTCCCTGAGTTCGAAAACGTCGAGAAACGTTCGTTTCTGCTAGCGCTGTGCTTCTACACATGTATTTGCTGAACGGTGAAAGCGCACAGTAATGCACTTTTCTCCCAGCAAATACACTGTTTCTAAGGAAATAGGAACACAATGAGGAGACACTTGTGGGAGCTACCGTGACTAAAACTGAGCTTCCCTACTCACAGGGAAGCAAGAGAAATGCTGATTTCATCAAGCCCAGTTACATACTCAGAATCTGTACTACTGCGCAAATAGGCATGTCTCTGTAGGCAAAAAACTCATTTCTGACAAAGTTGCCCAAATGCATCTCAGAAGTGTGCAACTTGTTCCCTGAGTTAGAAAACGTCGAGAAACGGTCATATCTGCTAACGCTGTGCTTCTACACATGTATTTGCTGAACGGTGAAAGCGCACAGTAATGCACTTTTCTCCCAGCAAATACACTGTTTCTAAGGAAATGGGAACACACTGAGGAGACACTTGTGGGAGCTACTGTGACTAAAACTGAGCTTCCCTACACACAGGGAAGCAAGAGAAATGCTGATTTCATCAAGCCCAGTTACATACTCAGAATCTGAACAACTGCGCAAATAGGCATGTCTCTGTAGGCAAAAAACTCATTTCTGAAAAAGTTGCCCAAATGCATCTCAGAAGTGTGCAACTTGTTCCCTGAGTTAGAAAACGTCGAGAAACGGTCATATCTGCTAACGCTGTGCTTCTACACATGTATTTGCTGAACGGTGAAAGCGCACAGTAATGCACTTTTCTCCCAGCAAATACACTGTTTCTAAGGAAATGGGAACACACTGAGGAGACACTTGTGGGACCTACTATGAGTAAAACTGAGCTTCCCTACGCACAGGGAAGCAAGAGAAATGCTGATTTCATCAAGCCCAGTTACATACTCAGAATCTGTACTACTGCGCAAATAGGCATGTCTCTTTAGGCAAAAAACTCATTTCTGACAAAGTTGCCCAAATGCATCTCAGAAGTGTGCAACTTGTTCCCTGAGTTTGAAAACGTCGAGAAACGTTCGTTTCTGCTAGCGCCGTGCTTCTACACATGTATTTGCTGAACGGTGAAAGCGCACAGTAATGCACTTTTCTCCCAGCAAATACACTGTTTCTAAGGAAATGGGAACACACTGAGGAGACACTTGTGGGAGCTACTGTGACTAAAACTGAGCTTCCCTACGCACTGGGAAGCAAGAGAAATGCTGATTTCAGCAAGCCCAGTTACATACTCAGAATCTGTACTAATGCGCAAATAGCCATGTCTCTGTAGGCAAAAAACTCATTTCTGACAAAGTTGCCCAAATGCATCTCAGAAGTGTGCAACTTGT
This sequence comes from Acomys minous, assembly GCF_964271855.1. Taxonomy (NCBI): domain Eukaryota; kingdom Metazoa; phylum Chordata; class Mammalia; order Rodentia; family Muridae; genus Acomys; species Acomys minous. The sequence goes on from NW_028182154.1 coordinate 137,732, forward strand.
TCCCTGAGTTAGAAAACGTCGAGAAACGGTCGTTTCTGCTAGCGCTGTGCTTCTACACATGTATTTGCTGAACGGTGAAAGCGCACAGTAATACACTTTTCTCCCAGCAAATACACTGTTTCTAAGGAAATGGGAACACACTGAGGAGACACTTGTGGGAGCTACTATGAGTAAAACTGAGCTTCCCTACGCACAGGGAAGCAAGAGAAATGCTGATTTCATCAAGCCCAGTTACATACTCAGAATCTGTACAACTGCGCAAATAGGCATGTCTCTTTAGGCAAAAAACTCATTTCTGACAAAGTTGCCCAAATGCATCTCAGAAGTGTGCAAGTTGTTCCCTGAGTTTGAAAACGTCGAGAAACGTTCGTTTCTGCTAGCGCTGTGCTTCTACACATGTATTTGCTGAACGGTGAAAGCGCACAGTAATGCACTTTTCTCCCAGCAAATACACTGTTTCTAAGGAAATAGGAACACAATGAGGAGACACTTGTGGGAGCTACCGTGACTAAAACTGAGCTTCCCTACTCACAGGGAAGCAAGAGAAATGCTGATTTCATCCAGCCCAGTTACATACTCAGAATCTGTACTACTGCGCAAATAGGCATGTCTCTGTAGGCAAAAAACTCATTTCTGACAAAGTTGCCCAAATGCATCTCAGAAGTGTGCAACTTGTTCCCTGAGTTAGAAAACGTCGAGAAATGGTCGTTTCTGCTAGCGCTGTGCTTCTACACATGTATTTGCTGAACGGTGAAAGCGCACAGTAATGCACTTTTCTCCCAGCAAATACACTGTTTCTAAGGAAATGGGAACACACTGAGGAGACACTTGTGGGAGCTACTGTGACTAAAACTGAGCTTCCCTACGCACTGGGAAGCAAGAGAAATGCTGATTTCAGCAAGCCCAGTTACATACTCAGAATCTGTACTAATGCGCAAATAGGCATGTCTCTGTAGGCAAAAAACTCATTTCTGACAAAGTTGCCCAAATGCATCTCAGAAGTGTGCAACTTGTTCCCTGAGTTAGAAAACGTCGAGAAACGGTCGTTTCTGCAAGCGCTGTGCTTCTACACATGTATTTGCTGAACGGTGAAAGCGCACAGTAATGCACTTTTCTCCCAGCAAATACACTGTTTCTAAGGAAATGGGAACACACTGAGGAGACACTTGTGGGAGCTACTCTGACTAAAACTGAGCTTCCCTACACACAGGGAAGCAAGAGAAATGCTGATTTCATCAAGCCCAGTTACATACTCAGAATCTGTACTACTGCGCAAATAGGCATGTCTCTGTAGGCAAAAAACTCATTTCTGACAAAGTTGCCCAAATGCATCTCAGAAGTGTGCAACTTGTTCCCTGAGTTCGAAAACGTCGAGAAACGTTCGTTTCTGCTAGCGCAGTGCTTCTACACATGTATTTGCTGAACGGTGACAGCGCACAGTAATGCACTTTTCTCCCAGCAAATACACTGTTTCTAAGGAAATAGGAACACAATGAGGAGACATTTGTGGGAGCTAGGGTGACTAAAACTGAGCTTCCCTACTCACAGGGAAGCAAGAGAAATGCTGATTTCATCCAGCCCAGTTACATACTCAGAATCTGTACTACTGCGCAAATAGGCATGTCTCTGTAGGCAAAAAACTCATTTCTGACAAAGTTGCCCAAATGCATCTCAGAAGTGTGCAACTTGTTCCCTGAGTTCGAAAACGTCGAGAAAGGTTCGTTTCTGCTAGCGCTGTGCTTCTACACATGTATTTGCTGAACGGTGAAACTGCACAGTAATGCACTTTTCTCCCAGCAAATACACTGTTTCTAAGGAAATGGGAACACACTGAGGAGCCACTTGTGGGAGCTACTGTGACTAAAACTGGGCTTCCCTACGCACAGGGAAGCAAGAGAAATGCTGACTTCATCAAGCCCAGTTACATACTCAGAATCTGTACTACAGCTCAAATAGGCATGTCTCTTTAGGCAAAAAACTCATTTCTGACAAAGTAGCCCAAGTGCATCTCAGAAGTGTGCAACTTGTTCCCTGAGTTAGAAAACGTCGAGAAACGGTTATATCTGCTAACGCAGTGCTTCTACACATGTATTTGCTGAACGGTGAAACTGCACAGTAATGCACTTCTCTCCCAGCAAATACACTGTTTCTAAGGAAATAGGAACACAATGAGGAGACACTTGTGGGAGCTACTGTGACTAAAACTGGGCTTCCCTACGCACAGGGAAGCAAGAGAAATGCTGATTTCATCAAGCCCAGTTACATACTCAGAATCTGTACTACTGCGCAAATAGGCATGAATCTGTAGGCAAAAAACTCATTTCGGACAAAGTTGCCCAAATGCATCTCAGAAGTGTGCAACTTGTTCCCTGAGTTAGAAAACGTCGAGAAACGGTCATATCTGCTAACGCTGTGCTTCTACACATGTATTTGCTGAACGGTGAATGCGCACAGTAATGCACTTTTCTCCCAGCAAATACACTGTTTCTAAGGAAATGGGAACACACTGAGGAGACACTTGTGGGAGCTACTATGAGTAAAACTGAGCTTCCCTACGCACAGGGAAGCAAGAGAAATGCTGATTTCATCAAGCCCAGTTACATACTCAGAATCTGTACTACTGCACAAATAGGCATGTCTCTGTAGGCCAAAAATCATTTCTGACAAAGTTGCCCAAATGCATCTCAGAAGTAAGCAACTTGTTCCCTGAGTTAGAAAACGTCGAGAAACGTTCGTTTCTGCTAGCGCTGTGCTTCTACACATGTATTTGCTGAACGGTGAATGCGCACAGTAACGCACTTTTCTCCCAGCAAATACACTGTTTCTAAGGAAATGGGAACACACTGAGGAGACACTTGTGGGAGCTACTGTGACTAAAACTGAGCTTCCCTACGCACTGGGAAGCAAGAGAAATGCTGATTTCATCAAGCCCAGTTACATACTCAGAATCTGTACTACTGCGCAAGTAGGCATGTCTCTGTAGGCAAAAAACTCATTTCTGACAAAGTTGCCCAAATGCATCTCAGAAGTGTGCCACTTGTTCCCTGAGTTAGAAAACGTCGAGAAACGGTCATATCTGCTAACGCTGTGGTTCTACACATGTATTTGCTGAACGGTGAAAGCGCACAGTAATGCACTTTTCTCCCAGCAAATACACTGTTTCTAAGGAAATGGGAACACACTGAGGAGACACTTGTGGGAGCTACTGTGACTAAAACTGAGCTTCCCTACGCACAGGGAAGCAAGAGAAATGCTGATTTCATCAAGCCCAGTTACATACTCAGAATCTGTACTACTGCGCAAATAGGCATGTCTCTGTAGGCAAAAAACTCATTTCTGACACAGTTGCCCAAATGCATCTCAGAAGTGTGCCACTTGTTCCCTGAGTTAGAAAACGTCGAGAAACGGTCATATCTGCTAACGCTGTGCTTCTACACATGTATTTGCTGAACGCTGAAAGCGCACAGTAATGCACTTTTCTCCCAGCAAATACACTGTTTCTAAGGAAATGGGAACACACTGAGGAGACACTTGTGGGAGCTACTATGAGTAAAACTGAGCTTCCCTACGCACAGGGAAGCAAGAGAAATGGTGATTTCATCAAGCCCAGTTACATACTCAGAATCTGTACTACTGCGCAAATAGGCATGTCTCTTTATGCAAAAAACTCATTTCTGACAAAGTTGCCCAAATGCATCTCAGAAGTGTGCAACTTGTTCCCTGAGTTCGAAAACTTCGAGAAACGTTCGTTTCTGCTAGCGCTGTGCTTCTACACATGTATTTGCTGAACGGTGACAGCGCACAGTAATGCACTTTTCTCCCAGCAAATACACTGTTTCTAAGGAAATAGGAACACAATGAGGAGACACTTGTGGGAGCTACCGTGACTAAAACTGAGCTTCCCTACTCACAGGGAAGCAAGAGAAATGCTGATTTCATCCAGCCCAGTTACATACTCAGAATCTGTACTACTGCGCAAATAGGCATGTCTCTGTAGGCAAAAAACTCATTTCTGACAAAGTTGCCCAAATGCATCTCAGAAGTGTGCAACTTGTTCCCTGAGTTAGAAAACGTCGAGAAACGGTCGTTTCTGCTAGCGCTGTGCTTCTACCCATGTATTTGCTGAACGGTGAAAGCGCACAGTAATGCACTTTTCTCCCAGCAAATACACTGTTTCTGAGGAAATGGGAACACACTGAGGAGACACTTGTGGGAGCTACTGTGACTAAAACTGAGCTTCCCTACGCACAGGGAAGCAAGAGAAATGCTGATTTCATCAAGCCCAGTTACATACTCAGAATCTGTACTACTGCACAAATAGTCATGTCTCTGTAGGCCAAAAATCATTTCTGACAAAGTTGCCCAAATGCATCTCAGAAGTGTGCCACTTGTTCCCTGAGTTAGAAAACGTCGAGAAACGGTCATATCTGCTAACGCTGTGGTTCTACACATGTATTTGCTGAACGGTGAAAGCGCACAGTAATGCACTTTTCTCCCAGCAAATACACTGTTTCTAAGGAAATGGGAACACACTGAGGAGACACTTGTGGGAGCTACTATGAGTAAAACTGAGCTTCCCTACGCACAGGGAAGCAAGAGAAATGCTGATTTCATCCAGCCCAGTTACATACTCAGAATCTGTACTACTGCGCAAATAGGCATGTCTCTGTAGGCAAAAAACTCATTTCTGACAAAGTTGCCCAAATGCATCTCAGAAGTGTGCAACTTGTTCCCTGAGTTAGATAACGTCGAGAAACGGTCTTTTCTGCTAGCGCTGTGCTCCTACTCATGTATTTCCTGAACGGTGAAAGCGCACAGTAATGCACTTTTCTCCCAGCAAATACACTGTTTCTAAGGAACTGGGAACACACTGAGGAGACACTTGTGGGAGCTACTGTGACTAAAACTGAGCTTCCCTACGCACAGGGAAGCAAGAGAAATGCTGATTTCATCAAGCCCAGTTACATACTCAGAATCTGTACTACTGCGCAAATAGGCATGTCTCTGTAGGCAAAAAACTCATTTCTGACAAAGATGCCCAAATGCATCTCAGAAGTGTGCAACTTGTTCCCTGAATTAGAAAACGTCGAGAAACGTTCGTTTCTGCTAGCGCTGTGCTTCTACACATGTATTTGCTGAACGGTGAAAGCGCACAGTAATGCACTTTTCTCCCAGCAAATACACTGTTTCTAAGGAAATAGGAACACAATGAGGAGACACTTGTGGGAGCTACTGTGACTAAAACTGAGCTTCCCTACGCACAGGGAAGCAAGAGAAATGCTGATTTCATCAAGCCAATGACATACTCAGAATCTGTACTACTGTGCAAAAAGGCATGTCTCTGTAGGCAAAAAACTCATTTCGGACAAAGTTGCCCAAATGCATCTCAGAATTGTGCAACTTCTTCCCTGAGTTAGAAAACATCGAGAAAGGTTCGTTTCTGCTAGCGCTGTGCTTCTACACATGTATTTGCTGAACGGTGAAAGCGCACAGTAATGCACTTTTCTCCCAGCAAATACACTGTTTCTAATAACTGGGAACACACTGAGGAGACACTCGTGGGAGCTACTGTGACTAAAACTGAGCTTCCCTTCGCACAGGGAAGCAAGAGAAATGCTGATTTCATCAAGCCCAGTTACATACTCAGAATCTGTACTACTGCGCAAATAAGCATGTCTCTGTAGGCAAAAAACTCATTTCTTACAAAGTTGCCCAAATGCATCTCAGAAGTGTGCAACTTGTTCACTGAGTTAGAAAATGTCGAGAAACGGTCGTTTCTGCTAGCGCTGTGCTTCTACACATGTATTTGCTGAACGGTGAAAGCGCACAGTAATGCACTTTTCTCCCAGCAAATACACTGTTTCTAAGGAAATGGGAACACACTGAGGAGACACTTGTGGGAGCTACTGTGACTAAAACTGAGCTTCCCTACGCACAGGGAAGCAAGAGAAATGCTGATTTCATCAAGCCCAGTTACATACTCAGAATCTGTACTACTGCGCAAATAGGCATGTCTCTGTAGGCAAAAAACTCATTTCTGACAAAGTTGCCCAAATGCATCTCAGAAGTGTGCAACTTGTTCCCTGAGTTCGAAAACGTCGAGAAATGGTCGTTTCTGCTAGCGCTGTGCTTCTACACATGTATTTGCTGAACGGTGAAAGCGCACAGTAATGCACTTTTCTCCCAGCAAATACAATGTTTCTAAGGAAATGGGAACACACTGAGGAGACACTTGTGGGAGCTACTATGAGTAAAACTGAGCTTCCCTACGCACAGGGAAGCAAGAGAAATGCTGATTTCATCCAGCCCAGTTACATACTCAGAATCTGTACTACTGCGCAAATAGGCATGTCTCTGTAGGCAAAAAACGCATTTCTGACAAAGTTGCCCAAATGCATCTCAGAAGTGTGCAACTTGTTCCCTGAGTTAGATAACGTCGAGAAACGGTCTTTTCTGCTAGCGCTGTGCTCCTACTCATGTATTTGCTGAACGGTGAAAGCGCACAGTAATGCACTTTTCTCCCAGCAAATACACTGTTTCTAAGGAACTGGGAACACACTGAGGAGACACTTGTGGGAGCTACTGTGACTAAAACTGAGCTTCCCTACGCACAGGGAAGCAAGAGAAATGCTGATTTCATCAAGCCCAGTTACATACTCAGAATCTGTACTACTGCGCAAATAGGCATGTCTCTGTAGGCAAAAAACTCATTTCTGACAAAGATGCCCAAATGCATCTCAGAAGTGTGCAACTTGTTCCCTGAATTAGAAAACGTCGAGAAACGTTTGTTTCTGCTAGCGCTGTGCTTCTACACATGTATTTGCTGAACGGTGAAAGCGCACAGTAATGCACTTTTCTCCCAGCAAATACACTGTTTCTAATGAAATGGGAACACACTCAGGAGACACTTGTGGGAGCTACTGTGACTAAAACTGAGCTTCCCTACGCACAGGGAAGCAAGAGAAATGCTGATTTCATCAAGCCAGTGACATACTCAGAATCTGTACTACTGTGCAAATAGGCATGTCTCTGTAGGCAAAAAACTCATTTCGGACAAAGTTGCCCAAATGCATCTCAGAATTGTGCAACTTCTTCCCTGAGTTAGAAAACATCGAGAAAGGTTCGTTTCTGCTAGCACTGTGCTTCTACACATGTCTTTGCTGAACGGTGAAAGTGCACAGTAATGCACTTTTCTCCCAGCAAATACACTGTTTCTAATAACTGGGAACACACTGAGGAGACACTCGTGGGAGCTACTGTGACTAAAACTGAGCTTCCCTACGCAAAGGGAAGCAAGAGAAATGCTGATTTCATCAAGCCCAGTTACATACTCAGAATCTGTACTACTGCGCAAATAGGCATGTCTCTGTAGGCAAAAAACTCATTTCTGACAAAGTTGCCCAAATGCATCTCAGAAGTGTGCAACTTGTTCACTGAGTTAGAAAACGTCGAGAAACGGTCGTTTCTGCTAGCGCTGTGCTTCTACACATGTATTTGCTGAACGGTGAAAGCGCACAGTAATGCACTTTTCTCCCAGCAAATACACTGTTTCTAAGGAAATGAGAACACACTGAGGAGACACTTGTGGGAGCTACTGTGACTAAAACTGAGCTTCCCTACGCACAGGGAAGCAAGAGAAATGCTGATTTCATCAAGCCCAGTTACATACTCAGAATCTGTACTACTGCGCAAATAGGCATGTCTCTGTAGGCAAAAAACTCATTTCGGACAAAGTTGCCCAAATGCATCTCAGAAGTGTGCAACTTGTTCCCTGAGTTAGAAAACGTCAAGAAACATTCGTTTCTGCTAGCGCTGTGCTTCTACACATGTATTTGCTGAACGGTGAAAGCGCACACTAATGCACTTTTCTCCCAGCAAATACACTGTTTCTAAGGAACTGGGAACACACTGAGGAGACACTTGTGGGAGCTACTGTGACTAAAACTGAGCTTCCCTTCGCACAGGGAAGCAAGAGAAATGCTGATTTCATCAAGCCAATGACATACTCAGAATCTGTACTACTGTGCAAATAGGCATGTCTCTGTAGGCAAAAAACTCATTTCGGACAAAGTTGCCCAAATGCATCTCAGAAGTGTGCAGCTTGTTCACTGAGTTAGAAAACGTCGAGAAAGGTTCGTTTCTGCTAGCGCTGTGCTTCTACACATGTATTTGCTGAACGGTGAAAGCGCACAGTAATGCACTTTTCTCCCAGCAAATACACTGTTTCTAAGGAAATGGGAACACACTGAGGAGACACTTGTGGGAGCTACTATGAGTAAAACTGAGCTTCCCTACGCACAGGGAAGCAAGAGAAATGCTGATTTCATCCAGCCCAGTTACATACTCAGAATCTGTACTACTGCGCAAATAGGCATGTCTCTGTAGGCAAAAAACGCATTTCTGACAAAGTTGCCCAAATGCATCTCAGAAGTGTGCAACTTGTTCCCTGAGTTAGATAACGTCGAGAAACGGTCTTTTCTGCTAGCGCTGTGCTCCTACTCATGTATTTGCTGAACGGTGAAAGCGCACAGTAATGCACTTTTCTCCCAGCAAATACACTGTTTCTAAGGAAATGGGAACACACTGAGGAGACACTTGTGGGAGCTACTGTGACTAAAACTGAGCTTCCCTACGCACAGGGAAGCAAGAGAAATGCTGATTTCATCAAGCCCAGTTACATACTCAGAATCTGTACTACTGCGCAAATAGGCATGTCTCTGTAGGCAAAAAACTCATTTCTGACAAAGATGCCCAAATGCATCTCAGAAGTGTGCAACTTGTTCCCTGAGTTAGAAAACGTCGAGAAACGTTTGTTTCTGCTAGCGCTGTGCTTCTACACATGTATTTGCTGAACGGTGAAAGCGCACAGTAATGCACTTTTCTCCCAGCAAATACACTGTTTCTAATGAAATGGGAACACACTCAGGAGACACTTGTGGGAGCTACTGTGACTAAAACTGAGCTTCCCTACGCACAGGGAAGCAAGAGAAATGCTGATTTCATCAAGCCAATGACATACTCAGAATCTGTACTACTGTGCAAATAGGCATGTCTCTGTAGGCAAAAAACTCATTTCGGACAAAGTTGCCCAAATGCATCTCAGAATTGTGCAACTTCTTCCCTGAGTTAGAAAACATCGAGAAAGGTTCGTTTCTGCTAGCGCTGTGCTTCTACACATGTCTTTGCTGAACGGTGAAAGTGCACAGTAATGCACTTTTCTCCCAGCAAATACACTGTTTCTAATAACTGGGAACACACTGAGGAGACACTCGTGGGAGCTACTGTGACTAAAACTGAGCTTCCCTACGCAAAGGGAAGCAAGAGAAATGCTGATTTCATCAAGCCCAGTTACATACTCAGAATCTGTACTACTGCGCAAATAGGCATGTCTCTGTAGGCAAAAAACTCATTTCTGACAAAGTTGCCCAAATGCATCTCAGAAGTGTGCAACTTGTTCACTGAGTTAGAAAACGTCGAGAAACGGTCGTTTCTGCTAGCGCTGTGCTTCTACACATGTATTTGCTGAACGGTGAAAGCGCACAGTAATGCACTTTTCTCCCAGCAAATACACTGTTTCTAAGGAAATGGGAACACACTGAGGAGACACTTGTGGGAGCTACTGTGACTAAAACTGAGCTTCCCTACGCACAGGGAAGCAAGAGAAATGCTGATTTCATCAAGCCCAGTTACATACTCAGAATCTGTACTACTGCGCAAATAGGCATGTCTCTGTAGGCAAAAAACTCATTTCGGACAAAGTTGCCCAAATGCATCTCAGAAGTGTGCAACTTGTTCCCTGAGTTAGAAAACGTCAAGAAACATTCGTTTCTGCTAGCGCTGTGCTTCTACACATGTATTTGCTGAACGGTGAAAGCGCACAGTAATGCAATTTTCTCCCAGCAAATACACTGTTTCTAAGGAAATGGGAACACACTGAGGAGACACTTGTGGGAGCTACTGTGACTAAAACTGAGCTTCCCTTCGCACAGGGAAGCAAGAGAAATGCTGATTTCATCAAGCCAATGACATACTCAGAATCTGTACTACTGTGCAAATAGGCATGTCTCTGTAGGCAAAAAACTCATTTCGGACAAAGTTGCCCAAATGCATCTCAGAAGTGTGCAACTTCTTCCCTGAGTTAGAAAACATCGAGAAAGGTTCGTTTCTGCTAGCGCTGTGCTTCTACACATGTATTTGCTGAACGGTGAAAGCGCACAGTAATGCACTTTTCTCCCAGCAAATACACTGTTTCTAATAACTGGGAACACACTGAGGAGACACTTGTGGGAGCTACTGTGACTAAAACTGAGCTTCCCTACGCACAGGGAAGCAAGAGAAATGCTGATTTCATCAAGCCCAGTTACATACTCAGAATCTGTACTACTGCGCAAATAGGCATGTCTCTGTAGGCAAAAAACTCATTTCGGACAAAGTTGCCCAAATGCATCTCAGAAGTGTGCAACTTGTTCCCTGAGTTAGAAAACGTCAAGAAACATTCGTTTCTGCTAGCGCTGTGCTTCTACACATGTATTTGCTGAACGGTGAAAGCGCACAGTAATGCAATTTTCTCCCAGCAAATACACTGTTTCTAAGGAACTGGGAACACACTGAGGAGACACTTGTGGGAGCTACTGTGACTAAAACTGAGCTTCCCTTCGCACAGGGAAGCAAGAGAAATGCTGATTTCATCAAGCCAATGACATACTCAGAATCTGTACTACTGTGCAAATAGGCATGTCTCTGTAGGCAAAAAACTCATTTCGGACAAAGTTGCCCAAATGCATCTCAGAAGTGTGCAACTTCTTCCCTGAGTTAGAAAACATCGAGAAAAGTTCGTTTCTGCTAGCGCTGTGCTTCTACACATGTATTTGCTGAACGGTGAAAGCGCACAGTAATGCACTTTTCTCCCAGCAAATACACTGTTTCTAAGGAACTGGGAACACGCTGAGGAGACACTTGTGGGAGCTACTGTGACTAAAACTGAGCTTCCCTACGCAAAGGGAAGCAAGAGAAATGCTGATTTCATCAAGCCCAGTTACATACTCAGAATCTGTACTACTGCGCAAATAGGCATGTCTCTGTAGGCAAAAAACTCATTTCTTACAAAGTTGCCCAAATGCATCTCAGAAGTGTGCAACTTGTTCACTGAGTTAGAAAACGTCGAGAAACGGTCGTTTCTGCTAGCGCTGTGCTTCTACACATGTATTTGCTGAACGGTGAAAGCGCACAGTAATGCACTTTTCTCCCAGCAAATACACTGTTTCTAAGGAAATGGGAACACACTGAGGAGACACTTGTGGGAGCTACTGTGACTAAAACTGAGCTTCCCTACGCACAGGGAAGCAAGAGAAATGCTGATTTCATCAAGCCCAGTTACATACTCAGAATCTGTACTACTGCGCAAATAGGCATGTCTCTTTAGGCAAAAAACTCATTTCTGACAAAGTTGCCCAAATGCATCTCAGAAGTGTGCAACTTTTTCCCTGAGTTAGAAAACGTCGAGAACCGGTCATATCTGCTAACGCTGTGCTTCTACACATGTATTTGCTGAACGGTGAAAGCGCACAGTAATGCACTTTTCTCCCAGCAAATACACTGTTTCTAAGGAAATGGGAACACACTGAGGAGACACTTGTGGGAGCTACTATGACTAAAACTGAGCTTCCCTACGCACAGGGAAGCAAGAGAAATGCTGATTTCATCCAGCCCAGTTACATACTCAGAATCTGTACTACTGCGCAAATAGGCATGTCTCTTTAGGCAAAAAACTCATTTCGGACAAAGTTGCCCAAATGCATCTCAGAAGTGTGCAACTTGTTCCCTGAGTTAGAAAACGTCGAGAAACGTTCGTTTCTGCTAGCGCTGTGCTTCTACACATGTATTTGCTGAACGCTGAAAGCGCACAGTAATGCACTTTTCTCCCAGCAAATACACTGTTTCTAAGGAAATAGGAACACAATGAGGAGACACTTGTGGGAGCTACCGTGACTAAAACTGAGCATCCCTACTCACAGGGAAGCAAGAGAAATGCTGATTTCATCCAGCCCAGTTACATACTCAGAATCTGTACTACTGCGCAAATAGGCATGTCTCTGTAGGCAAAAAACTCATTTCTGACAAAGTTGCCCAAATGCATCTCAGAAGTGTGCAACTTGTTCCCTGAGTTCGAAAACGTCGAGAAACGGTCGTTTCTGCTAGCGCTGTGCTTCTACACATGTATTTGCTGAACAGTGAAAGCGCACAGTAATGCACTTTTCTCCCAGCAAATACACTGTTTCTAAGGAAATGGGAACACACTGAGGAGACACTTGTGGGAGCTACTATGAGTAAAACTGAGCTTCCCTACGCACAGGGAAGCAAGAGAAATGCTGATTTCATCCAGCCCAGTTACATACTCAGAATCTGTACTACTGCGCAAATAGGCATGTCTCTGTAGGCAAAAAACGCATTTCTGACAAAGTTGCCCAAATGCATCTCAGAAGTGTGCAACTTGTTCCCTGAGTTAGATAACGTCGAGAAACGGTCTTTTCTTCTAGCGCTGTGCTCCTACTCATGTATTTGCTGAACGGTGAAAGCGCACAGTAATGCACTTTTCTCCCAGCAAATACACTGTTTCTAAGGAACTGGGAACACACTGAGGAGACACTTGTGGGAGCTACTGTGACTAAAACTGAGCTTCCCTACGCACAGGGAAGCAAGAGAAATGCTGATTTCATCAAGCCCAGTTACATACTCAGAATCTGTACTACTGCGCAAATAGGCATGTCTCTGTAGGCAAAAAACTCATTTCTGACAAAGATGCCCAAATGCATCTCAGAAGTGTGCAACTTGTTCCCTGAGTTAGAAAACGTCGAGAAACGTTTGTTTCTGCTAGCGCTGTGCTTCTACACATGTATTTGCTGAACGGTGAAAGCGCACAGTAATGCACTTTTCTCCCAGCAAATACACTGTTTCTAATGAAATGGGAACACACTCAGGAGACACTTGTGGGAGCTACTGTGACTAAAACTGAGCTTCCCTACGCACAGGGAAGCAAGAGAAATGCTGATTTCATCAAGCCAATGACATACTCAGAATCTGTACTACTGTGCAAATAGGCATGTCTCTGTAGGCAAAAAACTCATTTCGGACAAAGTTGCCCAAATGCATCTCAGAATTGTGCAACTTCTTCCCTGAGTTAGAAAACATCGAGAAAGGTTCGTTTCTGCTAGCGCTGTGCTTCTACACATGTCTTTGCTGAACGGTGAAAGCGCACAGTAATGCACTTTTCTCCCAGCAAATACACTGTTTCTAATAACTGGGAACACACTGAGGAGACACTCGTGGGAGCTACTGTGACTAAAACTGAGCTTCCCTACGCAAAGGGAAGCAAGAGAAATGCTGATTTCATCAAGCCCAGTTACATACTCAGAATCTGTACTACTGCGCAAATAGGCATGTCTCTGTAGGCAAAAAACTCATTTCTGACAAAGTTGCCCAAATGCATCTCAGAAGTGTGCAACTTGTTCACTGAGTTAGAAAACGTCGAGAAACGGTCGTTTCTGCTAGCGCTGTGCTTCTACACATGTATTTGCTGAACGGTGAAAGCGCACAGTAATGCACTTTTCTCCCAGCAAATACACTGTTTCTAAGGAAATGGGAACACACTGAGGAGACACTTGTGGGAGCTACTGTGACTAAAACTGAGCTTCCCTACGCACAGGGAAGCAAGAGAAATGCTGATTTCATCAAGCCCAGTTACATACTCAGAATCTGTACTACTGCGCAAATAGGCATGTCTCTGTAGGCAAAAAACTCATTTCTGACAAAGTTGCCCAAATGCATCTCAGAAGTGTGCAACTTGTTCCCTGAGTTAGAAAACGTCGAGAAACGGTCATATCTGCTAACGCTGTGCTTCTACACATGTATTTGCTGAACGGTGAAAGCGCACAGTAATGCAATTTTCTCCCAGCAAATACACTGTTTCTAAGGAAATGGGAACACAATGAGGAGACACTTGTGGGAGCTACTGTGACTAAAACTGAGCTTCCCTTCGCACAGGGAAGCAAGAGAAATGCTGATTTCATAAAGCCAATGACATACTCAGAATCTGTACTACTGTGCAAATAGGCATGTCTCTGTAGGCAAAAAACTCATTTCGGACAAAGTTGCCCAAATGCATCTCAGAAGTGTGCAACTTCTTCCCTGAGTTAGAAAACATCGAGAAAAGTTCGTTTCTGCTAGCGCTGTGCTTCTACACATGTATTTGCTGAACGGTGAAAGCGCACAGTAATGCACTTTTCTCCCAGCAAATACACTGTTTCTAAGGAACTGGGAACACACTGAGGAGACACTTGTGGGAGCTACTGTGACTAAAACTGAGCTTCCCTTCGCACAGGGAAGCAAGAGAAATGCTGATTTCATCAAGCCAATGACATACTCAGAATCTGTACTACTGTGCAAATAGGCATGTCTCTGTAGGCAAAAAACTCATTTCGGACAAAGTTGCCCAAATGCATCTCAGAAGTGTGCAACTTCTTCCCTGAGTTAGAAAACATCGAGAAAAGTTCGTTTCCGCTAGCGCTGTGCTTCTACACATGTATTTGCTGAACGGTGAAAGCGCACAGTAATGCACTTTTCTCCCAGCAAATACACTGTTTCTAAGGAACTGGGAACACGCTGAGGAGACACTTGTGGGAGCTACTGTGACTAAAACTGAGCTTCCCTACGCAAAGGGAAGCAAGAGAAATGCTGATTTCATCAAGCCCAGTTACATACTCAGAATCTGTACTACTGCGCAAATAGGCATGTCTCTGTAGGCAAAAAACTCATTTCTTACAAAGTTGCCCAAATGCATCTCAGAAGTGTGCAACTTGTTCACTGAGTTAGAAAACGTCGAGAAACGGTCGTTTCTGCTAGCGCTGTGCTTCTACACATGTATTTGCTGAACGGTGAAAGCGCACAGTAATGCACTTTTCTCCCAGCAAATACACTGTTTCTAAGGAAATGGGAACACACTGAGGAGACACTTGTGGGAGCTACTGTGACTAAAACTGAGCTTCCCTACGCACAGGGAAGCAAGAGAAATGCTGATTTCATCAAGCCCAGTTACATACTCAGAATCTGTACTACTGCGCAAATAGGCATGTCTCTTTAGGCAAAAAACTCATTTCTGACAAAGTTGCCCAAATGCATCTCAGAAGTGTGCAACTTTTTCCCTGAGTTAGAAAACGTCGAGAACCGGTCATATCTGCTAACGCTGTGCTTCTACACATGTATTTGCTGAACGGTGAAAGCGCACAGTAATGCACTTTTCTCCCAGCAAATACACTGTTTCTAAGGAAATAGGAACACACTGAGGAGACACTTGTGGGAGCTACTATGACTAAAACTGAGCTTCCCTACGCACAGGGAAGCAAGAGAAATGCTGATTTCATCCAGCCCAGTTACATACTCAGAATCTATACTACTGCGCAAATAGGCATGTCTCTTTAGGCAAAAAACTCATTTCTGACAAAGTTGCCCAAATGCATCTCAGAAGTGTGCAACTTGTTCCCTGAGTTTGAAAACGTCGAGAAACGTTCGTTTCTGCTAGCGCTGTGCTTCTACACATGTATTTGCTGAACGCTGAAAGCGCACAGTAATGCACTTTTCTCCCAGCAAATACACTGTTTCTAAGGAAATAGGAACACAATGAGGAGACACTTGTGGGAGCTACCGTGACTAAAACTGAGCATCCCTACTCACAGGGAAGCAAGAGAAATGCTGATTTCATCCAGCCCAGTTACATACTCAGAATCTGTACTACTGCGCAAATAGGCATGTCTCTGTAGGCAAAAAACTCATTTCTGACAAAGTTGCCCAAATGCATCTCAGAAGTGTGCAACTTGTTCCCTGAGTTCGAAAACGTCGAGAAACGGTCGTTTCTGCTAGCGCTGTGCTTCTACACATGTATTTGCTGAACAGTGAAAGCGCACAGTAATGCACTTTTCTCCCAGCAAATACACTGTTTCTAAGGAAATGGGAACACACTGAGGAGACACTTGTGGGAGCTACTATGAGTAAAACTGAGCTTCCCTACGCACAGGGAAGCAAGAGAAATGCTGATTTCATCCAGCCCAGTTACATACTCAGAATCTGTACTACTGCGCAAATAGGCATGTCTCTGTAGGCAAAAAACGCATTTCTGACAAAGTTGCCCAAATGCATCTCAGAAGTGTGCAACTTGTTCCCTGAGTTAGATAACGTCGAGAAACGGTCTTTTCTGCTAGCGCTGTGCTCCTACTCATGTATTTGCTGAACGGTGAAAGCGCACAGTAATGCACTTTTCTCCCAGCAAATACACTGTTTCTAAGGAACTGGGAACACACTGAGGAGACACTTGTGGGAGCTACTGTGACTAAAACTGAGCTTCCCTACGCAAAGGGAAGCAAGAGAAATGCTGATTTCATCAAGCCAATGACATACTCAGAATCTGTACTACTGTGCAAATAGGCATGTCTCTGTAGGCAAAAAACTCATTTCTGACAAAGTTGCCCAAATGCATCTCAGAATTGTGCAACTTCTTCCCTGAGTTAGAAAACATCGAGAAAGGTTCGTTTCTGCTAGCGCTGTGCTTCTACACATGTCTTTGCTGAACGGTGAAAGCGCACAGTAATGCACTTTTCTCCCAGCAAATACACTGTTTCTAATAACTGGGAACACACTGAGGAGACACTCGTGGGAGCTACTGTGACTAAAACTGAGCTTCCCTACGCAAAGGGAAGCAAGAGAAATGCTGATTTCATCAAGCCCAGTTACATACTCAGAATCTGTACTACTGCGCAAATAGGCATGTCTCTGTAGGCAAAAAACTCATTTCTGACAAAGTTGCCCAAATGCATCTCAGAAGTGTGCAACTTGTTCACTGAGTTAGAAAACGTCGAGAAACGGTCGTTTCTGCTAGCGCTGTGCTTCTACACATGTATTTGCTGAACGGTGAAAGCGCACAGTAATGCACTTTTCTCCCAGCAAATACACTGTTTCTAAGGAAATGGGAACACACTGAGGAGACACTTGTGGGAGCTACTGTGACTAAAACTGAGCTTCCCTACGCACAGGGAAGCAAGAGAAATGCTGATTTCATCAAGCCCAGTTACATACTCAGAATCTGTACTACTGCGCAAATAGGCATGTCTCTGTAGGCAAAAAACTCATTTCTGACAAAGTTGCCCAAATGCATCTCAGAAGTGTGCAACTTGTTCCCTGAGTTAGAAAACGTCGAGAAACGGTCATATCTGCTAACGCTGTGCTTCTACACATGTATTTGCTGAACGGTGAAAGCGCACAGTAATGCAATTTTCTCCCAGCAAATACACTGTTTTTAAGGAAATGGGAACACAATGAGGAGACACTTGTGGGAGCTACTGTGACTAAAACTGAGCTTCCCTTCGCACAGGGAAGCAAGAGAAATGCTGATTTCATAAAGCCAATGACATACTCAGAATCTGTACTACTGTGCAAATAGGCATGTCTCTGTAGGCAAAAAACTCATTTCAGACAAAGTTGCCCAAATGCATCTCAGAAGTGTGCAACTTCTTCCCTGAGTTAGAAAACATCGAGAAAAGTTCGTTTCTGCTAGCGCTGTGCTTCTACACATGTATTTGCTGAACGGTGAAAGCGCACAGTAATGCACTTTTCTCCCAGCAAATACACTGTTTCTAAGGAACTGGGAACACACTGAGGAGACACTTGTGGGAGCTACTGTGACTAAAACTGAGCTTCCCTACGCAAAGGGAAGCAAGAGAAATGCTGATTTCATCAAGCCAATGACATACTCAGAATCTGTACTACTGTGCAAATAGGCATGTCTCTGTAGGCAAAAAACTCATTTCTGACAAAGTTGCCCAAATGCATCTCAGAATTGTGCAACTTCTTCCCTGAGTTAGAAAACATCGAGAAAGGTTCGTTTCTGCTAGCGCTGTGCTTCTACACATGTCTTTGCTGAACGGTGAAAGCGCACAGTAATGCACTTTTCTCCCAGCAAATACACTGTTTCTAATAACTGGGAACACACTGAGGAGACACTCGTGGGAGCTACTGTGACTAAAACTGAGCTTCCCTACGCAAAGGGAAGCAAGAGAAATGCTGATTTCATCAAGCCCAGTTACATACTCAGAATCTGTACTACTGCGCAAATAGGCATGTCTCTGTAGGCAAAAAACTCATTTCTGACAAAGTTGCCCAAATGCATCTCAGAAGTGTGCAACTTGTTCACTGAGTTAGAAAACGTCGAGAAACGGTCGTTTCTGCTAGCGCTGTGCTTCTACACATGTATTTGCTGAACGGTGAAAGCGCACAGTAATGCACTTTTCTCCCAGCAAATACACTGTTTCTAAGGAAATGGGAACACACTGAGGAGACACTTGTGGGAGCTACTGTGACTAAAACTGAGCTTCCCTACGCACAGGGAAGCAAGAGAAATGCTGATTTCATCAAGCCCAGTTACATACTCAGAATCTGTACTACTGCGCAAATAGGCATGTCTCTGTAGGCAAAAAACTCATTTCTGACAAAGTTGCCCAAATGCATCTCAGAAGTGTGCAACTTGTTCCCTGAGTTAGAAAACGTCGAGAAACCGTCATATCTGCTAACGCTGTGCTTCTACACATGTATTTGCTGAACGGTGAAAGCGCACAGTAATGCAATTTTCTCCCAGCAAATACACTGTTTCTAAGGAAATGGGAACACAATGAGGAGACACTTGTGGGAGCTACTGTGACTAAAACTGAGCTTCCCTTCGCACAGGGAAGCAAGAGAAATGCTGATTTCATAAAGCCAATGACATACTCAGAATCTGTACTACTGTGCAAATAGGCATGTCTCTGTAGGCAAAAAACTCATTTCGGACAAAGTTGCCCAAATGCATCTCAGAAGTGTGCAACTTCTTCCCTGAGTTAGAAAACATCGAGAAAAGTTCGTTTCTGCTAGCGCTGTGCTTCTACACATGTATTTGCTGAACGGTGAAAGCGCACAGTAATGCACTTTTCTCCCAGCAAATACACTGTTTCTAAGGAACTGGGAACACACTGAGGAGACACTTGTGGGAGCTACTGTGACTAAAACTGAGCTTCCCTTCGCACAGGGAAGCAAGAGAAATGCTGATTTCATCAAGCCAATGACATACTCAGAATCTGTACTACTGTGCAAATAGGCATGTCTCTGTAGGCAAAAAACACATTTCGGACAAAGTTGCCCAAATGCATCTCAGAAGTGTGCAACTTCTTCCCTGAGTTAGAAAACATCGAGAAAAGTTCGTTTCCGCTAGCGCTGTGCTTCTACACATGTATTTGCTGAACGGTGAAAGCGCACAGTAATGCACTTTTCTCCCAGCAAATACACTGTTTCTAAGGAACTGGGAACACGCTGAGGGGACACTTGTGGGAGCTACTGTGACTAAAACTGAGCTTCCCTACGCAAAGGGAAGCAAGAGAAATGCTGATTTCATCAAGCCCAGTTACATACTCAGAATCTGTACTACTGCGCAAATAGGCATGTCTCTGTAGGCAAAAAACTCATTTCTTACAAAGTTGCCCAAATGCATCTCAGAAGTGTGCAACTTGTTCACTGAGTTAGAAAACGTCGAGAAACGGTCGTTTCTGCTAGCGCTGTGCTTCTACACATGTATTTGCTGAACGGTGAAAGCGCACAGTAATGCACTTTTCTCCCAGCAAATACACTGTTTCTAAGGAAATGGGAACACACTGAGGAGACACTTGTGGGAGCTACTGTGACTAAAACTGAGCTTCCCTACGCACAGGGAAGCAAGAGAAATGCTGATTTCATCAAGCCCAGTTACATACTCAGAATCTGTACTACTGCGCAAATAGGCATGTCTCTTTAGGCAAAAAACTCATTTCTGACAAAGTTGCCCAAATGCATCTCAGAAGTGTGCAACTTTTTCCCTGAGTTAGAAAACGTCGAGAACCGGTCATATCTGCTAACGCTGTGCTTCTACACATGTATTTGCTGAACGGTGAAAGTGCACAGTAATGCACTTTTCTCCCAGCAAATACACTGTTTCTAAGGAAATGGGAACACACTGAGGAGACACTTGTGGGAGCTACTATGACTAAAACTGAGCTTCCCTACGCACAGGGAAGCAAGAGAAATGCTGATTTCATCCAGCCCAGTTACATACTCAGAATCTGTACTACTGCGCAAATAGGCATGTCTCTTTAGGCAAAAAACTCATTTCTGACAAAGTTGCCCAAATGCATCTCAGAAGTGTGCAACTTGTTCCCTGAGTTTGAAAACGTCGAGAAACGTTCGTTTCTGCTAGCGCTGTGCTTCTACACATGTATTTGCTGAACGCTGAAAGCGCACAGTAATGCACTTTTCTCCCAGCAAATACACTGTTTCTAAGGAAATAGGAACACAATGAGGAGACACTTGTGGGAGCTACTGTGACTAAAACTGAGCATCCCTACTCACAGGGAAGCAAGAGAAATGCTGATTTCATCCAGCCCAGTTACATACTCAGAATCTGTACTACTGCGCAAATAGGCATGTCTCTGTAGGCAAAAAACTCATTTCTGACAAAGTTGCCCAAATGCATCTCAGAAGTGTGCAACTTGTTCCCTGAGTTCGAAAACGTCGAGAAACGGTCGTTTCTGCTAGCGCTGTGCTTCTACACATGTATTTGCTGAACAGTGAAAGCGCACAGTAATGCACTTTTCTCCCAGCAAATACACTGTTTCTAAGGAAATGGGAACACACTGAGGAGACACTTGTGGGAGCTACTATGAGTAAAACTGAGCTTCCCTACGCACAGGGAAGCAAGAGAAATGCTGATTTCATCCAGCCCAGTTACATACTCAGAATCTGTACTACTGCGCAAATAGGCATGTCTCTGTAGGCAAAAAACGCATTTCTGACAAAGTTGCCCAAATGCATCTCAGAAGTGTGCAACTTGTTCCCTGAGTTAGATAACGTCGAGAAACGGTCTTTTCTGCTAGCGCTGTGCTCCTACTCATGTATTTGCTGAACGGTGAAAGCGCACAGTAATGCACTTTTCTCCCAGCAAATACACTGTTTCTAAGGAACTGGGAACACACTGAGGAGACACTTGTGGGAGCTACTGTGACTAAAACTGAGCTTCCCTACGCACAGGGAAGCAAGAGAAATGCTGATTTCATCAAGCCCAGTTACATACTCAGAATCTGTACTACTGCGCAAATAGGCATGTCTCTGTAGGCAAAAAAGTCATTTCTGACAAAGATGCCCAAATGCATCTCAGAAGTGTGCAACTTGTTCCCTGAGTTAGAAAACGTCGAGAAACGTTTGTTTCTGCTAGCGCTGTGCTTCTACACATGTATTTGCTGAACGGTGAAAGCGCACAGTAATGCACTTTTCTCCCAGCAAATACACTGTTTCTAATGAAATGGGAACACACTCAGGAGACACTTGTGGGAGCTACTGTGACTAAAACTGAGCTTCCCTACGCACAGGGAAGCAAGAGAAATGCTGATTTCATCAAGCCAATGACATACTCAGAATCTGTACTACTGTGCAAATAGGCATGTCTCTGTAGGCAAAAAACTCATTTCGGACAAAGTTGCCCAAATGCATCTCAGAATTGTGCAACTTCTTCCCTGAGTTAGAAAACATCGAGAAAGGTTCGTTTCTGCTAGCGCTGTGCTTCTACACATGTCTTTGCTGAACGGTGAAAGCGCACAGTAATGCACTTTTCTCCCAGCAAATACACTGTTTCTAATAACTGGGAACACACTGAGGAGACACTCGTGGGAGCTACTGTGACTAAAACTGAGCTTCCCTACGCAAAGGGAAGCAAGAGAAATGCTGATTTCATCAAGCCCAGTTACATACTCAGAATCTGTACTACTGCGCAAATAGGCATGTCTCTGTAGGCAAAAAACTCATTTCTGACAAAGTTGCCCAAATGCATCTCAGAAGTGTGCAACTTGTTCACTGAGTTAGAAAACGTCGAGAAACGGTCGTTTCTGCTAGCGCTGTGCTTCTACACATGTATTTGCTGAACGGTGAAAGCGCACAGTAATGCACTTTTCTCCCAGCACATACACTGTTTCTAAGGAAATGGGAACACACTGAGGAGACACTTGTGGGAGCTACTGTGACTAAAACTGAGCTTCCCTACGCACAGGGAAGCAAGAGAAATGCTGATTTCATCAAGCCCAGTTACATACTCAGAATCTGTACTACTGCGCAAATAGGCATGTCTCTGTAGGCAAAAAACTCATTTCTGACAAAGTTGCCCAAATGCATCTCAGAAGTGTGCAACTTGTTCCCTGAGTTAGAAAACGTCGAGAAACGGTCATATCTGCTAACGCTGTGCTTCTACACATGTATTTGCTGAACGGTGAAAGCGCACAGTAATGCAATTTTCTCCCAGCAAATACACTGTTTCTAAGGAAATGGGAACACAATGAGGAGACACTTGTGGGAGCTACTGTGACTAAAACTGAGCTTCCCTTCGCACAGGGAAGCAAGAGAAATGCTGATTTCATAAAGCCAATGACATACTCAGAATCTGTACTACTGTGCAAATAGGCATGTCTCTGTAGGCAAAAAACTCATTTCGGACAAAGTTGCCCAAATGCATCTCAGAAGTGTGCAACTTCTTCCCTGAGTTAGAAAACATCGAGAAAAGTTCGTTTCCGCTAGCGCTGTGCTTCTACACATGTATTTGCTGAACGGTGAAAGCGCACAGTAATGCACTTTTCTCCCAGCAAATACACTGTTTCTAAGGAACTGGGAACACACTGAGGAGACACTTGTGGGAGCTACTGTGACTAAAACTGAGCTTCCCTACGCACAGGGAAGCAAGAGAAATGCTGATTTCATCAAGCCCAGTTACATACTCAGAATCTGTACTACTGCGCAAATAGGCATGTCTCTGTAGGCAAAAAACTCATTTCTGACAAAGTTGCCCAAATGCATTTCAGAAGTGTGCAACTTTTTCCCTGAGTTAGAAAACGTCGAGAACCGGTCATATCTGCTAACGCTGTGCTTCTACACATGTATTTGCTGAACGGTGAAAACGCACAGTAATGCACTTTTCTCCCAGCAAATACACTGTTTCTAAGGAAATGGGAACACACTGAGGAGACACTTGTGGGAGCTACTATGACTAAAACTGAGCTTCCCTACGCACAGGGAAGCAAGAGAAATGCTGATTTCATCCAGCCCAGTTACATACTCAGAATCTGTACTACTGCGCAAATAGGCATGTCTCTTTAGGCAAAAAACTCATTTCGGACAAAGTTGCCCAAATGCATCTCAGAAGTGTGCAACTTGTTCCCTGAGTTCGAAAACGTCGAGAAACGTTCGTTTCTGCTAGCGCTGTGCTTCTACACATGTATTTGCTGAACGCTGAAAGCGCACAGTAATGCACTTTTCTCCCAGCAAATACACTGTTTCTAAGGAAATAGGAACACAATGAGGAGACACTTGTGGGAGCTACCGTGACTAAAACTGAGCATCCCTACTCACAGGGAAGCAAGAGAAATGCTGATTTCATCCAGCCCAGTTACATACTCAGAATCTGTACTACTGCGCAAATAGGCATGTCTCTGTAGGCAAAAAACTCATTTCTGACAAAGTTGCCCAAATGCATCTCAGAAGTGTGCAACTTGTTCCCTGAGTTAGAATACGTCGAGAAACGTTCGTTTCTGCTAGCGCTGTGCTTCTACACATGTATTTGCTGAACGGTGAAAGCGCACAGTAATGCACTTTTCTCCCAGCAAATACACTGTTTCTAAGGAAATGGGAACACACTGAGGAGACACTTGTGGGAGCTACTGTGACTAAAACTGAGCTTCCCTACGCACAGGGAAACAAGAGAAATGCTGATGTCATCAAGCCCAGTTACATACTCAGAATCTGTACTACTGCGCAAGTAGGCATGTCTCTGTAGGCAAAAAACTCATTTCTGACAATGTTGCCCAAATGCATCTCAGAAGTGTGCCACTTGTTCCCTGAGTTAGAAAACGTCGAGAAACGGTCATATCTGCTAACGCTGTGGTTCTACACATGTATTTGCTGAACGGTGAAAGCGCACAGTAATGCACTTTTCTCCCAGCAAATACACTGTTTCTAAGGAACTGGGAACACACTGAGGAGACACTTGTGGGAGCTACTATGAGTAAAACTGAGCTTCCCTACGCACAGGGAAGCAAGAGAAATGCTGATTTCATCAAGCCCAGTTACATACTCAGAATCTGTACTACTGCGCAAATAGGCATGTCTCTTCAGGCAAAAAACTCATTTCTGGCAAAGTTGCCCAAATGCATCTCAGAAGTGTGCAACTTGTTCCCTGAGTTCGAAAACGTCGAGAAACGTTCGTTTCTGCTAGCGCTGTGCTTCTACACATGTATTTGCTGAACGGTGAAAGCGCACAGTAATGCACTTTTCTCCCAGCAAATACACTGTTTCTAAGGAAATAGGAACACAATGAGGAGACACTTGTGGGAGCTACCGTGACTAAAACTGAGCTTCCCTACGCACAGGGAAGCAAGAGAAATGCTGATTTCATCCAGCCCAGTTACATACTCAGAATCTGTACTACTGCGCACATAGGCATGTCTCTGTAGGCAAAAAACTCATTTCTGACAAAGTTGCCCAAATGCATCTCAGAAGTGTGCAACTTGTTCCCTGAGTTAGAATACGTCGAGAAACGTTCGTTTCTGCTAGCGCTGTGCTTCTACACATGTATTTGCTGAACGGTGAAAGCGCACAGTAATGCACTTTTCTCCCAGCAAATACACTGTTTCTAAGGAAATGGGAACACACTGAGGAGACACTTGTGGGAGCTACTGTGACTAAAACTGAGCTTCCCTACGCACAGGGAAACAAGAGAAATGCTGATGTCATCAAGCCCAGTTACATACTCAGAATCTGTACTACTGCGCAAGTAGGCATGTCTCTGTAGGCAAAAAACTCATTTCTGACAAAGTTGCCCAAATGCATCTCAGAAGTGTGCCACTTGTTCCCTGAGTTAGAAAACGTCGAGAAACGGTCATATCTGCTAACGCTGTGGTTCTACACATGTATTTGCTGAACGGTGAAAGCGCACAGTAATGCACTTTTCTCCCAGCAAATACACTGTTTCTAAGGAAATGGGAACACACTGAGGAGACACTTGTGGGAGCTACTATGAGTAAAACTGAGCTTCCCTACGCACAGGGAAGCAAGAGAAATGCTGATTTCATCAAGCCCAGTTACATACTCAGAATCTGTACTACTGCGCAAATAGGCATGTCTCTTCAGGCAAAAAACTCATTTCTGGCAAAGTTGCCCAAATGCATCTCAGAAGTGTGCAACTTGTTCCCTGAGTTCGAAAACGTCGAGAAACGTTCGTTTCTGCTAGCGCTGTGCTTCTACACATGTATTTGCTGAACGGTGAAAGCGCACAGTAATGCACTTTTCTCCCAGCAAATACACTGTTTCTAAGGAAATAGGAACACAATGAGGAGACACTTGTGGGAGCTACCGTGACTAAAACTGAGCTTCCCTACGCACAGGGAAGCAAGAGAAATGCTGATTTCATCCAGCCCAGTTACATACTCAGAATCTGTACTACTGCGCAAATAGGCATGTCTCTGTAGGCAAAAAACTCATTTCTGACAAAGTTGCCCAAATGCATCTCAGAAGTGTGCAACTTGTTCCCTGAGTTAGAAAACGTAGAGAAACGGTCGTTTCTGCTAGCGCTGTGCTTCTACACATGTATTTGCTGAACGGTGAAAGCGCACAGTAATGCACTTTTCTCCCAGAAAATACACTGTTTCTAAGGAAATGGGAATACACTGAGGAGACACTTGTGGGAGCTACTGTGACTAAAACTGAGCTTCCCTACGCACAGGGAAGCAAGAGAAATGCTGATTTCATCAAGCCCAGTTACATACTCAGAATCTGTACTACTGCGCAAATAGGCATGTCTCTGTAGGCAAAAAACTCATTTCTGACAAAGTTGCCCAAATGCATCTCAGAAGTGTGCAACTTGTTCCCTGAGTTAGAAAACGTCGAGAAACGGTTATATCTGCTAACACAGTGCTTCTACAAATGTATTTGGTGAACGGTGAAAGCGCACAGTAATGCACTTTTCTCCCAGCAAATACACTGTTTCTAAGGAAATGGGAACACACTGAGGAGACACTTGTGGGAGCTACTGTGACTAAAACTGGGCTTCCCTACGCACAGGGAAGCAAGAGAAATGCTGATTTCATCAAGCCCAGTTACATACTCAGAATCTGTACTACTGCGCAAATAGGCATGTCTCTGTAGGCAAAAAACTCATTTCTGACAAAGTTGCCCAGATGCATCTCAGACGTGTGCCACTTGTTGCCTGAGTTAGAAAACGTCGAGAAACGGTCATATCTGCTAACGCTGTGGTTCTACACATGTATTTGCTGAACGGTGAAAGCGCACAGTAATGCACTTTTCTCCCAGCAAATACACTGTTTCTAAGGAAAAGGGAACACACTGAGGAGACACTTGTGGGAGCTACTATGAGTAAAACTGAGCTTCCCTACGCACAGGGAAGCAAGAGAAATGCTGATTTCATCAAGCCCAGTTACATACTCAGAATCTGTACTACTGCGCAAATAGGCATGTCTCTTTAGGCAAAAAACTCATTTCTGACAAAGTTGCCCAAATGCATCTCAGAAGTGTGCAACTTGTTCCCTGAGTTCGAAAACGTCGAGAAACGTTCGTTTCTGCTAGCGCTGTGCTTCTACACATGTATTTGCTGAACGCTGAAAGCGCACAGTAATGCACTTTTCTCCCAGCAAATACACTGTTTCTAAGGAAATAGGAACACAATGAGGAGACACTTGTGGGAGCTACCGTGACTAAAACTGAGCATCCCTACTCACAGGGAAGCAAGAGAAATGCTGATTTCATCCAGCCCAGTTACATACTCAGAATCTGTACTACTGCGCAAATAGGCATGTCTCTGTAGGCAAAAAACTCATTTCTGACAAAGTTGCCCAAATGCATCTCAGAAGTGTGCAACTTGTTCCCTGAGTTCGAAAACGTCGAGAAACGGTCGTTTCTGCTAGCGCTGTGCTTCTACACATGTATTTGCTGAACGGTGAAAGCGCACAGTAATGCACTTTTCTCCCAGCAAATACACTGTTTCTAAGGAAATGGGAACACACTGAGGAGACACTTGTGGGAGCTACTATGAGTAAAACTGAGCTTCCCTACGCACAGGGAAGCAAGAGAAATGCTGATTTCATCCAGCCCAGTTACATACTCAGAATCTGTACTACTGCGCAAATAGGCATGTCTCTGTAGGCAAAAAACGCATTTCTGACAAAGTTGCCCAAATGCATCTCAGAAGTGTGCCACTTGTTCCCTGAGTTAGAAAACGTCGACAAACGGTCATATCTGCTAACGCTGTGGTTCTACACATGTATTTGCTGAACGGTGAAAGCGCACAGTAATGCACTTTTCTCCCAGCAAATACACTGTTTCTAAGGAAATGGGAACACACTGAGCAGCCACTTGTGGGAGCTACTGTGACTAAAACTGGGCTTCCCTACGCACAGGGAGGCAAGAGAAATGCTGATTTCATCAAGCCCAGTTACATACTCAGAATCTGTACTACTGCGCAAATAGGCATGAATCTGTAGGCAAAAAACTCATTTCGGACAAAGTTGCCCAAATGCATCTCAGAAGTGTGCCACTTGTTCCCTGAGTTAGAAAACGTCGAGAAATGGTCGTTTCTGCTAGCGCTGTGCTTCTACACATGTATTTGCTGAACGGTGAAAGCGCACAGTAATGCACTTTTCTCCCAGCAAATACACTGTTTCTAAGGAAATGGGAACACACTGAGGAGACACTTGTGGGAGCTACTGTGACTAAAACTGAGCTTCCCTTCGCACAGGGAAGCAAGAGAAATGCTGATTTCATCAAGCCCAGTTACATACTCAGAATCTGTACTACTGCACAAATAGGCATGTCTCTGTAGGCCAAAAATCATTTCTGACAAAGTTGCCCAAATGCATCTCAGAAGTAAGCAACTTGTTCCCTGAGTTAGAAAACGTCGAGAAACGTTCGTTTCTGCTAGCGCTGTGCTTCTACACATGTATTTGCTGAACGGTGAAAGCGCACAGTAATGCACTTTTCTCCCAGCAAATACACTGTTTCTAAGGAAATGGGAACACACTGAGGAGACACTTGTGGGAGCTACTGTGACTAAAACTGAGCTTCCCTACGCACAGGGAAGCAAGAGAAATGCTGATTTCATCAAGCCCAGTTACATACTCAGAATCTGTACTACTGCGCAAGTAGGCATGTCTCTGTAGGCAAAAAACTCATTTCTGACAAAGTTGCCCAAATGCATCTCAGAAGTGTGCCACTTGTTCCCTGAGTTAGAAAACGTCGAGAAACGGTCATATCTGCTAACGCTGTGGTTCTACACATGTATTTGCTGAACGGTGAAAGCGCACAGTAATGCACTTTTCTCCCAGCAAATACACTGTTTCTAAGGAAATGGGAACACACTGAGGAGACACTTGTGGGAGCTACTATGAGTAAAACTGAGCTTCCCTACGCACAGGGAAGCAAGAGAAATGCTGATTTCATCAAGCCCAGTTACATACTCAGAATCTGTACTACTGCGCAAATAGGCATGTCTCTTCAGGCAAAAAACTCATTTCTGGCAAAGTTGCCCAAATGCATCTCAGAAGTGTGCAACTTGTTCCCTGAGTTCGAAAACGTCGAGAAACGTTCGTTTCTGCTAGCGCTGTGCTTCTACACATGTATTTGCTGAACGGTGAAAGCGCACAGTAATGCACTTTTCTCCCAGCAAATACACTGTTTCTAAGGAAATAGGAACACAATGAGGAGACACTTGTGGGAGCTACCGTGACTAAAACTGAGCTTCCCTACGCACAGGGAAGCAAGAGAAATGCTGATTTCATCCAGCCCAGTTACATACTCAGAATCTGTACTACTGCGCACATAGGCATGTCTCTGTAGGCAAAAAACTCATTTCTGACAAAGTTGCCCAAATGCATCTCAGAAGTGTGCAACTTGTTCCCTGAGTTAGAATACGTCGAGAAACGTTCGTTTCTGCTAGCGCTGTGCTTCTACACATGTATTTGCTGAACGGTGAAAGCGCACAGTAATGCACTTTTCTCCCAGCAAATACACTGTTTCTAAGGAAATGGGAACACACTGAGGAGACACTTGTGGGAGCTACTGTGACTAAAACTGAGCTTCCCTACGCACAGGGAAGCAAGAGAAATGCTGATTTCATCAAGCCCAGTTACATACTCAGAATCTGTACTACTGCTCAAATAGGCATGTCTCTTTAGGCAAAAAACTCATTTCTGACAAAGTTGCCCAAATGCATCTCAGAAGTGTGCAACTTGTTCCCTGAGTTAGAAAACTTCGAGAAACGGTTATATCTACTAACGCAGTGCTTCTACACATGTATTTGCTGAACGGTGAAAGCGCACAGTAATGCACTTTTCTCCCAGGAAATACACCTTTTCTAAAGAAATGGGAACACACTGAGGAGACACTTGTGGGAGCTACTGTGACTAAAACTGGGCTTCCCTACGCACAGGGAGGCAAGAGAAATGCTGATTTCATCAAGCCCAGTTACATACTCAGAATCTGTACTACTGCGCAAATAGGCATGAATCTGTAGGCAAAAAACTCATTTCGGACAAAGTTGCCCAAATGCATCTCAGAAGTGTGCAACTTGTTCCCTGAGTTAGAAAACGTCGAGAAATGGTCGTTTCTGCTAGCGCTGTGCTTCTACACATGTATTTGCTGAACGGTGAAAGCGCACAGTAATGCACTTTTCTCCCAGCAAATACACTGTTTCTAAGGAAATGGGAACACACTGAGGAGACACTTGTGGGAGCTACTGTGACTAAAACTGAGCTTCCCTTCGCACAGGGAAGCAAGAGAAATGCTGATTTCATCAAGCCCAGTTACATACTCAGAATCTGTACTACTGCACAAATAGGCATGTCTCTGTAGGCCAAAAATCATTTCTGACAAAGTTGCCCAAATGCATCTCAGAAGTAAGCAACTTGTTCCCTGAGTTAGAAAACGTCGAGAAACGTTCGTTTCTGCTAGCGCTGTGCTTCTACACATGTATTTGCTGAACGGTGAAAGCGCACAGTAATGCACTTTTCTCCCAGCAAATACACTGTTTCTAAGGAAATGGGAACACACTGAGGAGACACTTGTGGGAGCTACTGTGACTAAAACTGAGCTTCCCTACGCACAGGGAAGCAAGAGAAATGCTGATTTCATCAAGCCCAGTTACATACTCAGAATCTGTACTACTGCGCAAGTAGGCATGTCTCTGTAGGCAAAAAACTCATTTCTGACAAAGTTGCCCAAATGCATCTCAGAAGTGTGCCACTTGTTCCCTGAGTTAGAAAACGTCGAGAAACGGTCATATCTGCTAACGCTGTGGTTCTACACATGTATTTGCTGAACGGTGAAAGCGCACAGTAATGCACTTTTCTCCCAGCAAATACACTGTTTCTAAGGAAATGGGAACACACTGAGGAGACACTTGTGGGAGCTACTATGAGTAAAACTGAGCTTCCCTACGCACAGGGAAGCAAGAGAAATGCTGATTTCATCAAGCCCAGTTACATACTCAGAATCTGTACTACTGCGCAAATAGGCATGTCTCTTCAGGCAAAAAACTCATTTCTGGCAAAGTTGCCCAAAT
Organism: Acomys minous; assembly: GCF_964271855.1. Lineage (NCBI taxonomy): Eukaryota > Metazoa > Chordata > Mammalia > Rodentia > Muridae > Acomys > Acomys minous. Next base: position 168,438 of record NW_028182154.1, read on the forward strand.
GCATCTCAGAAGTGTGCAACTTGTTCCCTGAGTTCGAAAACGTCGAGAAACGTTCGTTTCTGCTAGAGCTGTGCTTCTACACATGTATTTGCTGAACGGTGAAAGCGCACAGTAATGCACTTTTCTCCCAGCAAATACACAGTTTCTAAGGAAATGGGAATACACTGAGGAGACACTTGTGGGAGCTACTGTGACTAAAACTGAGCTTCCCTACGCACAGGGAAGCAAGAGAAATGCTGATTTCATCAAGCCCAGTTCCATACTCAGAATCTGTACTACTGCGCAAATAGGCATGTCTCTTTAGGCAAAATACTCATTTCGGACAAAGTTGCCCAAATGCATCTCAGAAGTGTGCAACTTGTTCCCTGAGTTAGAAAACGTCGAGAAACGGTTATATCTGGTAACGCAGTACTTCTACACATGTATTTGCTGAACGGTGAAAGCGCACAGTAATGCACTTTTCTCCCAGCAAATACACTGTTTCTAAGGAAATGGGAACACACTGAGGAGACACTTGTGGGAGCTACTGTGACTAAAACTGGGCTTCCCTACGCACAGGGAAGCAAGAGAAATGCTGATTTCATCAAGCCCAGTTACATACTCAGAATCTGTACTACTGCGCAAATAGGCATGAATCTATAGGCAAAAAACTCATTTCTGACAAAGTTACCCAAATGCATCTCAGAAGTGTGCAACTTGTTCCCTGAGTTAGAAAACGTCGAGAAACGGTCGTTTCTGCTAGCGCTGTGCTTCTACACATGTGTTTGCTGAACGGTGAAAGCGCACAGTAATGCACTTTTCTCCCAGCAAATACACTGTTTCTAAGGAAATGGGAACACACTGAGGAGACACTTGTGGGAGCTACTGTGACTAAAACTGAGCTTCCCTACGCACAGGGAAGCAAGAGAAATGCTGATTTCATCAAGCCCGGTTACATACTCAGAATCTGTACTACTGCGCAAGTAGGCATGTCTCTGTAGGCAAAAAACTCATTTCTGACAAAGTTGCCCAAATGCATCTCAGAAGTGTGCCACTTGTTCCCTGAGTTAGAAAAGGTCGAGAAACGGTCATATCTGCTAACGCTGTGGTTCTACACATGTATTTGCTGAACGGTGAAAGCGCACAGTAATGCACTTTTCTCCCAGCAAATACACTGTTTCTAAGGAAATGGGAACACACTGAGGAGACACTTGTGGGAGCTACTATGAGTAAAACTGAGCTTCCCTACGCACAGGGAAGCAAGAGAAATGCTGATTTCATCAAGCCCAGTTACATACTCAGAATCTGTACTACTGCGCAAATAGGCATGTCTCTTCAGGCAAAAAACTCATTTCTGGCAAAGTTGCCCAAATGCATCTCAGAAGTGTGCAACTTGTTCCCTGAGTTCGAAAACGTCGAGAAACGGTCGTTTCTGCTAGCGCTGTGCTTCTACACATGTATTTGCTGAACGGTGAAAGCGCACAGTAATGCACTTTTCTCCCAGCAAATACACTGTTTCTAAGGAAATAGGAACACAATGAGGAGACACTTGTGGGAGCTACCGTGACTAAAACTGAGCTTCCCTACGCACAGGGAAGCAAGAGAAATGCTGATTTCATCCAGCCCAGTTACATACTCAGAATCTGTACTACTGCGCACATAGGCATGTCTCTGTAGGCAAAAAACTCATTTCTGACAAAGTTGCCCAAATGCATCTCAGAAGTGTGCAACTTGTTCCCTGAGTTAGAAAACGTCGAGAAACGTTCGTTTCTGCTAGCGCTGTGCTTCTACACATGTATTTGCTGAACGGTGAAAGCGCACAGTAATGCACTTTTCTCCCAGCAAATACACTGTTTCTAAGGAAATGGGAACACACTGAGGAGACACTTGTGGGAGCTACTGTGACTAAAACTGAGCTTCCCTACGCACAGGGAAGCAAGAGAAATGCTGATTTCATCAAGCCCAGTTACATACTCAGAATCTGTACTACTGCGCAAATAGGCATGTCTCTTTAGGCAAAAAACTCATTTCTGACAAAGTTGCCCAAATGCATCTCAGAAGTGTGCAACTTGTTCCCTGAGTTAGAAAACTTCGAGAAACGGTTATATCTACTAACGCAGTGCTTCTACACATGTATTTGCTGAACGGTGAAAGCGCACAGTAATGCACTTTTCTCCCAGGAAATACACTGTTTCTAAAGAAATGGGAACACACTGAGGAGACACTTGTGGGAGCTACTGTGACTAAAACTGGGCTTCCCTACGCACAGGGAGGCAAGAGAAATGCTGATTTCATCAAGCCCAGTTACATACTCAGAATCTGTACTACTGCGCAAATAGGCATGAATCTGTAGGCAAAAAACTCATTTCGGACAAAGTTGCCCAAATGCATCTCAGAAGTGTGCAACTTGTTCCCTGAGTTAGAAAACGTCGAGAAACGGTCGTTTCTGCTAGCGCTGTGCTTCTACACATGTATTTGCTGAACGGTGAAAGCGCACAGTAATGCACTTTTCTCCCAGCAAATACACTGTTTCTAAGGAAATGGGAACACACTGAGGAGACACTTGTGGGAGCTACTATGAGTAAAACTGAGCTTCCCTACGCACAGGGAAGCAAGAGAAATGCTGATTTCATCAAGCCCAGTTACATACTCAGAATCTGTACTACTGCGCAAATAGGCATGTCTCTTCAGGCAAAAAACTCATTTCTGGCAAAGTTGCCCAAATGCATCTCAGAAGTGTGCAACTTGTTCCCTGAGTTCGAAAACGTCGAGAAACGTTCGTTTCTGCTAGAGCTGTGCTTCTACACATGTATTTGCTGAACGGTGAAAGCGCACAGTAATGCACTTTTCTCCCAGCAAATACACTGTTTCTAAGGAAATAGGAACACAATGAGGAGACACTTGTGGGAGCTACCGTGACTAAAACTGAGCTTCCCTACGCACAGGGAAGCAAGAGAAATGCTGATTTCATCCAGCCCAGTTACATACTCAGAATCTGTACTACTGCGCAAATAGGCATGTCTCTTTAGGCAAAAAACTCATTTCTGACAAAGATGCCCAAATGCATCTCAGAAGTGTGCAACTTGTTCCCTGAGTTAGAAAACGTCGAGAAACGGTTATATCTGGTAACGCAGTACTTCTACACATGTATTTGCTGAACGGTGAAAGCGCACAGTAATGCACTTTTCTCCCAGCAAATACACTGTTTCTAAGGAAATGGGAACACACTGAGGAGACACTTGTGGGAGCTACTGTGACTAAAACTGGGCTTCCCTACGCACAGGGAAGCAAGAGAAATGCTGATTTCATCAAGCCCAGTTACATACTCAGAATCTGTACTACTGCGCAAATAGGCATGAATCTATAGGCAAAAAACTCATTTCTGACAAAGTTACCCAAATGCATCTCAGAAGTGTGCAACTTGTTCCCTGAGTTAGTAAACGTCGAGAAACGGTCGTTTCTGCTAGCGCTGTGCTTCTACACATGTGTTTGCTGAACGGTGAAAGCGCACAGTAATGCACTTTTCTCCCAGCAAATACACTGTTTCTAAGGAAATGGGAACACACTGAGGAGACACTTGTGGGAGCTACTGTGACTAAAACTGAGCTTCCCTACGCACAGGGAAGCAAGAGAAATGCTGATTTCATCAAGCCCAGTTACATACTCAGAATATGTACTACTGCGCAAATAGGCATGTCTCTTTAGGCAAAAAACTCATTTCAGACAAAGTTGCCCAAATGCATCTCAGAAGTGTGCAACTTGTTCCCTGAGTTAGAAAACGTCGAGAAACGGTTATTTCTGCTAATGCAGTGCTTCTACACATGTATTTGCTGAACGGTGAAAGCGCACAGTAATGCACTTTTCTCCCAGGAAATACACTGTTTCTAAGGAAATGGGAACACACTGAGGAGACACTTGTGGGAGCTACTGTGACTAAAACTGAGCTTCCCTACGCACAGCTAAGCATGAGAAATGCTGATTTCATCAAGCCCAGTTACATACTCAGAATCTGTACTACTGCGCAAATAGGCATGTCTCTGTAGGCAAAAAACTCATTTCTGACAAAGATGCCCAAATGCATCTCAGAAGTGTGCAACTTGTTCCCTGAGTTCGAAAACATCGAGAAACGGTCGTTTCTGCTAGCACTGTGCTTCTACACATGTATTTGCTGAACGGTGAAAGCGCAAAGTAATGCACTTTTCTCCCAGCAAATACACTGTTTCTAAGGAAATGGGAACACACTGAGGAGACACTTGTGGGAGCTACTGTGACTAAAACTGAGCTTCCCTTCGCACAGGGAAGCAAGAGAAATGCTGATTTCATCAAGCCCAGTTACATACTCAGAATCTGTACTACTGCGCAAATAGGCATGTCTCTGTAGGCAAAAAACTCATTTCTGACAAAGTTGCCCAAATGCATCTCAGAAGTGTGCAACTTGTTCCCTGAGTTAGAAAACGTCGAGAACCGGTCATATCTGCTAACGCTGTGCTTCTACACATGTATTTGCTGAACGGTGAAAGCGCACAGTAATGCACTTTTCTCCCAGCAAATACACTGTTTCTAAGGAAATGGGTACACACTGAGGAGACACTTGTGGGAGCTACTGTGACTAAAACTGAGCTTCCCTACGCACAGGAAAGCAAGAGAAATGCTGATTTCATCAAGCCCAGTTACATACTCAGAATCTGTACTACTGCACAAATAGGCATGTCTCTGTAGGCCAAAAATCATTTCTGACAAAGTTGCCCAAATGCATCTCAGAAGTAAGCAACTTGTTCCTTGAGTTAGAAAACGTCGAGAAACGTTTGTTTCTGCTAGCGCTGTGCTTCTACACATGTATTTGCTGAACGGTGAAAGCGCACAGTCATGCACTTTTCTCCCAGCAAACAAACTGTTTCTAAGGAAATGGGAACACACTGAGGAGACACTTGTGGGAGCTACTGTGACTAAAACTGAGCTTCCCTACGCACAGGGAAGCAAGAGAAATGCTGATTTCATCAAGCCCAGTTACATACTCAGAATCTGTACTACTGCGCAAATAGGCATGTCTCTGTAGGCAAAAAACTCATTTCTGACAAAGTTGCCCAAATGCATCTCAGAAGTGTGCAACTTGTTCCCTGAGTTAGAAAACGTCGAGAAACGGTTATATCTGCTAACGCAGTGCTTCTACACATGTATTTGCTGAACGGTGAAAGCGCACAGTAATGCACTTTTCTCCCAGCAAATACACTGTTTCTAAGGAAATGGGAACACACTGAGGAGACACTTGTGGGAGCTACTGTGACTAAAACTGGGCTTCCCTACACACAGGGAAGCAAGAGAAATGCTGATATCATCAAGCCCAGTTACATACTCAGAATCTGTACTACTGCGCAAATAGGCATGTCTCTGTAGGCAAAAAACTCATTTCTGACAAAGTTGCCCGAATGCATCTCAGAAGTGTGCAACTTGTTCCCTGACTTAGAAAACGTCGAGAAACGGTCGTTTCTGCTAGCGCTGTGCTTCTAATCATGTATTTGCTGAACGGTGAAAGCGCAAAGTAATGCACTTTTCGCCCAGCAAATACACTGTTTCTAAGGAAATGGGAACACACTGAGGAGAAACTTGCGGAAGCTACTGTGACTAAAACTGAGCTTCCCTACGCACAGGGAAGGAGGAGAAATGCTGATTTCATCAAGCGCAGTTACATACTCATAATCTGTACTACTGCGCAAATAGGCATGTGTCTTTAGGCAAAAAATTCATTTCTGACAAAGTTGCAAAAATGCATCTCAGAAGTGTGCAACGTGTTCCCTGAGTTAGAAAACGTCGAGAAACTGTCGTTTCTGCTAGCGCTGTGCTTCTACACATGTATTTGCTGAACAGTGAAAGCACACAGTAATGCACTTTTCTCCCAGCAAATACACTGTTTCTAAGGAAATGGGAACACACTGAGGAGACACTTGTGGGAGCTACTGTGACTAAAACTGAGCTTCCCTACGCACAGGGAAGCAAGAGAAATGCTGATTTCATCAAGCCCAGTTACATACTCAGAATCTGTACTACTGCGCAAATAGGCATGTCTCTTTAGGCAAAAAATTCATTTCTGACAAAGTTGCCAAAATGCATCTCAGAAGTGTGCAACTTGTTCCCTGAGTTAGAAAACGTCGAGAAACGTTCATTTCTGCTAGCGCTGTGCTTCTACACATGTATTTGCTGAACGGTGAAAGTGCACAGTAATGCACTTTTCTCCCAGCAAATACCCTGTTTCTAAGGAAATGGGAATACACTGAGGAGACACTTGTGGGAGCTACTGTTACAAAAGCTGAGCTTCCCTACGCACAGGGAAGCAAGAGAAATGCTGATTTCATCAAGCCCAATTACATACTCAGAATCTGTACTACTGCGCAAATAGGCAAAACTAGTGCGTTCTAAAGCACGTCTCTTTAGGCAAAAAACTCATTTCTGACAAAGTTGCCCAAATGCATCTCACAAGTGTGCAACTTGTTCCCTGAGTTCGAAAACGTCGAGAAACGGTCGTTTCTGCTAGCGAACGGTGAAAGCGCACAGTAATGCACTTTTCTCCCAGCAAATACACTGTTTCTAAGGAGATGGGAACACACTGAGGAGACCCTTGTGGGAGCTACTGTGACTAAAAGTGAGCTTCCCTACGCACAGGGAAGCAAGAGAAATGCTGATTTCATCAAGCCCAGTTACATACTCAGAATCTGTACTACTGCGCAAATAGGCATGTCTCTGTAGGCAAAAAACTCATTTCTGACAAAGTTGCCCAAATGCATCTCAGAAGTGTGCCACTTGTTCCCTGAGTTAGAAAATATCGAGAAACAATCGTTTCTGCTCGCGCTGTGCTTCTACATATGTATTTGCTGAACGGTGAAAGCGCACAGTAATGCACTTTTCTCCCAGCAAATACACTGTTACTAAGGAAATGGGAACACACTGAGGAGACACTTGTGGGAGCTAAAGTGACTAAAACTGAGCTTCCCTACACACAGGGATGCAAGAGAAAGGCTGATTTCATCAAGCCCAGTTACATACTCAGAATCTGTACTACTGCGCAAATAGGCAAAACTAGTGCGTTCTAAAGCATGTCTCTTTAGGCAAAAATCTCATTTCTGACAAAGTTGCCCAAATGCATCTCAGAAGTGTGCAACTTGTTCCCTGTGTTAGAAAACATCGAGAAACGGTCGTTTCTGCTAGCGATGTGCTTCTACACATGTATTTGCTGAACGGTGAAAGCGCACAGTAATGCACTTTTCTCCCAGCAAATACACTGTTCCTAAGGAAATGGGAACACACTGAGGAGACACTTGTGGGAGCTACTGTGACTAAAACTGAGCTTCCCAACGCACAGGGAAGCAAGAGTAATGCTATTTCATCAAGCCCAGTTACATACTCAGAATCTGTACTACTGCGCAAATTGGCATGTCTCTGTAGGCAAAAAACTCATTTCTGACAATGTTGCCCAAATGCATCTCAGAAGTGTGCAACTTGTTCCCTGAGTTAGAAAACGTCGAGAAACGTTCGTTTCTGCTAGCGCTGTGCTTCTACACATGTATTTGCTGAACGGTGAAAGTGCACAGTAATGCACTTTTCTCCCAGCAAATACACTGTTTCTAAGGAAATGGGAAGACACTGAGGAGAAACTTGTGGGAGCTACTGTGACTAAAACTGAGCTTCCCTACGCACAGGGAAGCAAGAGAAATGCTGATTTCATCAAGCCCAGTTACATACTCAGAATCTGTACTACTGCGCGAATAGGCATGTCTCTGTAGGCAAAAAACTCATTTCTGACAAAGTTGCCCAAATGCATCTCAGAAGTGTGCCACTTGTTCCCTGAGTTAGAAAACGTCGAGAAACGGTCGTTTCAGCTAGCGCTGTGCTTCTACACATGTATTTGCTGAACGGTGAAAGCGCACAGTAATGCACTTTTCTCCCAGCAAATACACTGTTTCTAAGGAACTGGGAACACACTGAGGAGACACTTTTGGGAGCTATTGTGACTAAAACTGAGCTTCCCTACGCACAGGAAGCAAGAGAAATGCTGATTTCATCAAGCCCAGTTACATACTCAGAATCTGTACTACTGCGCAAATAGGCATGTCTCTGTAGGCAAAAAACTCATTTCTGACAAAGTTGCCCAAATGCATCTCAGAAGTGTGCAACTTGTTCCCTGAGTTAGAAAACTTCGAGAAACGGTCATATCTGCTAACGCTGTGCTTCTACACATGTATTTGCTGAACGGTGAAAGCGCACAGTAATGCACTTTTCTCCCAGCAAATACACTGTTTCTAAGGAAATGGGAACACACTGAGGAGACACTTGTGGGAGCTACTGTGACTAAAACTGAGCTTCCCAACGCACAGGGAAGCAAGAGTAATGCTATTTCATCAAGCCCAGTTAAATACTCAGAATCTGTACTACTGCGCAAATTGGCATGTCTCTGTAGGCAAAAAACTCATTTCTGACAATGTTGCCCAAATGCATCTCAGAAGTGTGCAACTTCTTCCCTGAGTTAGAAAACGTCGAGAAACGGTCGTTTCTGCTAGCGCTGTGCTTCTACACATGTATTTGCGGAACGGTGAAAGCGCACAGTAATGCACTTTTCTTCCAGCAAATACACTGTTTCTAAGGAAATGGGAACACACTGAGGAGACACTTGTGGGAGCTACTGTGACTAAAACTGAGCTTCCCTACGCACAGGGAAGTAAGAGAAATGCTGATTTCATCATGCCCAGTTACATACTCACAATCTGTACTACTGCGCAAATAGGCATGTCTCTGTAGGCAAAAAACTCATTTCGGACAAAGTTGCCCAAATGCATCTCAGAAGTGTGCAACTTGTTCCCTGAGTTAGAAAACTTCGACAAACGGTCATATCTGCTAACGCTGTGCTTCTACACATGTATTTGCTGAACGGTGAAAGCGCACAGTAATGCACTTTTCTCCCAGCAAATACACTGTTTCTAAGGAAATGGGAACACACTGAGGAGACACTTGTGGGAGCTACTGTGACTAAAACTGAGCTTCCCAACGCACAGGGAAGCAAGAGTAATGCTATTTCATCAAGCCCAGTTACATACTCAGAATCTGTACTACTGCGCAAATTGGCATGTCTCTGTAGGCAAAAAACTCATTTCTGACAATGTTGCCCAAATGCATCTCAGAAGTGTGCAACTTGTTCCCTGAGTTAGAAAACGTCGAGAAACGTTCGTTTCTGCTAGCGCTGTGCTTCTACACATGTATTTGCTGAACGGTGAAAGTGCACAGTAATGCACTTTTCTCCCAGCAAATACACTGTTTCTAAGGAAATGGGAACACACTGAGGAGAAACTTGTGGGAGCTACTGTGACTAAAACTGAGCTTCCCTACGCACAGGGAAGCAAGAGAAATGCTGATTTCATCAAGCCCAGTTACATACTCAGAATCTGTACTACTGCGCGAATAGGCATGTCTCTGTAGGCAAAAAACTCATTTCTGACAAAGTTGCCCAAATGCATCTCAGAAGTGTCCCACTTATTCTCTGAGTTAAAAAACGTCGAGAAATGGTCTTTTCTGCTAGCGCTGTGCTTCTACACATGTATTTGCTGAACGGTGAAAGCGCACAGTAATGCACTTTTCTCCCAGCAAATACACTGTTTCTAATGAAATGGGAACACACTCAGGAGACACTTGTGGGAGCTACTGTGACTAAAACTGAGCTTCCCTACGCACAGGGAAGCAAGAGAAATGCTGATTTCATCAATCCAATGACATACTCAGAATCTGTACTACTGTGCAAATAGGCATGTCTCTGTAGGCAAAAAACTCATTTCGGACAAAGTTGCCCAAATGCAGCTCAGAATTGTGCAACTTCTTCCCTGAGTTAGAAAACGTCGAGAAACGGTCGTTTCTGCTAGCGCTGTGCTTCTACACATGTTTTTGCTGAACGGTGAAAGCGCACAGTAATGCACTTTTCTCCCAGCAAATACACTGTTTCTAAGGAAATGGGAACATACTGAGGAGACACTTGTGGGAGCTACTGTGACTAAAACTGAGCTTCCCTACGCACAGGGAAGCAAGAGAAATGCTGATTTCATCAAGCCCAGTTACATACTCAGAATCTGTACTACTGCGCAAATAGGCATGTCTCTGTAGGCAAAAAACTCATTTCTGACAAAGTTGCCCAAATGCATCTCAGAAGTGTGCAACTTGTTCCCTGAGTTCGAAAACGTCGAGAAACGGTCGTTTCTGCTAGCGCTGTGCTTCTACACATGTATTTGCTGAACGGTGAAAGCGCACAGTAATGCACTTTTCTCCCAGCAAATACACTGTTTCTAAGGAAATGGGAACACACTGAGGAGACACTTGTGGGAGCTACTGTGACTAAAACTGAGCTTCCCTACGCACAAGGAAGCAAGAGAAATGCTGATTTCATCAATCCAATGACATACTCAGAATCTGTACTACTGTGCAAATAGGCATGTCTCTGTAGGCAAAAAACTCATTTCGGACAAAGTTGCCCAAATGCATCTCAGAATTGTGCAACTTCTTCCCTGAGTTAGAAAACGTCGAGAAACGGTCGTTTCGGTTAGCGCTGTGCTTCTACACATGTATTTGCTGAACGGTGAAAGCGCACAGTAATGCACTTTTCTCCCAGCAAATACACTGTTTCTAAGGAAATGGGAACACACTGAGGAGACACTTGTGGGAGCTACTGTGACTAAAACTGAGCTTCCCTACGCACAGGGAAGCAAGAGAAATGCTGATTTCATCCAGCCCAGTTACATACTCAGAATCTGTACTACTGCGCAAATAGGCATGTCTCTTTAGGCAAAAAACTCATTTCTGAGAAAGTTACCCAACTGCATCTCAGAAGTGTGCAACTTGTTCCCTGAGTTAGAAAACGTCGAGAAACGGTCGTTTCTGCTAGCGCTGTGCTTCTACACATGTATTTGCTGAACAGTGAAACCGCACAGTAATGCACTTTTCTCCCAGCAAATACACTGTTTCTAAGGAACTAGGAACACACTGAGGAGACACTTGTGGGAGCTACTGTGACTAAAACTGAGCTTCCCTACGCACAGGGAAGCAAGAGAAATGCTGATTTCATCAAGCCCAGTTACATACTCAGAATCTGTACTACTGCGCAAATAGGCATGTCTCTGTAGGCAAAAAACTCATTTCTGACAAAGTTGCCCAAATGCATCTCAGAAGTGTGCAAGTTGTTCCCTGAGTTAGAAAACGTCGAGAAACGTTCGTTACTGCTAGCGCTGTGCTTCTACACATGTATTTGCTGAACGGTGAAAGCGTACAGTAATGCACTTTTCTAACAGCAAATACACTGTTTCTAAAGAAAAGTGAACACACTGAGGAGACACTTGTGGGAGCTACTGTGACTAAAACTGAGCTTCCCTACACACAGGGAAGCAAGAGAAATGCTGATTTCATCAAGCCCAGTTACATACTCAGAATCTGTACTACTGCGCAAATAGGCATGTCTCTTTAGGCAAAAAACTCATTTCTGAGAAAGTTGCCCAAATGCATCTCAGAAGTGTGCCAATTGTTCCCTGAGTTAGAAAACGTCGAGAAACGGTCGTTTCTGCTAGCGCTGTGCTTCTACACATGTATTTGCTGAACGGTGAAAGCGCACAGTGATGCACTTTTCTCCCAGCAAATACACTGTTTCTAAGGAACTGGGAACACACTGAGGAGACACTTGTGGGAGCTACTATGACTAAAACTGAGCTTCCCTACGCACAGGGAAGCAAGAGAAATGCTGATTTCATCAAGCCCAGTTACATACTCAGAATCTGTACTACTGCGCAAATAGGCATGTCTCTTTAGGCAAAAAACTCATTTCTGACAAAGTTGCCCAAATGCATCTAGGAATTGTGCAACTTGTTCCCTGAGTTCGAAAACGTCGAGAAACGTTCGTTTCTGCTAGCGCTGTGCTTCTACACATGTATTTGCTGAACGGTGAAAGCGCACAGTAATGCACTTTTCTCCCAGCAAATACACTGTTTCTAAGGAAATGGGAACACACTGAGGAGACACTTGTGGGAGCTACTGTGACTAAAACTGAGCTTCCCTACGCACAGGGAAGCAAGAGAAATGCTGATTTCATCAATCCAATGACATACTCAGAATCTGTACTACTGTGCAAATAGGCATGTCTCTGTAGGCAAAAAACTCATTTCGGACAAAGTTGCCCAAATGCATCTCAGAAGTGTGCAACTTGTTCCCTGAGTTAGAAAACTTCGAGAAACGGTCATATCTGCTAACGCTGTGCTTCTACACATGTATTTGGTGAACGGTGAAAGCGCACAGTAATGCACTTTTCTCCCAGCAAATACACTGTTTCTAAGGAAATGGGAACACACTGAGGAGACACTTGTGGGAGCTACTGTGACTAAAACTGAGCTTCCCAACGCACAGGGAAGCAAGAGTAATGCTATTTCATCAAGCCCAGTTACATACTCAGAATCTGTACTACTGCGCAAATTGGCATGTCTCTGTAGGCAAAAAACTCATTTCTGACAATGTTGCCCAGATGCATCTCAGAAGTGTGCAACTTGTTCCCTGAGTTAGAAAACGTCGAGAAACGTTCGTTTCTGCTAGCGCTGTGCTTCTACACATGTATTTGCTGAACGGTGAAAGCGCACAGTAATGCACTTTTCTCCCAGCAAATACACTGTTTCTAAGGAAATGGGAACACACTGAGGAGACACTTGTGGGAGCTACTGGGACTAAAACTGAGCTTCCCTACACACAGGGAAGCAAGAGAAATGCTGATTTCATCAAGCCCAGTTACATACTCAGAATCTGTACTACTGCGCAAATAGGCATGTCTCTGTAGGCAAAAAACTCATTTCTGACAAAGATGCCCAAATGAATCTCAGAAGTGTGCAACTTGTTCCCTGAGTTAGAAAACGTCGAGAAACGTTCGTTTCTGCTAGCGCTGTGCTTCTACACATGTATTTGCTGAACGGTGAAAGCGCACAGTAATGCACTTTTCTCCCAGCAAATACACTGTTTCTAAGGAACTGGGAACACACTGAGGAGACACTTGTGGGAGCTACTGTGACTAAAACTGAGCTTCCCTACGCACAGGGAAGCAAGAGAAATGCTGATTTCATCAAGCCAATGACATACTCAGAATCTGTACTACTGTGCAAATAGGCATGTCTCTGTAGGCAAAAAACTCATTTCGGACAAAGTTGCCCAAATGCATCTCAGAATTGTGCAACTTCTTCCCTGAGTTAGAAAACATCGAGAAAGGTTCGATTCTGCTAGCGCTGTGCTTCTACACATGTATTTGCTGAACGGTGAAAGCGCACAGTAATGCACTTTTCTCCCAGCAAATACAATGTTTCTAAGGAACTGGGAACACACTGAGGAGACACTTGTGGGAGCTACTGTGACTAAAACTGATCTTCCCTACGCACAGGGAAGCAAGAGAAATGCTGATTTCATCAAGCCCAGTTACATACTCAGAATCTGTACTACTGCGCAAATAGGCATGTCTCTTTAGGCAAAAAACTCATTTCGGACAAAGTTGCCCAAATGCATCTCAGAAGTGTGCAACTTGTTCCCTGAGTTCGAAAACGTCGAGAAACGGTCGTTTCTGCTAGCGCTGTGCTTCTACACATGTATTTGCTGAACGGTGAAAGCGCACAGTAATGCACTTTTCTCCCAGCAAATACACTGTTTCTAAGGAAATAGGAACACAATGAGGAGACACTTGTGGGAGCTACGGAGACTAAAACTGAGCTTCCCTACGCACAGGGAAACAAGAGAAATGCTGATTTCATCCAGCCCAGTTACATACTCAGAATCTGTACTACTGCGCAAATAGGCATGTCTCTGTAGGCAAAAAACTCATTTCTGACAAAGTTGTCCAAATGCATCTCAGAAGTGTGCAACTTGTTCCCTGAGTTAGAAAACGTCGAGAAACGGTCTTTTCTGCTAGCGCTGTGCTCCTACACATGTATTTGCTGAACGGTGAAAGCGCACAGTAATGCACTTTTCTCCCAGCAAATACACTGTTTCTAAGGAAATGGGAACACACTGAGGAGACACTTGTGGGAGCTACTGGGACTAAAACTGAGCTTCCCTACGCACAGGGAAGCAAGAGAAATGCTGATTTCATCAAGCCCACTTACATACTCAGAATCTGTACTACTCCGCAAATAGGCATGTCTCTGTAGGCAAAAAACTCATTTCTGACAAAGATGCCCAAATGCATCTCAGAAGTGTGCAACTTGTTCCCTGAGTTAGAAAACGTCAAGAAACGTTCGTTTCTGCTAGCGCTGTGCTTCTACACATGTATTTGCTGAACGGTGAAAGCGCACAGTACTGCACTTTTCTCCCAGCAAATACACTGTTTCTAAGGAAATGGGAACACACTGAGGAGACACTTGTGGGAGCTACTGTGACTAAAACTGAGCTTCCCTATGCACAGGGAAGCAAGAGAAATGCTGATTTCATCAAGCCAATGACATACTCAGAATCTGTACTACTGTGCAAATAGGCATGTCTCTGTAGGCAAAAAACTCATTTCGGACAAAGTTGCCCAAATGCATCTCAGAAGTGTGCAACTTCTTCCCTGAGTTAGAAAACATCGAGAAAGGTTCGTTTCTGCTAGCGCTGTGCTTCTACACATGTATTTGCTGAACGGTGAAAGCGCACAGTAATGCACTTTTCACCCAGCAAATACACTGTTTCTAAGGAACTGGGAACACACTGAGGAGACACTTGTGGGAGCTACTGTGACTAAAACTGAGCTTCCCTACGCAAAGGGAAGCAAGAGAAATGCTGATTTCATCAAGCCCAGTTACATACTCAGAATCTGTACTACTGCGCAAATAGGCATGTCTCTGTAGGCAAAAAACTCATTTCTGGAAAAGTTGCCAAAATGCATCTCAGAAGTGTGCAACTTGTTCACTGAGTTAGAAAACGTCGAGAAACGGTCGTTTCTGCTAGCGCTGTGCTTCTACACATGTATTTGCTGAACGGTGAAACTGCACAGTAATGCACTTTTCTCCCAGCAAATACACTGTTTCTAAGGAAATGGGAACACACTGAGGAGACACTTGTGGGAGCTACTGTGACTAAAACTGAGCTTCCCTACGCACAGGGAAGCAAGAGAAATGCTGATTTCATCAAGCCCACTTACATACTCAGAATCTGTACTACTCCGCAAATAGGCATGTCTCTGTAGGCAAAAAACTCATTTCTGACAAAGATGCCCAAATGCATCTCAGAAGTGTGCAACTTGTTCCCTGAGTTAGAAAATGTCAAGAAACGTTCGTTTCTGCTAGCGCTGTGCTTCTACACATGTATTTGCTGAACGGTGAAAGCGCACAGTACTGCACTTTTCTCCCAGCAAATACACTGTTTCTAAGGAAATGGGAACACACTGAGGAGAAACTTGTGGGAGCTATTGTGCCTAAAACTGAGCTTCCCTATGCACAGGGAAGCAAGAGAAATGCTGATTTCATCAAGCCAATGACATACTCAGAATCTGTACTACTGTGCAAATAGGCATGTCTCTGTAGGCAAAAAACTCATTTCGGACAAAGTTGCCCAAATGCATCTCAGAAGTGTGCAACTTCTTCCCTGAATTAGAAAACATCGAGAAAGGTTCATTTCTGCTAGCGCTGTGCTTCTACACATGTATTTGCTGAACGGTGAAAGCGCACAGTAATGCACTTTTCTCCCAGCAAATACACTGTTTCTAAGGAACTGGGAACACACTGAGGAGACACTTGTGGGAGCTACTGTGACTAAAACTGAGCTTCCCTACGCAAAGGGAAGCAAGAGAAATGCTGATTTCATCAAGCCCAGTTACATACTCAGAATCTGTACTACTGCGCAAATAGGCATGTCTCTGTAGGCAAAAAACTCATTTCTGGCAAAGTTGCCAAAATGCATCTCAGAAGTGTGCAACTTGTTCACTGAGTTAGAAAACGTCGAGAAACGGTCGTTTCTGCTAGCGCTGTGCTTCTACACATGTATTTGCTGAACGGTGAAACTGCACAGTAATGCACTTTTCTCCCAGCAAATACACTGTTTCTAAGGAAATGGGAACACACTGAGGAGACACTTGTGGGAGCTACTGTGACTAAAACTGAGCTTCCCTACGCACAGGGAAGCAAGAGAAATGCTGATTTCATCAAGCCCAGTTACATACTCAGAATCTGTACTACTGCGCAAATAGGCATGTCTCTTTAGGCAAAAAACTCATTTCTGACAAAGTTGCCCAAATGCATCTCAGAAGTGTGCAACTTGTTCCCTGAGTTCGAAAACGTCGAGAAACGTTCGTTTCTGCTAGCGCTGTGCTTCTACACATGTATTTGCTGAACGCTGAAAGCGCACAGTAATGCACTTTTCTCCCAGCAAATACACTGTTTCTAAGGAAATAGGAACACAATGAGGAGACACTTGTGGGAGCTACTGTGACTAAAACTGGGCTTCCCTACACACAGGGAAGCAAGAGAAATGCTGATTTCATCAAGCCCAGTTACATACTCAGAATCTGTACTACTGCGCAAATAGGCATGTCTCTTTAGGCAAAAAACTCATTTCTGACAAAGTTGCCCAAATGCATCTCAGAAGTGTGCAACTTGTTCCCTGAGTTCGAAAACGTCGAGAAACGTTCGTTTCTGCTAGCGCTGTGCTTCTACACATGTATTAGCTGAACGGTGAAAGCGCACAGTAATGCACTTTTCTCCCAGCAAATACACTGTTTCTAAGGAAATGGGAACACACTGAGGAGACACTTGTGGGAGCTACTGTGACTAAAACTGAGCTTCCCTACGCACAGGGAAGCAAGAGAAATGCTGATTTCATCAAGCCCAGTTACATACTCAGAATCTGTACTACTGCGCAAATAGGCATGTCTCTGTAGGCAAAAAACTCATTTCTGACAAAGTTGCCCAAATGCATCTCAGAAGTGTGCAACTTGTTCCCTGAGTTCGAAAACGTCGAGAAACGGTCGTTTCTGCTAGCGCTGTGCTTCTACACATGTATTTGCTGAACGGTGAAAGCGCACAGTAATGCACTTTTCTCCCAGCAAATACACTATTTCTAAGGAAATAGGAACACAATGAGGAGACACTTGTGGGAGCTACGGAGACTAAAACTGAGCTTCCCTACGCACAGGGAAGCAAGAGAAATGCTGATTTCATCCAGCCCAGTTACATACTCAGAATCTGTACTACTGCGCAAATAGGCATGTCTCTGTAGGCAAAAAACTCATTTCTGACAAAGTTGCCCAAATGCATCTCAGAAGTGTGCAACTTGTTCCCTGAGTTCGAAAACGTCGAGAAACGGTCGTTTCTGCTAGCGCTGTGCTTCTACACATGTATTTGCTGAACGGTGAAAGCGCACAGTACTGCACTTTTCTCCCAGCAAATACACTGTTTCTAAGGAAATGGGAACACACTGAGGAGACACTTGTGGGAGCTACTGTGACTAAAACTGAGCTTCCCTATGCACAGGGAAGCAAGAGAAATGCTGATTTCATCAAGCCAATGACATACTCAGAATCTGTACTACTGTGCAAATAGGCATGTCTCTGTAGGCAAAAAACTCATTTCGGACAAAGTTGCCCAAATGCATCTCAGAAGTGTCCAACTTCTTCCCTGAGTTAGAAAACATCGAGAAAGGTTCGTTTCTGCTAGCGCTGTGCTTCTACACATGTATTTGCTGAACGGTGAAAGCGCACAGTAATGCACTTTTCTCCCAGCAAATACACTGTTTCTAAGGAACTGGGAACACACTGAGGAGACACTTGTGGGAGCTACTGTGACTAAAACTGAGCTTCCCTACGCAAAGGGAAGCAAGAGAAATGCTGATTTCATCAAGCCCAGTTACATACTCAGAATCTGTACTACTGCGCAAATAGGCATGTCTCTGTAGGCAAAAAACTCATTTCTGACAAAGTTGCCAAAATGCATCTCAGAAGTGTGCAACTTGTTCACTGAGTTAGAAAACGTCGAGAAACGGTCGTTTCTGCTAGCGCTGTGCTTCTACACATGTATTTGCTGAACGGTGAAAGCGCACAGTAATGCACTTTTCTCCCAGCAAATACACTGTTTCTAAGGAAATGGGAACACACTGAGGAGACACTTGTGGGAGCTACTGTGACTAAAACTGAGCTTCCCTACGCACAGGGAAGCAAGAGAAATGCTGATTTCATCAAGCCCAGTTACATACTCAGAATCTGTACTACTGCGCAAATAGGCATGTCTCTGTAGGCAAAAAACTCATTTCTGACAAAGTTGCCCAAATGCATCTCAGAAGTGTGCAACTTGTTCCATGAGTTAGAAAACGTCGAGAAACGGTCATATCTGCTAACGTTGTGCTTCTACACATGTATTTGCTGAACGGTGAAAGCGCACAGTAATGCACTTTTCTCCCAGCAAATACACTGTTTCTAAGGAAATGGGAACACACTGAGGAGACACTTGTGGGAGCTACTATGAGTAAAACTGAGCTTCCCTACGCACAGGGAAGCAAGAGAAATGCTGATTTCATCAAGCCCAGTTACATACTCAGAATCTGTACTACTGCGCAAATAGGCATGTCTCTTTAGGCAAAAAACTCATTTCTGACAAAGTTGCCCAAATGCATCTCAGAAGTGTGCAACTTGTTCCCTGAGTTTGAAAACGTCGAGAAACGTTCGTTTCTGCTAGCGCTGTGCTTCTACACATGTATTTGCTGAACGGTGAAAGCGCACAGTAATGCACTTTTCTCCCAGCAAATACACTGTTTCTAAGGAAATAGGAACACAATGAGGAGACACTTGTGGGAGCTACCGTGACTAAAACTGAGCATCCCTACTCACAGGGAAGCAAGAGAAATGCTGATTTCATCCAGCCCAGTTACATACTCAGAATCTGTACTACTGCGCAAATAGGCATGTCTCTGTAGGCAAAAAACTCATTTCTGACAAAGTTGCCCAAATGCATCTCAGAAGTGTGCAACTTGTTCCCTGAGTTAGAAAACGTCGAGAAACGGTCGTTTCTGCTAGCGCTGTGCTTCTACACATGTATTTGCTGAACGGTGAAAGCGCACAGTAATGCACTTTTCTCCCAGCAAATACACTGTTTCTAAAGAAATGGGAACACACTGAGGAGACACTTGTGGGAGCTACTGTGACTAAAACTGAGCTTCCTTACGCACAGGGAAGCAAGAGAAATGCTGACTTCATCAAGCCCAGTTACATACTCAGAATCTGTACTACTGCGCAAATAGGCATGAATCTGTAGGCAAAAAACTCATTTCTGAAAGAGTTGCCCAAATGCATCTCAGAAGTGTGCAACTTGTTCCCTGAGTTAGAAAACGTCGAGAAACGGTCATATCTGCTAACGCTGTGGTTCTACACATGTATTTGCTGAACGGTGAAAGCGCACAGTAATGCACTTTTCTCCCAGCAAATACACTGTTTCTAAGGAAATGGGAACACACTGAAGAGACACTTGTGGGAGCTACTATGAGTAAAACTGAGCTTCCCTACGCACAGGGAAGCAAGAGAAATGCTGATTTCATCAAGCCCAGTTACATACTCAGAATCTGTACTACTGCGCAAATAGGCATGTCTCTTTAGGCAAAAAACTCACTTCTGACAAAGTTGCCCAAATGCATCTCAGAAGTGTGCAACTTGTTCCCTGAGTTAGAAAACGTCGAGAAAGGGTTATATCTGCTAACGCAGTGCTTCTACACATGTATTTGGTGAACGGTGAAAGCGCACAGTAATGCACTTTTCTCCCAGCAAATACACTGTTTCTAAGGAAATGGGAACACACTGAGGAGACACTTGTGGGAGCTACTGTGACTAAAACTGGGCTTCCCTACGCACAGGGAGGCAAGAGAAATGCTGATTTCATCAAGCCCAGTTACATACTCAGAATCTGTACTACTGCGCAAATAGGCATGAATCTGTAGGCAAAAAACTCATTTCGGACAAAGTTGCCCAAATGCATCTCAGAAGTGTGCAACTTGTTCCCTGAGTTAGAAAACGTCGAGAAATGTTCGTTTCTGCTAGCGCTGTGCTTCTACACATGTATTTGCTGAACGGTGAAAGCGCACAGTAATGCACTTTTCTCCCAGCAAATACACTGTTTCTAAGGAAATGGGAACACACTGAGGAGACACTTGTGGGAGCTACTGTGACTAAAACTGAGCTTCCCTTCGCACAGGGAAGCAAGAGAAATGCTGATTTCATCAAGCCTAGTTACATACTCAGAATCTGTACTACTGTACAAATAGGCATGTCTCTGTAGGCCAAAAATCATTTCTGACAAAGTTGCCCAAATGCATCTCAGAAGTAAGCAACTTGTTCCCTGAGTTAGAAAACGTCGAGAAACGTTCGTTTCTGCTAGCGCTGTGCTTCTACACATGTATTTGCTGAACGGTGAAAGCGCACAGTAATGCACTTTTCTCCCAGCAAATACACTGTTTCTAAGGAAATGGGAACACACTGAGGAGACACTTGTGGGAGCTAGTGTGACTAAAACTGAGCTTCCCTACGCACTGGGAAGCAAGAGAAATGCTGATTTCATCAAGCCCAGTTACATACTCAGAATCTGTACTACTGCGCAAATAGGCATGTCTCTTTAGGCAAAAAACTCATTTCTGACAAAGTTGCCCAAATGCATCTCAGAAGTGTGCCACTTCTTCCCTGAGTTAGAAAACGTCGAGAAACGGTCATATCTGCTAACGCTGTGGTTCTACACATGTATTTGCTGAACGGTGAAAGCGCACAGTAATGCACTTTTCTCCCAGCAAATACACTGTTTCTAAGGAAATGGGAACACACTGAGGAGACACTTGTGGGCGCTACTATGAGTAAAACTGAGCTTCCCTACGCACAGGGAAGCAAGAGAAATGCTGATTTCATCAAGCCCAGTTACATACTCAGAATCTGTACTACTGCGCAAATAGGCATGTCTCTGTAGGCAAAAAACTCATTTCTGACAAAGTTGCCCAAATGCATCTCAGAAGTGTGCAACTTGTTCCCTGAGTTAGAAAACGTCGAGAAACGGTCGTTTCTGCTAGCGCTGTGCTTCTACACATGTATTTGCTGAACGGTGAAAGCGCACAGTAATGCACTTTTCTCCCAGCAAATACACTGTTTCTAAAGAAATGGGAACACACTGAGGAGACACTTGTGGGAGCTACTGTGACTAAAACTGAGCTTCCCTACGCACAGGGAAGCAAGAGAAATGCTGACTTCATCAAGCCCAGTTACATACTCAGAATCTGTACTACTGCTCAAATAGGCATGTCTCTTTAGGCAAAAAACTCATTTCTGACAAAGTAGCCCAAGTGCATCTCAGAAGTGTGCAACTTGTTCCCTGAGTTAGAAAACGTCGAGAAACGGTTATATCTGCTAACGCAGTGCTTCTACACATGTATTTGCTGAACGGTGAAACTGCACAGTAATGCACTTTTCTCCCAGCAAATACACTGTTTCTAAGGAACTAGGAACACAATGAGGAGACACTTGTGGGAGCTACTGTGACTAAAACTGGGCTTCCCTACGCACAGGGAAGCAAGAGAAATGCTGATTTCATCAAGCCCAGTTACATACTCAGAATCTGTACTACTGTGCAAATAGGCATGAATCTGTAGGCAAAAAACTCATTTCTGAAAAAGTTGCCCAAATGCATCTCAGAAGTGTGCAACTTGTTCCCTGAGTTAGAAAACGTCGAGAAACGGTCATATCTGTTAACGCTGTGGTTCTACACATGTATTTGCTGAACGGTGAAAGCGCACAGTAATGCACTTTTCTCCCAGCAAATACACTGTTTCTAAGGAAATGGGAACACACTGAAGAGACACTTGTGGGAGCTACTATGAGTAAAACTGAGCTTCCCTACGCACAGGGAAGCAAGAGAAATGCTGATTTCATCAAGCCCAGTTACATACTCAGAATCTGTACTACTGCGCAAATAGGCATGTCTCTTTAGGCAAAAAACTCACTTCTGACAAAGTTGCCCAAATGCATCTCAGAAGTGTGCAACTTGTTCCCTGAGTTAGAAAACGTCGAGAAACGGTTATATCTGCTAACGCAGTGCTTCTACACATGTATTTGGTGAACGGTGAAAGCGCACAGTAATGCACTTTTCTCCCAGCAAATACACTGTTTCTAAGGAAATGGGAACACACTGAGGAGACACTTGTGGGAGCTACTGTGACTAAAACTGGGCTTCCCTACGCACAGGGAAGCAAGAGAAATGCTGATTTCATCAAGCCCAGTTACATACTCAGAATCTGTACTACTGCGCAAATAGTTATGAATCTGTAGGCAAAAAACTCATTTCGGACAAAGTTGCCCAAATGCATCTCAGAAGTGTGCAACTTGTTCCCTGAGTTAGAAAACGTCGAGAAATGTTCGTTTCTGCTAGCGCTGTGCTTCTACACATGTATTTGCTGAACGGTGAAAGCGCACAGTAATGCACTTTTCTCCCAGCAAATACACTGTTTCTAAGGAAATGGGAACACACTGAGGAGACACTTGTGGGAGCTACTGTGACTAAAACTGAGCTTCCCTTCGCACAGGGAAGCAAGAGAAATGCTGATTTCATCAAGCCCAGTTACATACTCAGAATCTGTACTACTGTACAAATAGGCATGTCTCTGTAGGCCAAAAATCATTTCTGACAAAGTTGCCCAAATGCATCTCAGAAGTAAGCAACTTGTTCCCTGAGTTAGAAAACGTCGAGAAACGTTCGTTTCTGCTAGCGCTGTGCTTCTACACATGTATTTGCTGAACGGTGAAAGCGCACAGTAATGCACTTTTCTCCCAGCAAATACACTGTTTCTAAGGAAATGGGAACACACTGAGGAGACACTTGTGGGAGCTAGTGTGACTAAAACTGAGCTTCCCTACGCACTGGGAAGCAAGAGAAATGCTGATTTCATCAAGCCCAGTTACATACTCAGAATCTGTACTACTGCGCAAATAGGCATGTCTCTGTAGGCAAAAAACTCATTTCTGACAAAGTTGCCCAAATGCATCTCAGAAGTGTGCCACTTCTTCCCTGAGTTAGAAAACGTCGAGAAACGGTCATATCTGCTAACGCTGTGGTTCTACACATGTATTTGCTGAACGGTGAAAGGGCACAGTAATGCACTTTTCTCCCAGCAAATACACTGTTTCTAAGGAAATGGGAACACACTGAGGAGACACTTGTGGGCGCTACTATGAGTAAAACTGAGCTTCCCTACGCACAGGGAAGCAAGAGAAATGCTGATTTCATCAAGCCCAGTTACATACTCAGAATCTGTACTACTGCGCAAATAGGCATGTCTCTTTAGGCAAAAAACTCATTTCTGACAAAGTTGCCCAAATGCATCTCAGAAGTGTGCAACTTGTTCCCTGAGTTAGAAAACGTCGAGAAACGGTCATATCTGCTAACGCTGTGCTTCTACACATGTATTTGCTGAACGGTGAAAGCGCACAGTAATGCACTTTTCTCCCAGCAAATACACTGTTTCTAAGGAAATGGGAACACACTGAGGAGACACTTGTGGGAGCTACTATGAGTAAAACTGAGCTTCCCTACGCACAGGGAAGCAAGAGAAATGCTGATTTCATCAAGCCCAGTTACATACTCAGAATCTGTACTACTGCGCAAATAGGCATGTCTCTTTAGGCAAAAAACTCATTTCTGACAAAGTTGCCCAAATGCATCTCAGAAGTGTGCAACTTGTTCCCTGAGTTAGAAAACGTCGAGAAACGTTCGTTTCTGCTAGCGCTGTGCTTCTACACATGTATTTGCTGAACGGTGAAAGCGCACAGTAATGCACTTTTCTCCCAGCAAATACACTGTTTCTAAGGAAATAGGAACACAATGAGGAGACACTTGTGGGAGCTACCGTGACTAAAACTGAGCATCCCTACTCACAGGGAAGCAAGAGAAATGCTGATTTCATCCAGCCCAGTTACATACTCAGAATCTGTACTACTGCGCAAATAGGCATGTCTCTGTAGGCAAAAAACTCATTTCTGACAAAGTTGCCCAAATGCATCTCAGAAGTGTGCAACTTGTTCCCTGAGTTAGAAAACGTCGAGAAACGGTCGTTTCTGCTAGCGCTGTACTTCTACACATGTATTTGCTGAACGGTGAAAGCGCACAGTAATGCACTTTTCTCCCAGCAAATACACTGCTTCTAAAGAAATGGGAACACACTGAGGAGACACTTGTGGGAGCTACTGTGACTAAAACTGAGCTTCCCTACGCACAGGGAAGCAAGAGAAATGCTGACTTCATCAAGCCCAGTTACATACTCAGAATCTGTACTACTGCTCAAATAGGCATGTCTCTTTAGGCAAAAAACTCATTTCTGACAAAGTAGCCCAAGTGCATCTCAGAAGTGTGCAACTTGTTCCCTGAGTTAGAAAACGTCGAGAAACGGTCATATCTGCTAACGCTGTGGTTCTACACATGTATTTGCTGAACGGTGAAAGCGCACAGTAATGCACTTTTCTCCCAGCAAATACACTGTTTCTAAGGAAATGGGAACACACTGAGGAGACACTTGTGGGAGCTACTGTGACTAAAACTGAGCTTCCCTACGCACAGGGAAGCAAGAGAAATGCTGATTTCATCAAGCCCAGTTACATACTCAGAATCTGTACTACTGCGCAAATAGGCATGTCTCTTTAGGCAAAAAACTCACTTCTGACAAAGTTGCCCAAATGCATCTCAGAAGTGTGCAACTTGTTCCCTGAGTTAGAAAACGTCGAGAAACGGTTATATCTGCTAACGCAGTGCTTCTACACATGTATTTGGTGAACGGTGAAAGCGCACAGTAATGCACTTTTCTCCCAGCAAATACACTGTTTCTAAGGAAATGGGAACACACTGAGGAGACACTTGTGGGAGCTACTGTGACTAAAACTGGGCTTCCCTACGCACAGGGAAGCAAGAGAAATGCTGATTTCATCAAGCCCAGTTACATACTCAGAATCTGTACTACTGCGCAAATAGGCATGAATCTGTAGGCAAAAAACTCATTTCGGACAAAGTTGCCCAAATCCATCTCAGAAGTGTGCAACTTGTTCCCTGAGTTAGAAAACGTCGAGAAATGTTCGTTTCTGCTAGTGCTGTGCTTCTACACATGTATTTGCTGAACGGTGAAAGCGCACAGTAATGCACTTTTCTCCCAGCAAATACACTGTTTCTAAGGAAATGGGAACACACTGAGGAGACACTTGTGGGAGCTACTGTGACTAAAACTGAGCTTCCCTTCGCATAGGGAAGCAAGAGAAATGCTGATTTCATCAAGCCTAGTTACATACTCAGAATCTGTACTACTGCACAAATAGGCATGTCTCTGTAGGCCAAAAATTATTTCTGACAAAGTTGCCCAAATGCATCTCAGAAGTGTGCAACTTGTTCCCTGAGTTAGAAAACGTCGAGAAACGTTCGTTTCTGCTAGCGCTGTGCTTCTACACATGTATTTGCTGAACGGTGAAAGCGCACAGTAATGCACTTTTCTCCCAGCAAATACACTGTTTCTAAGGAAATGGGAACACACTGAGGAGACACTTGTGGGAGCAAGTGTGACTAAAACTGAGCTTCCCTACGCACTGGGAAGCAAGAGAAATGCTGATTTCATCAAGCCCAGTTACATACTCAGAATCTGTACTACTGCGCAAATAGGCATGTCTCTGTAGGCAAAAAACTCATTTCTGACAAAGTTGCCCAAATGCATCTCAGAAGTGTGCCACTTCTTCCCTGAGTTAGAAAACGTCGAGAAACGGTCATATCTGCTAACGCTGTGGTTCTACACATGTATTTGCTGAACGGTGAAAGCGCACAGTAATGCACTTTTCTCCCAGCAAATACACTGTTTCTAAGGAAATGGGAACACACTGAGGAGACACTTGTGGGCGCTACTATGAGTAAAACTGAGCTTCCCTACGCACAGGGAAGCAAGAGAAATGCTGATTTCATCAAGCCCAGTTACATACTCAGAATCTGTACTACTGCGCAAATAGGCATGTCTCTTTAGGCAAAAAACTCATTTCTGACAAAGTTGCCCAAATGCATCTCAGAAGTGTGCAACTTGTTCCCTGAGTTAGAAAACGTCGAGAAACCGTTATACCTGCTAACGCTGTGCTTCTACACATGTATTTGCTGAACGGTGAAAGCGCACAGTAATGCACTTTTCTCCCAGCAAATACACTGTTTCTAAGGAAATGGGAACACACTGAGGAGACACTTGTGGGAGCTACTATGAGTAAAACTGAGCTTCCCTACGCACAGGGAAGCAAGAGAAATGCTGATTTCATCAAGCCCAGTTACATACTCAGAATCTGTACTACTGCGCAAATAGGCATGTCTCTTTAGGCAAAAAACTCATTTCTGACAAAGTTGCCCAAATGCATCTCAGAAGTGTGCAACTTGTTCCCTGAGTTAGAAAACGTCGAGAAACGGTTATATCTGCTAACGCAGTGCTTCTACACATGTATTTGGTGAACGGTGAAAGCGCACAGTAATGCACTTTTCTCCCAGCAAATACACTGTTTCTAAGGAAATGGGAACACACTGAGGAGACACTTGTGGGAGCTACTGTGACTAAAACTGGGCTTCCCTACGCACAGGGAAGCAAGAGAAATGCTGATTTCATCAAGCCCAGTTACATACTCAGAATCTGTACTACTGCGCAAATAGGCATGAATCTGTAGGCAAAAAACTCATTTCGGACAAAGTTGCCCAAATCCATCTCAGAAGTGTGCAACTTGTTCACTGAGTTAGAAAACGTCGAGAAATGTTCGTTTCTGCTAGCGCTGTGCTTCTACACATGTATTTGCTGAACGGTGAAAGCGCACAGTAATGCACTTTTCTCCCAGCAAATACACTGTTTCTAAGGAAATGGGAACACACTGAGGAGACACTTGTGGGAGCTACTGTGACTAAAACTGAGCTTCCCTTCGCATAGGGAAGCAAGAGAAATGCTGATTTCATCAAGCCTAGTTACATACTCAGAATCTGTACTACTGCACAAATAGGCATGTCTCTGTAGGCCAAAAATCATTTCTGACAAAGTTGCCCAAATGCATCTCAGAAGTGTGCAACTTGTTCCCTGAGTTAGAAAACGTCGAGAAACGTTCGTTTCTGCTAGCGCTGTGCTTCTACACATGTATTTGCTGAACGGTGAAAGCGCACAGTAATGCACTTTTCTCCCAGCAAATACACTGTTTCTAAGGAAATGGGAACACACTGAGGAGACACTTGTGGGAGCAAGTGTGACTAAAACTGAGCTTCCCTACGCACTGGGAAGCAAGAGAAATGCTGATTTCATCAAGCCCAGTTACATACTCAGAATCTGTACTACTGCGCAAATAGGCATGTCTCTGTAGGCAAAAAACTCATTTCTGACAAAGTTGCCCAAATGCATCTCAGAAGTGTGCCACTTCTTCCCTGAGTTAGAAAACGTCGAGAAACGGTCATATCTGCTAACGCTGTGGTTCTACACATGTATTTGCTGAACGGTGAAAGCGCACAGTAATGCACTTTTCTCCCAGCAAATACACTGTTTCTAAGGAAATGGGAACACACTGAGGAGACACTTGTGGGCGCTACTATGAGTAAAACTGAGCTTCCCTACGCACAGGGAAGCAAGAGAAATGCTGATTTCATCAAGCCCAGTTACATACTCAGAATCTGTACTACTGCGCAAATAGGCATGTCTCTTTAGGCAAAAAACTCATTTCTGACAAAGTTGCCCAAATGCATCTCAGAAGTGTGCAACTTGTTCCCTGAGTTTGAAAACGTCGAGAAACGTTCGTTTCTGCTAGCGCTGTGCTTCTACACATGTATTTGCTGAACGGTGAAAGCGCACAGTAATGCACTTTTCTCCCAGCAAATACACTGTTTCTAAGGAAATAGGAACACAATGAGGAGACACTTGTGGGAGCTACCGTGACTAAAACTGAGCTTCCCTACTCACAGGGAAGCAAGAGAAATGCTGATTTCATCCAGCCCAGTTACATACTCAGAATCTGTACTACTGCGCAAATAGGCATGTCTCTGTAGGCAAAAAACTCATTTCTGACAAAGTTGCCCAAATGCATCTCAGAAGTGTGCAACTTGTTCCCTGAGTTCGAAAACGTCGAGAAACGTTCGTTTCTGCTAGCGCTGTGCTTCTACACATGTATTTGCTGAACGGTGAAAGCGCACAGTAATGCACTTTTCTCCCAGCAAATACACTGTTTCTAAGGAAATGGGAACACACTGAGGAGACACTTGTGGGAGCTACTGTGACTAAAACTGAGCTTTCCTATGCACTGAGAAGCAAGAGAAATGCTGATTTCATCAAGCCCAGTTACATACTCAGAATCTGTACTACTGCGCAAATAGGCATGTCTCTGTAGGCAAAAAACTCATTTCTGACAAAGTTGCCCAAATGCATCTCAGAAGTGTGCCACTTGTTCCCTGAGTTAGAAAACGTCGAGAAACGGTCATATCTGCTAACGCTGTGGTTCTACACATGTATTTGCTGAACGGTGAAAGCGCACAGTAATGCACTTTTCTCCCAGCAAATACACTGTTTCTAAGGAAATGGGAACACACTGAGGGGACACTTGTGGGAGCTACTATGAGTAAAACTGAGCTTCCCTACGCACAGGGAAGCAAGAAAAATGCTGATTTCATCATGCCCAGTTAATACTCAGAATCTGTACTACTGCGCAAATAGGCATGTCTCTTTAGGCAAAAAACTCATTTCTGACAAAGTTGCCCAAATGCATCTCAGAAGTGTGCAACTTGTTCCCTGAGTTCGAAAACGTCGAGAAACGTTCGTTTCTGCTAGCGCTGTGCTTCTACACATGTATTTGCTGAACGGTGAAAGGGCACAGTAATGCACTTTTCTCCCAGCAAATACACTGTTTCTAAGGAAATAGGAACACAATGAGGAGACACTTGTGGGAGCTACCGTGACTAAAACTGAGCTTCCCTACTCACAGGGAAGCAAGAGAAATGCTGATTTCATCAAGCCCAGTTACATACTCAGAATCTGTACTACTGCGCAAATAGGAATGTCTCTGTAGGCAAAAAACTCATTTCTGACAAAGTTGCCCAAATGCATCTCAGAAGTGTGCAACTTGTTCCCTGAGTTAGAAAACGTCGAGAAACGGTCATATCTGCTAACGCTGTGCTTCTACACATGTATTTGCTGAACGGTGAAAGCGCACAGTAATGCACTTTTCTCCCAGCAAATACACTGTTTCTAAGGAAATGGGAACACACTGAAGAGACACTTGTGGGAGCTACTGTGACTAAAACTGAGCTTCCCTAAGCACTGGGAAGCAAGAGAAATGCTGATTTCATCAAGCCCAGTTACATACTCAGAATCTGTACTAATGCACAAATAGGCATGTCTCTGTAGGCAAAAAACTCATTTCTGACAAAGTTGCCCAAATGCATCTCAGAAGTGTGCAACTTGTTCCCTGAGTTAGAAAACGTCGAGAAACGGTCATATCTGCTAACGCTGTGGTTCTACACATGTATTTGCTGAACGGTGAAAGCGCACAGTAATGCACTTTTCTCCCAGCAAATACACTGTTTCTAAGGAAATGGGAACACACTGAGGAGACACTTGTGGGAGCTACTATGAGTAAAACTGAGCTTCCCTACGCACAGGGAAGCAAGAGAAATGCTGATTTCATCAAGCCCAGTTACATACTCAGAATCTGTACTACTGCGCAAATAGGCATGTCTCTTTAGGCAAAAAACTCATTTCTGACAAAGTTGCCCAAATGCATCTCAGAAGTGTGCAACTTGTTCCCTGAGTTCGAAAACGTCGAGAAACGTTCGTTTCTGCTAGCGCTGTGCTTCTACACATGTATTTGCTGAACGGTGAAAGCGCACAGTAATGCACTTTTCTCCCAGCAAATACACTGTTTCTAAGGAAATAGGAACACAATGAGGAGACACTTGTGGGAGCTACCGTGACTAAAACTGAGCTTCCCTACGCACAGGGATGCAAGAGAAATGCTGATTTCATCAAGCCCAGTTACATACTCAGAATCTGTACTACTGCGCAAATAGGCATGTCTCTGTAGGCAAAAAACTCATTTCTGACAACGTTGCCCAAATGCATCTCAGAAGTGTGCAACTTGTTCCCTGAGTTAGAAAACGTCGAGAAACGGTCGTTTCTGCTAGCGCTGTGCTTCTACACATGTATTTGCTGAACGGTGAAAGCGCACAGTAATGCACTTTTCTCCCAGCAAATACACTGTTTCTAAGGAAATGGGAACACACTGAGGAGACACTTGTGGGAGCTACTGTGACTAAAACTGAGCTTCCCTACACACAGGGAAGCAAGAGAAATGCTGATTTCATCAAGCCCAGTTACATACTCAGAATCTGTACTACTGCGCAAATAGGCATGTCTCTGTAGGCAAAAAACCCATTTCTGACAAAGTGGCCCAAATGCATTTCAGAAGTGTGCAACTTGTTCCCTGAGTTAGAAAACGTCGAGAAATGGTCATATCTGCTAACGCTGTGCTTCTACACATGTATTTGCTGAACGGTGAAAGCGCACAGTAATGCACTTTTCTCCCAGCAAATACACTGTTTCTAAGGAAATGGGAACACACTGAGGAGACACTTGTGGGAGCTACTGTGACTAAAACTGAGCTTCCCTACGCACAGGGAAGCAAGAGAAATGCTGATTTCATCAAGCCCAGTTACATACTCAGAATCTGTACTACTGCGCAAATAGGCATGTCTCTTTAGGCAAAAAACTCATTTCTGACAAAGTTGCCCAAATGCATCTCAGAAGTGTGCAACTTGTTCCCTGAGTTCGTAAACGTCGAGAAACGTTCGTTTCTGCTAGCGCAGTGCTTCTACACATGTATTTGCTGAACGGTGACAGGGCACAGTAATGCACTTTTCTCCCAGCAAATACACTGTTTCTAAGGAAATAGGAACACAATGAGGAGACACATGTGGGAGCTACCGTGACTAAAACTGAGCTTCCCTACTCACAGGGAAGCAAGAGAAATGCTGATTTCATCAAGCCCAGTTACATACTCAGAATCTGTACTACTGCGCAAATAGGCATGTCTCTGTAGGCAAAAAACTCATTTCTGACAAAGTTGCCCAAATGCATCTCAGAAGTGTGCCACTTGTTCCCTGAGTTAGAAAACGTCGAGAAACGGTTATATCTGCTAACGCTGTGCTTCTACACATGTATTTGCTGAACGGTGAAAGCGCACAGTAATGCACTTTTCTCCCAGCAAATACACTGTTTCTAAGGAAATGGGAACACACTGAGGAGACACTTGTGGGAGCTACTATGAGTAAAACTGAGCTTCCCTACGCACAGGGAAGCAAGAGAAATGCTGATTTCATCAAGCCCAGTTACATACTCAGAATCTGTACTACTGCGCAAATAGGCATGTCTCTTTAGGCAAAAAACTCATTTCTGACAAAGTTGCCCAAATGCATCTCAGAAGTGTGCAACTTGTTCCCTGAGTTCGAAAACGTCGAGAAACGTTCGTTTCTGCTAGCGCTGTGCTTCTACACATGTATTTGCTGAACGGTGAAAGCGCACAGTAATGCACTTTTCTCCCAGCAAATACACTGTTTCTAAGGAAATAGGAACACAATGAGGAGACACTTGTGGGAGCTACCGTGACTAAAACTGAGCTTCCCTACGCACAGGGAAGCAAGAGAAATGCTGATTTCATCCAGCCCAGTTACATACTCAGAATCTGTACTACTGCGCAAATAGGCATGTCTCTGTAGGCAAAAAACTCATTTCTGACAACGTTGCCCAAATGCATCTCAGAAGTGTGCAACTTGTTCCCTGAGTTAGAAAACGTCGAGAAACGGTCGTTTCTGCTAGCGCTGTGCTTCTACACATGTATTTGCTGAACGGTGAAAGCGCACAGTAATGCACTTTTCTCCCAGCAAATACACTGTTTCTAAGGAAATGGGAACACACTGAGGAGACACTTGTGGGAGCTACTGTGACTAAAACTGAGCTTCCCTACACACAGGGAAGCAAGAGAAATGCTGATTTCATCAAGCCCAGTTACATACTCAGAATCTGTACTACTGCGCAAATAGGCATGTCTCTGTAGGCAAAAAACTCATTTCTGACAAAGTGGCCCAAATGCATTTCAGAAGTGTGCAACTTGTTCCCTGAGTTAGAAAACGTCGAGAAATGTTCATATCTGCTAACGCTGTGCTTCTACACATGTATTTGCTGAACGGTGAAAGCGCACAGTAATGCACTTTTCTCCCAGCAAATACACTGTTTCTAAGGAAATAGGAACACAATGAGGAGACACTTGTGGGAGCTACCGTGACTAAAACTGAGCTTCCCTACTCACAGGGAAGCAAGAGAAATGCTGATTTCATCAAGCCCAGTTACATACTCAGAATCTGAACAACTGCGCAAATAGGCATGTCTCTGTAGGCAAAAAACTCATTTCTGACAAAGTTGCCCAAATGCATCTCAGAAGTGTGCAACTTGTTCCCTGAGTTAGAAAACGTCGAGAAACGTTCGTTTCTGCTAGCGCAGTGCTTCTACACATGTATTTGCTGAACGCTGAAAGCGCACAGTAATGCACTTTTCTCCCAGCAAATACACTGTTTCTAAGGAAATAGAAACACAATGAGGAGACACTTGTGGGAGCTACCGTGACTAAAACTGAGCTTCCCTACTCACAGGGAAGCAAGAGAAATGCTGATTTCATCCAGCCCAGTTACATACTCAGAATCTGTACTACTGCGCAAATAGGCATGTCTCTTTAGGCAAAAAACTCATTTCTGACAAAGTTGCCCAAATGCATCTCAGAAGTGTGCAACTTGTTCCCTGAGTTCGAAAACTTCGAGAAACGTTCGTTTCTGCTAGCGCAGTGCTTCTACACATGTATTTGCTGAACGCTGAAAGCGCACAGTAATGCACTTTTCTCCCAGCAAATACACTGTTTCTAAGGAAATAGGAACACAATGAGGAGACACTTGTGGGAGCTACCGTGACTAAAACTGAGCTTCCCTACTCACAGGGAAGCAAGTGAAATGCTGATTTCATCCAGCCCAGTTACATACTCAGAATCTGTACTACTGCGCAAATAGGCATGTCTCTGTAGGAAAAAAACTCATTTCTGACAAAGTTGCCCAAATGCATCTCAGAAGTGTGCAACTTGTTCCCTGAGTTCGAAAACGTCGAGAAACGTTCGTTTCTGCTAGCGCTGTGCTTCTACACATGTATTTGCTGAACGGTGAAAGCGCACAGTAATGCACTTTTCTCCCAGCAAATATACTGTTTCTAAGGAAATGGGAACACACTGAGGAGACACTTGTGGGAGCTACTGTGACTAAAACTGAGCTTCCCTACGCACAGGGAAGCAA
Organism: Acomys minous; assembly: GCF_964271855.1. NCBI lineage: Eukaryota > Metazoa > Chordata > Mammalia > Rodentia > Muridae > Acomys > Acomys minous. The sequence goes on from NW_028182154.1 coordinate 201,788, forward strand.
GAGAAATGCTGATTTCATCAAGCCCAGTTACATACTCAGAATCTGTACTACTGCGCAAATAGGCATGTCTCTGTAGGCAAAAAACTCATTTCTGACAAAGTTGCCCAAATGCATCTCAGAAGTGTGCAACTTGTTCCCTGAGTTAGAAAACGTCGAGAAACGGTCGTTTCTGCTAGCGCTGTGCTTCTACACATGTATTTGCTGAACGGTGAAAGCGCACAGTAATGCACTTTTCTCCCAGCAAATACACTGTTTCTAAGGAAATGGGAACACACTGAGGAGACACTTGTGGGAGCTACTGTGACTAAAACTGAGCTTCCCTACGCACAGGGAAGCAAGAGAAATGCTGATTTCATCAAGCCCAGTTACATACTCAGAATCTGTACTACTGCGCAAATAGGCATGTCTCTGTAGGCAAAAAACTCATTTCTGACAAAGTTGCCCAAATGCATCTCAGAAGTGTGCAACTTGTTCCCTGAGTTAGAAAACGTCGAGAAACGGTCATATCTGCTAACGCTGTGCTTCTACACATGTATTTGCTGAACGGTGAAAGCGCACAGTAATGCACTTTTCTCCCAGCAAATACACTGTTTCTAAGGAAATGGGAACACACTGAGGAGACACTTGTGGGAGCTACTATGAGTAAAACTGAGCTTCCCTACGCACAGGGAAGCAAGAGAAATGCTGATTTCATCAAGCCCAGTTACATACTCAGAATCTGTACTACTGCGCAAATAGGCATGTCTCTTTAGGCAAAAAACTCATTTCTGACAAAGTTGCCCAAATGCATCTCAGAAGTGTGCAACTTGTTCCCTGAGTTCGAAAACGTCGAGAAACGTTCGTTTCTGCTAGCGCTGTGCTTCTACACATGTATTTGCTGAACGGTGAAAGCGCACAGTAATGCACTTTTCTCCCAGCAAATACACTGTTTCTAAGGAAATAGGAACACAATGAGGAGACACTTGTGGGAGCTACCGTGACTAAAACTGAGCTTCCCTACGCACAGGGAAGCAAGAGAAATGCTGATTTCATCCAGCCCAGTTACATACTCAGAATCTGTACTACTGCGCAAATAGGCATGTCTCTGTAGGCAAAAAACTCATTTCTGACAACGTTGCCCAAATGCATCTCAGAAGTGTGCAAGTTGTTCCCTGAGTTAGAAAACGTCGAGAAACGGTCGTTTCTGCTAGCGCTGTGCTTCTACACATGTATTTGCTGAACGGTGAAAGCGCACAGTAATGCACTTTTCTCCCAGCAAATACACTGTTTCTAAGGAAATGGGAACACACTGAGGAGACACTTGTGGGAGCTACTGTGACTAAAACTGAGCTTCCCTACACACAGGGAAGCAAGAGAAATGCTGATTTCATCAAGCCCAGTTACATACTCAGAATCTGTACTACTGCGCAAATAGGCATGTCTCTGTAGGCAAAAAACTCATTTCTGACAAAGTGGCCCAAATGCATTTCAGAAGTGTGCAACTTGTTCCCTGAGTTAGAAAACGTCGAGAAATGGTCATATCTGCTAACGCTGTGCTTCTACACATGTATTTGCTGAACGGTGAAAGCGCACAGTAATGCACTTTTCTCCCAGCAAATACACTGTTTCTAAGGAAATAGGAACACAATGAGGAGACACTTGTGGGAGCTACCGTGACTAAAACTGAGCTTCCCTACTCACAGCGAAGCAAGAGAAATGCTGATTTCATCAAGCCCAGTTACATACTCAGAATCTGAACAACTGCGCAAATAGGCATGTCTCTGTAGGCAAAAAACTCATTTCTGACAAAGTTGCCCAAATGCATCTCAGAAGTGTGCAACTTGTTCCCTGAGTTAGAAAACGTCGAGAAACGTTCGTTTCTGCTAGCGCAGTGCTTCTACACATGTATTTGCTGAACGCTGAAAGCGCACAGTAATGCACTTTTCTCCCAGCAAATACACTGTTTCTAAGGAAATAGGAACACAATGAGGAGACACTTGTGGGAGCTACCGTGACTAAAACTGAGCTTCCCTACTCACAGGGAAGCAAGAGAAATGCTGATTTCATCCAGCCCAGTTACATACTCAGAATCTGTACTACTGCGCAAATAGGCATGTCTCTTTAGGCAAAAAACTCATTTCTGACAAAGTTGCCCAAATGCATCTCAGAAGTGTGCAACTTGTTCCCTGAGTTCGAAAACGTCGAGAAACGTTCGTTTCTGCTAGCGCAGTGCTTCTACACATGTATTTGCTGAACGCTGAAAGCGCACAGTAATGCACTTTTCTCCCAGCAAATACACTGTTTCTAAGGAAATAGGAACACAATGAGGAGACACTTGTGGGAGCTACCGTGACTAAAACTGAGCTTCCCTACTCACAGGGAAGCAAGAGAAATGCTGATTTCATCCAGCCCAGTTACATACTCAGAATCTGTACTACTGCGCAAATAGGCATGTCTCTGTAGGAAAAAAACTCATTTCTGACAAAGTTGCCCAAATGCATCTCAGAAGTGTGCAACTTGTTCCCTGAGTTCGAAAACGTCGAGAAACGTTCGTTTCTGCTAGCGCTGTGCTTCTACACATGTATTTGCTGAACGGTGAAAGCGCACAGTAATGCACTTTTCTCCCAGCAAATATACTGTTTCTAAGGAAATGGGAACACACTGAGGAGACACTTGTGGGAGCTACTGTGACTAAAACTGAGCTTCCCTACGCACAGGGAAGCAAGAGAAATGCTGATTTCATCAAGCCCAGTTACATACTCAGAATCTGTACTACTGCGCAAATAGGCATGTCTCTGTAGGCAAAAAACTCATTTCTGACAAAGTTGCCCAAATGCATCTCAGAAGTGTGCAACTTGTTCCCTGAGTTAGAAAACGTCGAGAAACGGTCGTTTCTGCTAGCGCTGTGCTTCTACACATGTATTTGCTGAACGGTGAAAGCGCACAGTAATGCACTTTTCTCCCAGCAAATACACTGTTTCTAAGGAAATGGGAACACACTGAGGAGACACTTGTGGGAGCTACCGTGACTAAAACTGAGCTTCCCTACGCACAGGGAAGCAAGAGAAATGCTGATTTCATCAAGCCCAGTTACATACTCAGAATCTGTACTACTGCGCAAATAGGCATGTCTCTGTAGGCAAAAAACTCATTTCTGACAAAGTTGCCCAAATGCATCTCAGAAGTGTGCAACTTGTTCCCTGAGTTAGAAAACGTCGAGAAACGGTCATATCTGCTAACGCTGTGCTTCTACACATGTATTTGCTGAACGGTGAAAGCGCACAGTAATGCACTTTTCTCCCAGCAAATACACTGTTTCTAAGGAAATGGGAACACACTGAGGAGACACTTGTGGGAGCTACTATGAGTAAAACTGAGCTTCCCTACGCACAGGGAAGCAAGAGAAATGCTGATTTCATCAAGCCCAGTTACATACTCAGAATCTGTACTACTGCGCAAATAGGCATGTCTCTTTAGGCAAAAAACTCATTTCTGACAAAGTTGCCCAAATGCATCTCAGAAGTGTGCAACTTGTTCCCTGAGTTCGAAAACGTCGAGAAACGTTCGTTTCTGCTAGCGCTGTGCTTCTACACATGTATTTGCTGAACGGTGAAAGCGCACAGTAATGCACTTTTCTCCCAGCAAATACACTGTTTCTAAGGAAATAGGAACACAATGAGGAGACACTTGTGGGAGCTACCGTGACTAAAACTGAGCTTCCCTACTCACAGGGAAGCAAGAGAAATGCTGATTTCATCCAGCCCAGTTACATACTCAGAATCTGTACTACTGCGCAAATAGGCATGTCTCTGTAGGCAAAAAACTCATTTCTGACAAAGTTGCCCAAATGCATCTCAGAAGTGTGCAACTTGTTCCCTGAGTTAGAAAACGTCGAGAAACGGTCATATCTGCTAACGCTGTGCTTCTACACATGTATTTGCTGAACGGTGAAAGCGCACAGTAATGCACTTTTCTCCCAGCAAATACACTGTTTCTAAGGAAATGGGAACACACTGAGGAGACACTTGTGGGAGCTACTGTGACTAAAACTGAGCTTCCCTACACACAGGGAAGCAAGAGAAATGCTGATTTCATCAAGCCCAGTTACATACTCAGGATCTGAACAACTGCGCAAATAGGCATGTCTCTGTAGGCAAAAAACTCATTTCTGAAAAAGTTGCCCAAATGCATCTCAGAAGTGTGCAACTTGTTCCCTGAGTTAGAAAACGTCGAGAAACGGTCATATCTGCTAACGCTGTGCTTCTACACATGTATTTGCTGAACGGTGAAAGCGCACAGTAATGCACTTTTCTCCCAGCAAATACACTGTTTCTAAGGAAATGGGAACACACTGAGGAGACACTTGTGGGAGCTACTATGAGTAAAACTGAGCTTCCCTACGCACAGGGAAGCAAGAGAAATGCTGATTTCATCAAGCCCAGTTACATACTCAGAATCTGTACAACTGCGCAAATAGGCATGTCTCTTTAGGCAAAAAACTCATTTCTGACAAAGTTGCCCAAATGCATCTCAGAAGTGTGCAACTTGTTCCCTGAGTTTGAAAACGTCGTGAAACGTTCGTTTCTGCTAGCGCTGTGCTTCTACACATGTATTTGCTGAACGGTGAAAACGCACAGTAATGCACTTTTCTCCCAGCAAATACACTGTTTCTAAGGAAATAGGAACACAATGAGGAGACACTTGTGGGAGCTACTGTGACTAAAACTGAGCTTCCCTACTCACAGGGAAGCAAGAGAAATGCTGATTTCATCCAGCCCAGTTACATACTCAGAATCTGTACTACTGCGCAAATAGGCATGTCTCTGTAGGCAAAAAACTCATTTCTGACAAAGTTGCCCAAATGCATCTCAGAAGTGTGCAACTTGTTCCCTGAGTTCGAAAACGTCGAGAAAGGTTCGTTTCTGCTAGCGCTGTGCTTCTACACATGTATTTGCTGAACGGTGAAACTGCACAGTAATGCACTTTTCTCCCAGCAAATACACTGTTTCTAAGGAAATGGGAACACACTGAGGAGCCACTTGTGGGAGCTACTGTGACTAAAACTGGGCTTCCCTACACACAGGGAAGCAAGAGAAATGCTGACTTCATCAAGCCCAGTTACATACTCAGAATCTGTACTACAGCTCAAATAGGCATGTCTCTTTAGGCAAAAAACTCATTTCTGACAAAGTAGCCCAAGTGCATCTCAGAAGTGTGCAACTTGTTCCCTGAGTTAGAAAACGTCGAGAAACGGTTATATCTGCTAACGCAGTGCTTCTACACATGTATTTGCTGAACGGTGAAACTGCACAGTAATGCACTTTTCTCCCAGCAAATACACTGTTTCTAAGGAAATAGGAACACAATGAGGAGACACTTGTGGGAGCTACTGTGACTAAAACTGGGCTTCCCTACGCACAGGGAAGCAAGAGAAATGCTGATTTCATCAAGCCCAGTTACATACTCAGAATCTGTACTACTGCGCAAATAGGCATGAATCTGTAGGCAAAAAACTCATTTCTGACAAAGTTGCCCAAATGTATCTCAGAAGTGTGCAACTTGTTCCCTGAGTTAGAAAACGTCGAGAAACGGTCATATCTGCTAACGCTGTGCTTCTACACATGTATTTGCTGAACGGTGAAAGCGCACAGTAATGCACTTTTCTCCCAGCAAATACACTGTTTCTAAGGAAATGGGAACACACTGAGGAGACACTTGTGGGAGCTACTACGAGTAAAACTGAGCTTCCCTACGCACAGGGAAGCAAGAGAAATGCTGATTTCATCAAGCCCAGTTACATACTCAGAATCTGTACTACTGCACAAATAGGCATGTCTCTGTAGGCCAAAAATCATTTCTGACAAAGTTGCCCAAATGCATCTCAGAAGTAAGCAACTTGTTCCCTGAGTTAGAAAACGTCGAGAAACGGTCGTTTCTGCTAGCGCTGTGCTTCTACACATGTATTTGCTGAACGGTGAAAGCGCACAGTAACGCACTTTTCTCCCAGCAAATACACTGTTTCTAAGGAAATGGGAACACACTGAGGAGACACTTGTGGGAGCTACTGTGACTAAAACTGAGCTTCCCTACGCACTGGGAAGCAAGAGAAATGCTGATTTCATCAAGCCCAGTTACATACTCAGAATCTGTACTACTGCGCAAATAGGCATGTCTCTGTAGGCAAAAAACTCATTTCTGACAAAGTTGCCCAAATGCATCTCAGAAGTGTGCCACTTGTTCCCTGAGTTAGAAAACGTCGAGAAACGGTCATATCTGCTAACGCTGTGGTTCTACACATGTATTTGCTGAACGGTGAAAGCGCACAGTAATGCACTTTTCTCCCAGCAAATACACTGTTTCTAAGGAAATGGGAACACACTGAGGAGACACTTGTGGGAGCTACTGTGACTAAAACTGAGCTTCCCTACGCAAAGGGAAGCAAGAGAAATGCTGATTTCATCAAGCCCAGTTACATACTCAGAATCTGTACTACTGCGCAAATAGGCATGTCTCTGTAGGCAAAAAACTCATTTCTGACAAAGTTGCCCAAATGCATCTCAGAAGTGTGCCACTTGTTCCCTGAGTTAGAAAACGTCGAGAAACGGTCATATCTGCTAACGCTGTGCTTCTACACATGTATTTGCTGAACGCTGAAAGCGCACAGTAATGCACTTTTCTCCCAGCAAATACACTGTTTCTAAGGAAATGGGAACACACTGAGGAGACACTTGTGGGAGCTACTATGAGTAAAACTGAGCTTCCCTACGCACAGGGAAGCAAGAGAAATGGTGATTTCATCAAGCCCAGTTACATACTCAGAATCTGTACTACTGCGCAAATAGGCATGTCTCTTTAGGCAAAAAACTCATTTCTGACAAAGTTGCCCAAATGCATCTCAGAAGTGTGCAACTTGTTCCCTGAGTTCGAAAACGTCGAGAAACGTTCGTTTCTGCTAGCGCTGTGCTTCTACACATGTATTTGCTGAACGGTGACAGTGCACAGTAATGCACTTTTTTCCCAGCAAATACACTGTTTCTAAGGAAATAGGAACACAATGAGGAGACACTTGTGGGAGCTACCGTGACTAAAACTGAGCTTCCCTACTCACAGGGAAGCAAGAGAAATGCTGATTTCATCCAGCCCAGTTACATACTCAGAATCTGTACTACTGCGCAAATAGGCATGTCTCTGTAGGCAAAAAACTCATTTCTGACAAAGTTGCCCAAATGCATCTCAGAAGTGTGCAACTTGTTCCCTGAGTTAGAAAATGTCGAGAAACGGTCGTTTCTGCTAGCGCTGTGCTTCTACCCATGTATTTGCTGAACGGTGAAAGCGCACAGTAATGCACTTTTCTCCCAGCAAATACACTGTTTCTGAGGAAATGGGAACACACTGAGGAGACACTTGTGGGAGCTACTGTGACTAAAACTGAGCTTCCCTACGCACAGGGAAGCAAGAGAAATGCTGATTTCATCAAGCCCAGTTACATACTCAGAATCTGTACTACTGCGCAAATAGGCATGTCTCTGTAGGCAAAAAACTCATTTCTGACAAAGATGCCCAAATGCATCTCAGAAGTGTGCAACTTGTTCCCTGAGTTAGAAAACGTCGAGAAACGTTCGTTTCTGCTAGCGCTGTGCTTCTACACATGTATTTGCTGAACGGTGAAAGCGCACAGTAATGCACTTTTCTCCCAGCAAATACACTGTTTCTAAGGAACTGGGAACACCCTGAGGAGACACTTGTGGGAGCTACTGTGACTAAAACTGAGCTTCCCTACGCACAGGGAAGCAAGAGAAATGCTGATTTCATCAAGCCAATGACATACTCAGAATCTGTACTACTGTGCAAAAAGGCATGTCTCTGTAGGCAAAAAACTCATTTCGGACAAAGTTGCCCAAATGCATCTCAGAATTGTGCAACTTCTTCCCTGAGTTAGAAAACATCGAGAAAGGTTCGTTTCTGCTAGCGCTGTGCTTCTACACATGTATTTGCTGAACGGTGAAAGCGCACAGTAATGCACTTTTCTCCCAGCAAATACACTGTTTCTAATAACTGGGAACACACTGAGGAGACACTCGTGGGAGCTACTGTGCCTAAAACTGAGCTTCCCTACGCAAAGGGAAGCAAGAGAAATGCTGATTTCATCCAGCCCAGTTACATACTCAGAATCTGTACTACTGCGCAAATAGGCATGTCTCTGTAGGCAAAAAACTCATTTCTGACAAAGTTGCCCAAATGCATCTCAGAAGTGTGCAACTTGTTCACTGAGTTAGAAAACGTCGAGAAACGGTCGTTTCTGCTAGCGCTGTGCTTCTACACATGTATTTGCTGAACGGTGAAAGCGCACAGTAATGCACTTTTCTCCCAGCAAATACACTGTTTCTAAGGAAATGGGAACACACTGAGGAGACACTTGTGGGAGCTACTGTGACTAAAACTGAGCTTCCCTACGCACAGGGAAGCAAGAGAAATGCTGATTTCATCAAGCCCAGTTACATACTCAGAATCTGTACTACTGCGCAAATAGGCATGTCTCTGTAGGCAAAAAACTCATTTCGGACAAAGTTACCCAAATGCATCTCAGAAGTGTGCAACTTGTTCCCTGAGTTAGAAAACGTCAAGAAACATTCGTTTCTGCTAGCGCTGTGCTTCTACACATGTATTTGCTGAACGGTGAAAGCGCATAGTAATGCAATTTTCTCCCAGCAAATACACTGTTTCTAAGGAAATGGGAACACACTGAGGAGACACTTGTGGGAGCTACTGTGACTAAAACTGAGCTTCCCTTCGCACAGGGAAGCAAGAGAAATGCTGATTTCATCAAGCCAATGACATACTCAGAATCTGTACTACTGTGCAAATAGGCATGTCTCTGTAGGCAAAAAACTCATTTCGGACAAAGTTGCCCAAATGCATCTCAGAAGTGTGCAACTTCTTCCCTGAGTTAGAAAACATCGAGAAAAGTTCGTTTCTGCTAGCGCTGTGCTTCTACACATGTATTTGCTGAACGGTGAAAGCGCACAGTAATGCACTTTTCTCCCAGCAAATACACTGTTTCTAAGGAACTGGGAACACACTGAGGAGACACTTGTGGGAGCTACTGTGACTAAAACTGAGCTTCCCTACGCAAAGGGAAGCAAGAGAAATGCTGATTTCATCAAGCCCAGTTACATACTCAGAATCTGTACTACTGCGCAAATAGGCATGTCTCTGTAGGCAAAAAACTCATTTCTTACAAAGTTGCCCAAATGCATCTCAGAAGTGTGCAACTTGTTCACTGAGTTAGAAAACGTCGAGAAACGGTCGTTTCTGCTAGCGCTGTGCTTCTACACATGTATTTGCTGAACGGTGAAAGCGCACAGTAATGCACTTTTCTCCCAGCAAATACACTGTTTCTAAGGAAATGGGAACACACTGAGGAGACACTTGTGGGAGCTACTGTGACTAAAACTGAGCTTCCCTACGCACAGGGAAGCAAGAGAAATGCTGATTTCATCAAGCCCAGTTACATACTCAGAATCAGTACTACTGCGCAAATAGGCATGTCTCTTTAGGCAAAAAACTCATTTCTGACAAAGTTGCCCAAATGCATCTCAGAAGTGTGCAACTTTTTCCCTGAGTTAGAAAACGTCGAGAACCGGTCATATCTGCTAACGCTGTGCTTCTACACATGTATTTGCTGAACGGTGAAAGCGCACAGTAATGTACTTTTCTCCCAGCAAATACACTGTTTCTAAGGAAATGGGAACACACTGAGGAGACACTTGTGGGAGCTACTATGACTAAAACTGAGCTTCCCTACGCACAGGGAAGCAAGAGAAATGCTGATTTCATCCAGCCCAGTTACATACTCAGAATCTGTACTACTGCGCAAATAGGCATGTCTCTTTAGGCAAAAAACTCATTTCTGACAAAGTTGCCCAAATGCATCTCAGAAGTGTGCAACTTGTTCCCTGAGTTCGAAAACGTCGAGAAACGTTCGTTTCTGCTAGCGCTGTGCTTCTACACATGTATTTGCTGAACGCTGAAAGCGCACAGTAATGCACTTTTCTCCCAGCAAATACACTGTTTCTAAGGAAATAGGAACACAATGAGGAGACACTTGTGGGAGCTACCGTGACTAAAACTGAGCATCCCTACTCACAGGGAAGCAAGAGAAATGCTGATTTCATCCAGCCCAGTTACATACTCAGAATCTGTACTACTGCGCAAATAGGCATGTCTCTGTAGGCAAAAAACTCATTTCTGACAAAGTTGCCCAAATGCATCTCAGAAGTGTGCAACTTGTTCCTTGAGTTAGAAAACGTCGAGAAACGTTCGTTTCTGCTAGCGCTGTGCTTCTACACATGTATTTGCTGAACGGTGAAAGCGCACAGTAATGCACTTTTCTCCCAGCAAATACACTGTTTCTAAGGAAATGGGAACACACTGAGGAGACACTTGTGGGAGCTACTGTGACTAAAACTGAGCTTCCCTACGCACTGGGAAGGAAGAGAAATGCTGATTTCATCAAGCCCAGTTACATACTCAGAATCTGTACTACTGCGCAAATAGGCATGTCTCTGTAGGCAAAAAACTCATTTCTGACAAAGTTGCCCAAATGCATCTCAGAAGTGTGCCACTTGTTCCCTGAGTTAGAAAACGTCGAGAAACGGTCATATCTGCTAACGCTGTGGTTCTACACATGTATTTGCTGAACGGTGAAAGCGCACAGTAATGCACTTTTCTCCCAGCAAATACACTGTTTCTAAGGAAATGGGAACACACTGAGCAGCCACTTGTGGGAGCTACTGTGACTAAAACTGGGCTTCCCTACGCACAGGGAAGCAAGAGAAATGCTGATTTCATCAAGCCCAGTTACATACTCAGAATCTGTACTACTGCGCAAATAGGCATGAATCTGTAGGCAAAAAACTCATTTCGGACAAAGTTGCCAAAATGCATCTCAGAAGTGTGCAACTTGTTCCCTGAGTTAGAAAATGTCGAGAAATGGTCGTTTCTGCTAGCGCTGTGCTTCTACACATGTATTTGCTGAACGGTGAAAGCGCACAGTAATGCACTTTTCTCCCAGCAAATACACTGTTTCTAAGGAAATGGGAACACACTGAGGAGACACTTGTGGGAGCTACTGTGACTAAAACTGAGCTTCCCTTCAAACAGGGAATCAAGAGAAATGCTGATTTCATCAAGCCCAGTTACATACTCAGAATCTGTACTACTGCACAAATAGGCATGTCTCTGTAGGCCAAAAATCATTTCTGACAAAGTTGCCCAAATGCATCTCAGAAGTGTGCCACTTGTTCCCTGAGTTAGAAAACGTCGAGAAACGGTCATATCTGCTAACGCAGTGCTTCTACACATGTATTTGCTGAACGGTGAAAGCGCACAGTAATGCACTTTTCTCCCAGGAAATACACTGTTTCTAAAGAAATGGGAACACACTGAGGAGACACTTGTGGGAGCTACTGTGACTAAAACTGAGCTTCCCTACGCACAGGGAAGCAAGAGAAATGCTGATTTCATCAAGCCCAGTTACATACTCAGAATCTGTACTACTGCGCAAGTAGGCATGTCTCTGTAGGCAAAAAACTCATTTCTGACAAAGTTGCCCAAATGCATCTCAGAAGTGTGCCACTTGTTCCCTGAGTTAGAAAACGTCGAGAAACGGTCATATCTGCTAATGCTGTGGTTCTACACATGTATTTGCTGAACGGTGAAAGCGCACAGTAATGCACTTTTCTCCCAGCAAATACACTGTTTCTAAGGAAATGGGAACACACTGAGGAGACACTTGTGGGAGCTACTATGAGTAAAACTGAGCTTCCCTACGCACAGGGAAGCAAGAGAAATGCTGATTTCATCAAGCCCAGTTACATACTCAGAATCTGTACTACTGCGCAAATAGGCATGTCTCTTCAGGCAAAAAACTCATTTCTGGCAAAGTTGCCCAAATGCATCTCAGAAGTGTGCAACTTGTTCCCTGAGTTCGAAAACGTCGAGAAACGTTCGTTTCTGCTAGCGCTGTGCTTCTACACATGTATTTGCTGAACGGTGAAAGCGCACAGTAATGCACTTTTCTCCCAGCAAATACACTGTTTCTAAGGAAATAGGAACACAATGAGGAGACACTTGTGGGAGCTACCGTGACTAAAACTGAGCTTCCCTACGCACAGGGAAGCAAGAGAAATGCTGATTTCATCCAGCCCAGTTACATACTCAGAATCTGTACTACTGCGCACATAGGCATGTCTCTGTAGGCAAAAAACTCATTTCTGACAAAGTTGCCCAAATGCATCTCAGAAGTGTGCAACTTGTTCCCTGAGTTAGAATACGTCGAGAAACGTTCGTTTCTGCTAGCGCTGTGCTTCTACACATGTATTTGCTGAACGGTGAAAGCGCACAGTAATGCACTTTTCTCCCAGCAAATACACTGTTTCTAAGGAAATGGGAACACACTGAGGAGACACTTGTGGGAGCTACTGTGACTAAAACTGAGCTTCCCTACGCACAGGGAAGCAAGAGAAATGCTGATTTCATCAAGCCCAGTTACATACTCAGAATCTGTACTACTGCGCAAGTAGGCATGTCTCTGTAGGCAAAAAACTCATTTCTGACAAAGTTGCCCAAATGCATCTCAGAAGTGTGCCACTTGTTCCCTGAGTTAGAAAACGTCGAGAAACGGTCATATCTGCTAACGCTGTGGTTCTACACATGTATTTGCTGAACGGTGAAAGCGCACAGTAATGCACTTTTCTCCCAGCAAATACACTGTTTCTAAGGAAATGGGAACACACTGAGGAGACACTTGTGGGAGCTACTATGAGTAAAACTGAGCTTCCCTACGCACAGGGAAGCAAGAGAAATGCTGATTTCATCAAGCCCAGTTACATACTCAGAATCTGTACTACTGCGCAAATAGGCATGTCTCTTCAGGCAAAAAACTCATTTCTGGCAAAGTTGCCCAAATGCATCTCAGAAGTGTGCAACTTGTTCCCTGAGTTCGAAAACGTCGAGAAACGTTCGTTTCTGCTAGAGCTGTGCTTCTACACATGTATTTGCTGAACGGTGAAAGCGCACAGTAATGCACTTTTCTCCCAGCAAATACACTGTTTCTAAGGAAATAGGAACACAATGAGGAGACACTTGTGGGAGCTACCGTGACTAAAACTGAGCTTCCCTACGCACAGGGAAGCAAGAGAAATGCTGATTTCATCCAGCCCAGTTACATACTCAGAATCTGTACTACTGCGCAAATAGGCATGTCTCTGTAGGCAAAAAACTCATTTCTGACAAAGTTGCCCAAATGCATCTCAGAAGTGTGCAACTTGTTCCCTGAGTTAGAAAACGTAGAGAAACGGTCGTTTCTGCTAGCGCTGTGCTTCTACACATGTATTTGCTGAACGGTGAAAGCGCACAGTAATGCACTTTTCTCCCAGCAAATACACTGTTTCTAAGGAAATGGGAACACACTGAGGAGACACTTGTGGGAGCTACTGTGACTAAAACTGGGCTTCCCTACGCACAGGGAAGCAAGAGAAATGCTGATTTCATCAAGCCCAGTTACATACTCAGAATCTGTACTACTGCGCAAATAGGCATGTCTCTGTAGGCAAAAAACTCATTTCTGACAAAGTTGCCCAAATGCATCTCAGACGTGTGCCACTTGTTCCCTGAGTTAGAAAACGTCGAGAAACGGTCATATCTGCTAACGCTGTGGTTCTACACATGTATTTGCTGAACGGTGAAAGCGCACAGTAATGCACTTTTCTCCCAGCAAATACACTGTTTCTAAGGAAAAGGGAACACCCTGAGGAGACACTTGTGGGAGCTACTATGAGTAAAACTGAGCTTCCCTACGCACAGGGAAGCAAGAGAAATGCTGATTTCATCAAGCCCAGTTACATACTCAGAATCTGTACTACTGCGCAAATAGGCATGTCTCTTTAGGCAAAAAACTCATTTCTGACAAAGTTGCCCAAATGCATCTCAGAAGTGTGCAACTTGTTCCCTGAGTTCGAAAACGTCGAGAAACGTTCGTTTCTGCTAGCGCTGTGCTTCTACACATGTATTTGCTGAACGGTGAAAGCGCACAGTAATGCACTTTTCTCCCAGCAAATACACTGTTTCTAAGGAAATAGGAACACAATTAGGAGACACTTGTGGGAGCTACCGTGACTAAAACTGAGCTTCCCTACTCACAGGGAAGCAAGAGAAATGCTGATTTCATCCAGCCCAGTTACATACTCAGAATCTGTACTACTGCGCAAATAGGCATGTCTCTGTAGGCAAAAAACTCATTTCTGACAAAGTTGCCCAAATGCATCTCAGAAGTGTGCAACTTGTTCCCTGAGTTAGAAAACGTCGAGAAACGTTCGTTTCTGCTAGCGCTGTGCTTCTACACATGTATTTGCTGAACGGTGAAAGCGCACAGTAATGTACTTTTCTCCCAGCAAATACACTGTTTCTAAGGAAATGGGAACACACTGAGGAGACACTTGTGGGAGCTACTGTGACTAAAACTGAGCTTCCCTACGCACTGGGAAGGAAGAGAAATGCTGATTTCATCAAGCCCAGTTACATACTCAGAATCTGTACTACTGCGCAAATAGGCATGTCTCTGTAGGCAAAAAACTCATTTCTGACAAAGTTGCCCAAATGCATCTCAGAAGTGTGCCACTTGTTCCCTGAGTTAGAAAACGTCGACAAACGGTCATATCTGCTAACGCTGTGGTTCTACACATGTATTTGCTGAACGGTGAAAGCGCACAGTAATGCACTTTTCTCCCAGCAAATACACTGTTTCTAAGGAAATGGGAACACACTGAGCAGCCACTTGTGGGAGCTACTGTGACTAAAACTGGGCTTCCCTACGCACAGGGAAGCAAGAGAAATGCTGATTTCATCAAGCCCAGTTACATACTCAGAATCTGTACTACTGCGCAAATAGGCATGAATCTGTAGGCAAAAAACTCATTTCGGACAAAGTTGCCAAAATGCATCTCAGAAGTGTGCAACTTGTTCCCTGAGTTAGAAAATGTCGAGAAATGGTCGTTTCTGCTAGCGCTGTGCTTCTACACATGTATTTGCTGAACGGTGAAAGCGCACAGTAATGCACTTTTCTCCCAGCAAATACACTGTTTCTAAGGAAATGGGAACACACTGAGGAGACACTTGTGGGAGCTACTGTGACTAAAACTGAGCTTCCCTACGCACAGGGAAGCAAGAGAAATGCTGATTTCATCAAGCCCAGTTACATACTCAGAATCTGTACTACTGCGCAAATAGGCATGTCTCTGTAGGCAAAAAACTCATTTCTGAAAAAGTTGCCCAAATGCATGTCAAAAGTGTGCCACTTGTTCCCTGAGTTAGAAAACGTCGAGAAACGGTCATATCTGCTAACGCTGTGGTTCTACACATGTATTTGCTGAATGGTGAAAGCGCACAGTAATGCACTTTTCTCCCAGCAAATACAATGTTTCTAAGGAAATGGGAACACACTGAGGAGACACTTGTGGGAGCTACTATGAGTAAAACTGAGCTTCCTTTCGCACAGGGAAGCAAGAGAAATGCTGATTTCATCAAGCCCAGTTACATACTCAGAATCTGTACTACTGCGCAAATAGGCATGTCTCTTTAGGCAAAAAACTCATTTCTGACAAAGTTGCCCAAATGCATCTCAGAAGTGTGCAACTTGTTCCCTGAGTTAGAAAACTTCGAGAAACGGTTATATCTACTAACGCAGTGCTTCTACACATGTATTTGCTGAACGGTGAAAGCGCACAGTAATGCACTTTTCTCCCAGGATATACACTGTTTCTAAAGAAATGGGAACACACTGAGGAGACACTTGTGGGAGCTACTGTGACTAAAACTGGGCTTCCCTACGCACAGGGAGGCAAGAGAAATGCTGATTTCATCAAGCCCAGTTACATACTCAGAATCTGTACTACTGCGCAAATAGGCATGAATCTGTAGGCAAAAAACTCATTTCGGACAAAGTTGCCCAAATGCATCTCAGAAGTGTGCAACTTGTTCCCTGAGTTAGAAAAGGTCGAGAAATGGTCGTTTCTGCTAGCGCTGTGCTTCTACACATGTATTTGCTGAACGGTGAAAGCGCACAGTAATGCACTTTTCTCCCAGCAAATACACTGTTTCTAAGGAAATGGGAACACACTGAGGAGCCACTTGTGGGAGCTACTGTGACTAAAACTGAGCTTCCCTTCGCACAGGGAAGCAAGAGAAATGCTGATTTCATCAAGCCCAGTTACATACTCAGAATCTGTACTACTGCACAAATAGGCATGTCTCTGTAGGCCAAAAATCATTTCTGACAAAGTTGCCCAAATGCATCTCAGAAGTAAGCAACTTGTTCCCTGAGTTAGAAAACGTCGAGAAACGTTCGTTTCTGCTAGCGCTGTGCTTCTACACATGTATTTGCTGAACGGTGAAAGCGCACAGTAATGCACTTTTCTCCCAGCAAATACACTGTTTCTAAGGAAATGGGAACACACTGAGGAGACACTTGTGGGAGCTACTGTGACTAAAACTGAGCTTCCCTACGCACAGGGAAGCAAGAGAAATGCTGATTTCATCAAGCCCAGTTACATACTCAGAATCTGTACTACTGCGCAAGTAGGCATGTCTCTGTAGGCAAAAAACTCATTTCTGAC
The DNA here is from genome assembly GCF_964271855.1 of Acomys minous. Taxonomy (NCBI): domain Eukaryota; kingdom Metazoa; phylum Chordata; class Mammalia; order Rodentia; family Muridae; genus Acomys; species Acomys minous. The sequence goes on from NW_028182154.1 coordinate 218,440, forward strand.
AAAGTTGCCCAAATGCATCTCAGAAGTGTGCCACTTGTTCCCTGAGTTAGAAAACGTCGAGAAACGGTCATATCTGCTAACGCTGTGGTTCTACACATGTATTTGCTGAACGGTGAAAGCGCACAGTAATGCACTTTTCTCCCAGCAAATACACTGTTTCTAAGGAAATGGGAACACACTGAGGAGACACTTGTGGGAGCTACTATGAGTAAAACTGAGCTTCCCTACGCACAGGGAAGCAAGAGAAATGCTGATTTCATCAAGCCCAGTTACATACTCAGAATCTGTACTACTGCGCAAATAGGCATGTCTCTTCAGGCAAAAAACTCATTTCTGGCAAAGTTGCCCAAATGCATCTCAGAAGTGTGCAACTTGTTCCCTGAGTTCGAAAACGTCGAGAAACGTTCGTTTCTGCTAGCGCTGTGCTTCTACACATGTATTTGCTGAACGGTGAAAGCGCACAGTAATGCACTTTTCTCCCAGCAAATACACTGTTTCTAAGGAAATAGGAACACAATGAGGAGACACTTGTGGGAGCTACCGTGACTAAAACTGAGCTTCCCTACGCACAGGGAAGCAAGAGAAATGCTGATTTCATCCAGCCCAGTTACATACTCAGAATCTGTACTACTGCGCACATAGGCATGTCTCTGTAGGCAAAAAACTCATTTCTGACAAAGTTGCCCAAATGCATCTCAGAAGTGTGCAACTTGTTCCCTGAGTTAGACTACGTCGAGAAACGTTCGTTTCTGCTAGCGCTGTGCTTCTACACATGTATTTGCTGAACGGTGAAAGCGCACAGTAATGCACTTTTCTCCCAGCAAATACACTGTTTCTAAGGAAATGGGAACACACTGAGGAGACACTTGTGGTAGCTACTGTGACTAAAACTGGGCTTCCCTACGCACAGGGAAGCAAGAGAAATGCTGATTTCATCAAGCCCAGTTACATACTCAGAATCTGTACTACTGCGCAAATAGGCATGTCTCTTTAGGCAAAAAACTCATTTCTGACAAAGTTGCCCAAATGCATCTCAGAAGTGTGCAACTTGTTCCCTGAGTTAGAAAACTTCGAGAAACGGTTATATCTACTAACGCAGTGCTTCTACACATGTATTTGCTGAACGGTGAAAGCGCACAGTAATGCACTTTTCTCCCAGGATATACACTGTTTCTAAAGAAATGGGAACACACTGAGGAGACACTTGTGGGAGCTACTGTGACTAAAACTGGGCTTCCCTACGCACAGGGAGGCAAGAGAAATGCTGATTTCATCAAGCCCAGTTACATACTCAGAATCTGTACTACTGCGCAAATAGGCATGAATCTGTAGGCAAAAAACTCATTTCGGACAAAGTTGCCCAAATGCATCTCAGAAGTGTGCAACTTGTTCCCTGAGTTAGAAAAGGTCGAGAAATGGTCGTTTCTGCTAGCGCTGTGCTTCTACACATGTATTTGCTGAACGGTGAAAGCGCACAGTAATGCACTTTTCTCCCAGCAAATACACTGTTTCTAAGGAAATGGGAACACACTGAGGAGCCACTTGTGGGAGCTACTGTGACTAAAACTGAGCTTCCCTTCGCACAGGGAAGCAAGAGAAATGCTGATTTCATCAAGCCCAGTTACATACTCAGAATCTGTACTACTGCACAAATAGGCATGTCTCTGTAGGCCAAAAATCATTTCTGACAAAGTTGCCCAAATGCATCTCAGAAGTAAGCAACTTGTTCCCTGAGTTAGAAAACGTCGAGAAACGTTCGTTTCTGCTAGCGCTGTGCTTCTACACATGTATTTGCTGAACGGTGAAAGCGCACAGTAATGCACTTTTCTCCCAGCAAATACACTGTTTCTAAGGAAATGGGAACACACTGAGGAGACACTTGTGGGAGCTACTGTGACTAAAACTGAGCTTCCCTACGCACAGGGAAGCAAGAGAAATGCTGATTTCATCAAGCCCAGTTACATACTCAGAATCTGTACTACTGCGCAAGTAGGCATGTCTCTGTAGGCAAAAAACTCATTTCTGACAAAGTTGCCCAAATGCATCTCAGAAGTGTGCCACTTGTTCCCTGAGTTAGAAAACGTCGAGAAACGGTCATATCTGCTAACGCTGTGGTTCTACACATGTATTTGCTGAACGGTGAAAGCGCACAGTAATGCACTTTTCTCCCAGCAAATACACTGTTTCTAAGGAAATGGGAACACACTGAGGAGACACTTGTGGGAGCTACTATGAGTAAAACTGAGCTTCCCTACGCACAGGGAAGCAAGAGAAATGCTGATTTCATCAAGCCCAGTTACATACTCAGAATCTGTACTACTGCGCAAATAGGCATGTCTCTTCAGGCAAAAAACTCATTTCTGGCAAAGTTGCCCAAATGCATCTCAGAAGTGTGCAACTTGTTCCCTGAGTTCGAAAACGTCGAGAAACGTTCGTTTCTGCTAGCGCTGTGCTTCTACACATGTATTTGCTGAACGGTGAAAGCGCACAGTAATGCACTTTTCTCCCAGCAAATACACTGTTTCTAAGGAAATAGGAACACAATGAGGAGACACTTGTGGGAGCTACCGTGACTAAAACTGAGCTTCCCTACGCACAGGGAAGCAAGAGAAATGCTGATTTCATCCAGCCCAGTTACATACTCAGAATCTGTACTACTGCGCACATAGGCATGTCTCTGTAGGCAAAAAACTCATTTCTGACAAAGTTGCCCAAATGCATCTCAGAAGTGTGCAACTTGTTCCCTGAGTTAGAATACGTCGAGAAACGTTCGTTTCTGCTAGCGCTGTGCTTCTACACATGTATTTGCTGAACGGTGAAAGCGCACAGTAATGCACTTTTCTCCCAGCAAATACACTGTTTCTAAGGAAATGGGAACACACTGAGGAGACACTTGTGGGAGCTACTGTGACTAAAACTGAGCTTCCCTACGCACAGGGAAGCAAGAGAAATGCTGATTTCATCAAGCCCAGTTACATACTCAGAATCTGTACTACTGCGCAAATAGGCATGTCTCTTTAGGCAAAAAACTCATTTCTGACAAAGTTGCCCAAATGCATCTCAGAAGTGTGCAACTTGTTCCCTGAGTTAGAAAACTTCGAGAAACGGTTATATCTACTAACGCAGTGCTTCTACACATGTATTTGCTGAACGGTGAAAGCGCACAGTAATGCACTTTTCTCCCAGGAAATACACTGTTTCTAAAGAAATGGGAACACACTGAGGAGACACTTGTGGGAGCTACTGTGACTAAAACTGGGCTTCCCTACGCACAGGGAGGCAAGAGAAATGCTGATTTCATCAAGCCCAGTTACATACTCAGAATCTGTACTACTGCGCAAATAGGCATGAATCTGTAGGCAAAAAACTCATTTCGGACAAAGTTGCCCAAATGCATCTCAGAAGTGTGCAACTTGTTCCCTGAGTTAGAAAACGTCGAGAAATGGTCGTTTCTGCTAGCGCTGTGCTTCTACACATGTATTTGCTGAACGGTGAAAGCGCACAGTAATGCACTTTTCTCCCAGCAAATACACTGTTTCTAAGGAAATGGGAACACACTGAGGAGACACTTGTGGTAGCTACTGTGACTAAAACTGAGCTTCCCTTCGCACAGGGAAGCAAGAGAAATGCTGATTTCATCAAGCCCAGTTACATACTCAGAATCTGTACTACTGCACAAATAGGCATGTCTCTGTAGGGCAAAAATCATTTCTGACAAAGTTGCCCAAATGCATCTCAGAAGTAAGCAACTTGTTCCCTGAGTTAGAAAACGTCGAGAAACGTTCGTTTCTGCTAGCGCTGTGCTTCTACACATGTATTTGCTGAACGGTGAAAGCGCACAGTAATGCACTTTTCTCCCAGCAAATACACTGTTTCTAAGGAAATGGGAACACACTGAGGAGACACTTGTGGGAGCTACTGTGACTAAAACTGAGCTTCCCTACGCACAGGGAAGCAAGAGAAATGCTGATTTCATCAAGCCCAGTTACATACTCAGAATCTGTACTACTGCGCAAGTAGGCATGTCTCTGTAGGCAAAAAACTCATTTCTGACAAAGTTGCCCAAATGCATCTCAGAAGTGTGCCACTAGTTCCCTGAGTTAGAAAACGTCGAGAAACGGTCATATCTGCTAACGCTGTGGTTCTACACATGTATTTGCTGAACGGTGAAAGCGCACAGTAATGCACTTTTCTCCCAGCAAATACACTGTTTCTAAGGAAATGGGAACACACTGAGGAGACACTTGTGGGAGCTACTGTGACTAAAACTGAGCTTCCCTACGCACAGGGAAGCAAGAGAAATGCTGATTTCATCAAGCCCAGTTCCATACTCAGAATCTGTACTACTGCGCAAATAGGCATGTCTCTTTAGGCAAAAAACTACTTTCTGACAAAGTTGCCCAAATGCATCTCAGAAGTGTGCAACTTGTTCCCTGAGTTAGAAAACGTCGAGAAACGGGTATATCTGGTAACGCAGTACTTCTACACATGTATTTGCTGAACGGTGAAAGCGCACAGTAATGCACTTTTCTCCCAGCAAATACACTGTTTCTAAGGAAATGGGAACACACTGAGGAGACACTTGTGGGAGCTACTGTGACTAAAACTGGGCATCCCTACGCACAGGGAAGCAAGAGAAATGCTGATTTCATCAAGCCCAGTTACATACTCAGAATCTGTACTACTGCGCAAATAGGCATGAATCTATAGGCAAAAAACTAATTTCTGACAAAGTTACCCAAATGCATCTCAGAAGTGTGCCACTTGTTCCCTGAGTTAGAAAACGTCGAGAAACGGTCGTTTCTGCTAGCGCTGTGCTTCTACACATGTGTTTGCTGAACGGTGAAAGCGCACAGTAATGCACTTTTCTCCCAGCAAATACACTGTTTCTAAGGAAATGGGAACACACTGAGGAGACACTTGTGGGAGCTACTGTGACTAAAACTGAGCTTCCCTACGCACAGGGAAGCAAGAGAAATTCTGATTTCATCAAGCCCAGTTACATACTCAGAATCTGTACTACTGCGCAAATAGGCATGTCTCTTTAGGCAAAAAACTCATTTCTGACAAAGTTGCCCAAATGCATCTCAGAAGTGTGCAACTTGTTCCCTGAGTTAGAAAACGTCGAGAAACGGTTATATCTGCTAATGCAGTGCTTCTACACATGTATTTGCTGAACGGTGAAAGCGCACAGTAATGCACTTTTCTCCCAGCAAATACACTGTTTCTAAGGAAATGGGAACACACTGAGGAGACACTTGTGGGAGCTACTGTGACTAAAACTGAGCTTCCCTACGCACAGCTAAGCATGAGAAATGCTGATTTCATCAAGCCCAGTTACATACTCAGAATCTGTACTACTGCGCAAATAGGCATGTCTCTGTAGGCAAAAAACTCATTTCTGACAATGTTGCCCAAATCCATCTCAGAAGTGTGCAACTTGTTCCCTGAGTTAGAAAACGTCGAGAAACGTTCGTTTCTGCTAGCGCTGTGCTTCTACACATGTATTTGCTGAACGGTGAAAGCGCACAGTAATTCACTTTTCTCCCTGCAAATACACGGTTTCTAAGGAAATGGGAACACACTGAGGAGACACTTGTGGGAGCTACTATGAGTAAAACTGAGCTTCCTTACGCACAGGGAAGCAAGAGAAATGCTGATTTCATCAAGCCCAGTTACATACTCAGAATCTGTACTACTGCGCAAATAGGCATGTCTCTTTAGGCAAAAAACTCATTTCTGACAAAGTTGCCCAAATGCATCTCAGAAGTGTGCAACTTGTTCCCTGAGTTAGAAAACTTCGAGAAAGGGTTATATCTACTAACGCAGTGCTTCTACACATGTATTTGCTGAACGGTGAAAGCGCACAGTAATGCACTTTTCTCCCAGGAAATACACTGTTTCTAAAGAAATGGGAACACACTGAGGAGACACTTGTGGGAGCTACTGTGACTAAAACTGGGCTTCCCTACGCACAGGGAGGCAAGAGAAATGCTGATTTCATCAAGCCCAGTTACATACTCAGAATCTGTACTACTGCGCAAATAGGCATGAATCTGTAGGCAAAATACTCATTTCAGACAAAGTTGCCCAAATGCATCTCAGAAGTGTGCAACTTGTTCCCTGAGTTAGAAAACGTCGAGAAATGGTCGTTTCTGCTAGCGCTGTGCTTCTACACATGTATTTGCTGAACGGTGAAAGCGCACAGTAATGCACTTTTCTCCCAGCAAATACACTGTTTCTAAGGAAAGGGGAACACACTGAGGAGACACTTGTGGGAGCTACTGTGACTAAAACTGAGCTTCCCTTCGCACAGGGAAGCAAGAGAAATGCTGATTTCATCAAGCCCAGTTACATACTCAGAATCTGTACTACTGCACAAATAGGCATGTCTCTGTAGGGCAAAAATCATTTCTGACAAAGTTGCCCAAATGCATCTCAGAAGTAAGCAACTTGTTCCCTGAGTTAGAAAACGTCGAGAAACGTTCGTTTCTGCTAGCGCTGTGCTTCTACACATGTATTTGCTGAACGGTGAAAGCGCACAGTAATGCACTTTTCTCCCAGCAAATACACTGTTTCTAAGGAAATGGGAACACACTGAGGAGACACTTGTGGGAGCTACTGTGACTAAAACTGAGCTTCCCTACGCACAGGGAAGCAAGAGAAATGCTGATTTCATCAAGCCCAGTTACATACTCAGAATCTGTACTACTGCGCAAGTAGGCATGTCTCTGTAGGCAAAAAACTCATTTCTGACAAAGTTGCCCAAATGCATCTCAGAAGTGTGCCACTTGTTCCCTGAGTTAGAAAACGTCGAGAAACGGTCATATCTGCTAACGCTGTGGTTCTACACATGTATTTGCTGAACGGTGAAAGCGCACAGTAATGCACTTTTCTCCCAGCAAATACACTGTTTCTAAGGAAATGGGAACACACTGAGGAGACACTTGTGGGAGCTACTATGAGTAAAACTGAGCTTCCCTACGCACAGGGAAGCAAGAGAAATGCTGATTTCATCAAGCCCAGTTACATACTCAGAATCTGTACTACTGCGCAAATAGGCATGTCTCTTCAGGCAAAAAACTCATTTCTGGCAAAGTTGCCCAAATGCATCTCAGAAGTGTGCAACTTGTTCCCTGAGTTCGAAAACGTCGAGAAACGTTCGTTTCTGCTAGCGCTGTGCTTCTACACATGTATTTGCTGAACGGTGAAAGCGCACAGTAATGCACTTTTCTCCCAGCAAATACACTGTTTCTAAGGAAATAGGAACACAATGTGGAGACACTTGTGGGAGCTACCGTGACTAAAACTGAGCTTCCCTACGCACAGGGAAGCAAGAGAAATGCTGATTTCATCCAGCCCAGTTACATACTCAGAATCTGTACTACTGCGCACATAGGCATGTCTCTGTAGGCAAAAAACTCATTTCTGACAAAGTTGCCCAAATGCATCTCAGAAGTGTGCAACTTGTTCCCTGAGTTAGACTACGTCGAGAAACGTTCGTTTCTGCTAGCGCTGTGCTTCTACACATGTATTTGCTGAACGGTGAAAGCGCACAGTAATGCACTTTTCTCCCAGCAAATACACTGTTTCTAAGGAAATGGGAACACACTGAGGAGACACTTGTGGTAGCTACTGTGACTAAAACTGGGCTTCCCTACGCACAGGGAAGCAAGAGAAATGCTGATTTCATCAAGCCCAGTTACATACTCAGAATCTGTACTACTGCGCAAATAGGCATGTCTCTTTAGGCAAAAAACTCATTTCTGACAAAGTTGCCCAAATGCATCTCAGAAGTGTGCAACTTGTTCCCTGAGTTAGAAAACTTGGAGAAACGGTTATATCTACTAACGCAGTGCTTCTACACATGTATTTGCTGAACGGTGAAAGCGCACAGTAATGCACTTTTCTCCCAGGAAATACACTGTTTCTAAAGAAATGGGAACACACTGAGGAGACACTTGTGGGAGCTACTGTGACTAAAACTGGGCTTCCCTACGCACAGGGAGGCAAGAGAAATGCTGATTTCATCAAGCCCAGTTACATACTCAGAATCTGTACTACTGCGCAAATAGGCATGAATCTGTAGGCAAAAAACTCATTTCGGACAAAGTTGCCCAAATGCATCTCAGAAGTGTGCAACTTGTTCCCTGAGTTAGAAAACGTCGAGAAATGGTCGTTTCTGCTAGCGCTGTGCTTCTACACATGTATTTGCTGAACGGTGAAAGCGCACAGTAATGCACTTTTCTCCCAGCAAATACACTGTTTCTAAGGAAATGGGAACACACTGAGGAGACACTTGTGGGAGCTACTGTGACTAAAACTGAGCTTCCCTACGCACAGGGAAGCAAGAGAAATGCTGATTTCATCAAGCCCAGTTACATACTCAGAATCTGTACTACTGCGCAAATAGGCATGTCTCTTTAGGCAAAAAACTCATTTCTGACAAAGTTGCCCAAATGCATCTCAGAAGTGTGCAACTTGTTCCCTGAGTTAGAAAACTTCGAGAAACGGTTATATCTACTAACGCAGTGCTTCTACACATGTATTTGCTGAACGGTGAAAGCGCACAGTAATGCACTTTTCTCCCAGGAAATACACTGTTTCTAAAGAAATGGGAACACACTGAGGAGACACTTGTGGGAGCTACTGTGACTAAAACTGGGCTTCCCTACGCACAGGGAGGCAAGAGAAATGCTGATTTCATCAAGCCCAGTTACATACTCAGAATCTGTACTACTGCGCAAATAGGCATGAATCTGTAGGCAAAAAACTCATTTCGGACAAAGTTGCCCAAATGCATCTCAGAAGTGTGCAACTTGTTCCCTGAGTTAGAAAACGTCGAGAAATGGTCGTTTCTGCTAGCGCTGTGCTTCTACACATGTATTTGCTGAACGGTGAAAGCGCACAGTAATGCACTTTTCTCCCAGCAAATACACTGTTTCTAAGGAAATGGGAACACACTGAGGAGACACTTGTGGTAGCTACTGTGACTAAAACTGAGCTTCCCTTCGCACAGGGAAGCAAGAGAAATGCTGATTTCATCAAGCCCAGTTACATACTCAGAATCTGTACTACTGCACAAATAGGCATGTCTCTGTAGGGCAAAAATCATTTCTGACAAAGTTGCCCAAATGCATCTCAGAAGTAAGCAACTTGTTCCCTGAGTTAGAAAACGTCGAGAAACGTTCGTTTCTGCTAGCGCTGTGCTTCTACACATGTATTTGCTGAACGGTGAAAGCGCACAGTAATGCACTTTTCTCCCAGCAAATACACTGTTTCTAAGGAAATGGGAACACACAGAGGAGACACTTGTGGGAGCTACTGTGACTAAAACTGAGCTTCCCTACGCACAGGGAAGCAAGAGAAATGCTGATTTCATCAAGCCCAGTTACATACTCAGAATCTGTACTACTGCGCAAATAGGCATGTCTCTGTAGGCAAAAAACTCATTTCTGACAAAGTTGCCCAAATGCATCTCAGAAGTGTGCCACTAGTTCCCTGAGTTAGAAAACGTCGAGAAACGGTCATATCTGCTAACGCTGTGGTTCTACACATGTATTTGCTGAACGGTGAAAGCGCACAGTAATGCACTTTTCTCCCAGCAAATACACTGTTTCTAAGGAAATGGGAACACACTGAGGAGACACTTGTGGGAGCTACTGTGACTAAAACTGAGCTTCCCTACGCACAGGGAAGCAAGAGAAATGCTGATTTCATCAAGCCCAGTTCCATACTCAGAATCTGTACTACTGCGCAAATAGGCATGTCTCTTTAGGCAAAAAACTACTTTCTGACAAAGTTGCCCAAATGCATCTCAGAAGTGTGCAACTTGTTCCCTGAGTTAGAAAACGTCGAGAAACGGGTATATCTGGTAACGCAGTACTTCTACACATGTATTTGCTGAACGGTGAAAGCGCACAGTAATGCACTTTTCTCCCAGCAAATACACTGTTTCTAAGGAAATGGGAACACACTGAGGAGACACTTGTGGGAGCTACTGTGACTAAAACTGGGCATCCCTACGCACAGGGAAGCAAGAGAAATGCTGATTTCATCAAGCCCAGTTACATACTCAGAATCTGTACTACTGCGCAAATAGGCATGAATCTATAGGCAAAAAACTAATTTCTGACAAAGTTACCCAAATGCATCTCAGAAGTGTGCCACTTGTTCCCTGAGTTAGAAAACGTCGAGAAACGGTCGTTTCTGCTAGCGCTGTGCTTCTACACATGTGTTTGCTGAACGGTGAAAGCGCACAGTAATGCACTTTTCTCCCAGCAAATACACTGTTTCTAAGGAAATGGGAACACACTGAGGAGACACTTGTGGGAGCTACTGTGACTAAAACTGAGCTTCCCTACGCACAGGGAAGCAAGAGAAATTCTGATTTCATCAAGCCCAGTTACATACTCAGAATCTGTACTACTGCGCAAATAGGCATGTCTCTTTAGGCAAAAAACTCATTTCTGACAAAGTTGCCCAAATGCATCTCAGAAGTGTGCAACTTGTTCCCTGAGTTAGAAAACGTCGAGAAACGGTTATATCTGCTAATGCAGTGCTTCTACACATGTATTTGCTGAACGGTGAAAGCGCACAGTAATGCACTTTTCTCCCAGCAAATACACTGTTTCTAAGGAAATGGGAACACACTGAGGAGACACTTGTGGGAGCTACTGTGACTAAAACTGAGCTTCCCTACGCACAGCTAAGCATGAGAAATGCTGATTTCATCAAGCCCAGTTACATACTCAGAATCTGTACTACTGCGCAAATAGGCATGTCTCTGTAGGCAAAAAACTCATTTCTGACAATGTTGCCCAAATCCATCTCAGAAGTGTGCAACTTGTTCCCTGAGTTAGAAAACGTCGAGAAACGTTCGTTTCTGCTAGCGCTGTGCTTCTACACATGTATTTGCTGAACGGTGAAAGCGCACAGTAATTCACTTTTCTCCCTGCAAATACACGGTTTCTAAGGAAATGGGAACACACTGAGGAGACACTTGTGGGAGCTACTATGAGTAAAACTGAGCTTCCTTACGCACAGGGAAGCAAGAGAAATGCTGATTTCATCAAGCCCAGTTACATACTCAGAATCTGTACTACTGCGCAAATAGGCATGTCTCTTTAGGCAAAAAACTCATTTCTGACAAAGTTGCCCAAATGCATCTCAGAAGTGTGCAACTTGTTCCCTGAGTTAGAAAACTTCGAGAAAGGGTTATATCTACTAACGCAGTGCTTCTACACATGTATTTGCTGAACGGTGAAAGCGCACAGTAATGCACTTTTCTCCCAGGAAATACACTGTTTCTAAAGAAATGGGAACACACTGAGGAGACACTTGTGGGAGCTACTGTGACTAAAACTGGGCTTCCCTACGCACAGGGAGGCAAGAGAAATGCTGATTTCATCAAGCCCAGTTACATACTCAGAATCTGTACTACTGCGCAAATAGGCATGAATCTGTAGGCAAAATACTCATTTCAGACAAAGTTGCCCAAATGCATCTCAGAAGTGTGCAACTTGTTCCCTGAGTTAGAAAACGTCGAGAAATGGTCGTTTCTGCTAGCGCTGTGCTTCTACACATGTATTTGCTGAACGGTGAAAGCGCACAGTAATGCACTTTTCTCCCAGCAAATACACTGTTTCTAAGGAAAGGGGAACACACTGAGGAGACACTTGTGGGAGCTACTGTGACTAAAACTGAGCTTCCCTTCGCACAGGGAAGCAAGAGAAATGCTGATTTCATCAAGCCCAGTTACATACTCAGAATCTGTACTACTGCACAAATAGGCATGTCTCTGTAGGGCAAAAATCATTTCTGACAAAGTTGCCCAAATGCATCTCAGAAGTAAGCAACTTGTTCCCTGAGTTAGAAAACGTCGAGAAACGTTCGTTTCTGCTAGCGCTGTGCTTCTACACATGTATTTGCTGAACGGTGAAAGCGCACAGTAATGCACTTTTCTCCCAGCAAATACACTGTTTCTAAGGAAATGGGAACACACTGAGGAGACACTTGTGGGAGCTACTGTGACTAAAACTGAGCTTCCCTACGCACAGGGAAGCAAGAGAAATGCTGATTTCATCAAGCCCAGTTACATACTCAGAATCTGTACTACTGCGCAAGTAGGCATGTCTCTGTAGGCAAAAAACTCATTTCTGACAAAGTTGCCCAAATGCATCTCAGAAGTGTGCCACTTGTTCCCTGAGTTAGAAAACGTCGAGAAACGGTCATATCTGCTAACGCTGTGGTTCTACACATGTATTTGCTGAACGGTGAAAGCGCACAGTAATGCACTTTTCTCCCAGCAAATACACTGTTTCTAAGGAAATGGGAACACACTGAGGAGACACTTGTGGGAGCTACTATGAGTAAAACTGAGCTTCCCTACGCACAGGGAAGCAAGAGAAATGCTGATTTCATCAAGCCCAGTTACATACTCAGAATCTGTACTACTGCGCAAATAGGCATGTCTCTTCAGGCAAAAAACTCATTTCTGGCAAAGTTGCCCAAATGCATCTCAGAAGTGTGCAACTTGTTCCCTGAGTTCGAAAACGTCGAGAAACGTTCGTTTCTGCTAGCGCTGTGCTTCTACACATGTATTTGCTGAACGGTGAAAGCGCACAGTAATGCACTTTTCTCCCAGCAAATACACTGTTTCTAAGGAAATAGGAACACAATGTGGAGACACTTGTGGGAGCTACCGTGACTAAAACTGAGCTTCCCTACGCACAGGGAAGCAAGAGAAATGCTGATTTCATCCAGCCCAGTTACATACTCAGAATCTGTACTACTGCGCACATAGGCATGTCTCTGTAGGCAAAAAACTCATTTCTGACAAAGTTGCCCAAATGCATCTCAGAAGTGTGCAACTTGTTCCCTGAGTTAGACTACGTCGAGAAACGTTCGTTTCTGCTAGCGCTGTGCTTCTACACATGTATTTGCTGAACGGTGAAAGCGCACAGTAATGCACTTTTCTCCCAGCAAATACACTGTTTCTAAGGAAATGGGAACACACTGAGGAGACACTTGTGGTAGCTACTGTGACTAAAACTGGGCTTCCCTACGCACAGGGAAGCAAGAGAAATGCTGATTTCATCAAGCCCAGTTACATACTCAGAATCTGTACTACTGCGCAAATAGGCATGTCTCTTTAGGCAAAAAACTCATTTCTGACAAAGTTGCCCAAATGCATCTCAGAAGTGTGCAACTTGTTCCCTGAGTTAGAAAACTTGGAGAAACGGTTATATCTACTAACGCAGTGCTTCTACACATGTATTTGCTGAACGGTGAAAGCGCACAGTAATGCACTTTTCTCCCAGGAAATACACTGTTTCTAAAGAAATGGGAACACACTGAGGAGACACTTGTGGGAGCTACTGTGACTAAAACTGGGCTTCCCTACGCACAGGGAGGCAAGAGAAATGCTGATTTCATCAAGCCCAGTTACATACTCAGAATCTGTACTACTGCGCAAATAGGCATGAATCTGTAGGCAAAAAACTCATTTCGGACAAAGTTGCCCAAATGCATCTCAGAAGTGTGCAACTTGTTCCCTGAGTTAGAAAACGTCGAGAAATGGTCGTTTCTGCTAGCGCTGTGCTTCTACACATGTATTTGCTGAACGGTGAAAGCGCACAGTAATGCACTTTTCTCCCAGCAAATACACTGTTTCTAAGGAAATGGGAACACACTGAGGAGACACTTGTGGTAGCTACTGTGACTAAAACTGAGCTTCCCTTCGCACAGGGAAGCAAGAGAAATGCTGATTTCATCAAGCCCAGTTACATACTCAGAATCTGTACTACTGCGCAAATAGGCATGTCTCTGTAGGCCAAAACTCATTTCTGGCAAAGTTGCCCAAATGCATCTCAGAAGTGTGCAACTTGTTCCCTGAGTTTGAAAACGTCGAGAAACGTTCGTTTCTGCTAGAGCTGTGCTTCTACACATGTATTTGCTGAACGGTGAAAGCGCACAGTAATGCACTTTTCTCCCAGCAAATACACTGTTTCTAAGGAAATAGTAACACAATGAGGAGACACTTGTGGGAGCTACCGTGACTAAAACTGAGCTTCCCTACGCACAGGGAAGCAAGAGAAATGCTGATTTCATCCAGCCCAGTTACATACTCAGAATCTGTACTACTGCGCAAATAGGCATGTCTCTGTAGGCAAAAAACTCATTTCTGACAAAGTTGCCCAAATGCATCTCAGAAGTGTGCAACTTGTTCCCTGAGTTAGAAAACGTCGAGAAACGGTCGTTTCTGCTAGCGCTGTGCTTCTACACATGTATTTGCTGAACGGTGAAAGCGCACAGTAATGCACTTTTCTCCCAGCAAATACACTGTTTCTAAGGAAATGGGAATACACTGAGGAGACACGTGTGGGAGCTACTGTGACTAAAACTGAGCTTCCCTACGCACAGGGAAGCAAGAGAAATGCTGATTTCATCAAGCCCAGTTACATACTCAGAATCTGTACTACTGCGCAAATAGGCATGTCTCTTTAGGCAAAAAACTCATTTCTGACAAAGATGCCCAAATGCATCTCAGAAGTGTGCAACTTGTTCCCTGAGTTAGAAAACGTCGAGAAACGGTTATATCTGGTAACGCAGTACTTCTACACATGTATTTGCTGAACGGTGAAAGCGCACAGTAATGCACTTTTCTCCCAGCAAATACACTGTTTCTAAGGAAATGGGAACACACTGAGGAGACACTTGTGGGAGCTACTGTGACTAAAACTGGGCTTCCCTACGCACAGGGAAGCAAGAGAAATGCTATTTTCATCAAGCCCAGTTACATACTCAGAATCTGTACTACTGCGCAAATAGGCATGAATCTATAGGCAAAAAACTCATTTCTGACAAAGTTACCCAAATGCATCTCAGAAGTGTGCAACTTGTTCCCTGAGTTAGTAAACGTCGAGAAACGGTCGTTTCTGCTAGCGCTGTGCTTCTACACATGTGTTTGCTGAACGGTGAAAGCGCACAGTAATGCACTTTTCTCCCAGCAAATACACTGTTTCTAAGGAAATAGGAACACAATGAGGAGACACTTGTGGGAGCTACTGTGACTAAAACTGAGCTTCCCTACGCACAGGGAAGCAAGAGAAATGCTGATTTCATCAAGCCCAGTTACATACTCAGAATATGTACTACTGCGCAAATAGGCATGTCTCTTTAGGCAAAAAACTCATTTGTGACAAAGTTGCCCAAATGCATCTCAGAAGTGTGCAACTTGTTCCCTGAGTTAGAAAACGTCGAGAAACGGTTATATCTGCTAATGCAGTGCTTCTACACATGTATTTGCTGAACGGTGAAAGCGCACAGTAATGCACTTTTCTCCCAGCAAATACACTGTTTCTAAGGAAATGGGAACACACTGAGGAGACACTTGTGGGAGCTACTGGGACTAAAACTGAGCTTCCCTACGCACAGCTAAGCATGAGAAATGCTGATTTCATCAAGCCCAGTTACATACTCAGAATCTGTACTACTGCGCAAATTGGCATGTCTCTGTAGGCAAAAAACTCATTTCTGACAAAGATGCCCAAATGCATCTCAGAAGTGTGCAACTTGTTCCCTGAGTTAGAAAACATCGAGAAACGGTCGTTTCTGCTAGCACTGTGCTTCTACACATTTATTTGCTGAACGGTGAAAGCGCACAGTAATGCACTTTTCTCCCAGCAAATACACTGTTTCTAAGGAAATGGGAACACACTGAGGAGACACTTGTGGGAGCTACTGTGACTAAAACTGAGCTTCCCTTCGCACAGGGAAGCAAGAGAAATGCTGATTTCATCAAGCCCAGTTACATACTCAGAATCTGTACTACTGCGCAAATAGGCATGTCTCTGTAGGCAAAAAACTCATTTCTGACAAAGTTGCCCAAATGCATCTCAGAAGTGTGCAACTTGTTCCCTGAGTTAGAAAACGTCGAGAACCGGTCATATCTGCTAACGCTGTGCTTCTACACATGTATTTGCTGAACGGTGAAAGCGCACAGTAATGCACTTTTCTCCCAGCAAATACACTGTTTCTAAGGAAATGGGTACACACTGAGGAGACACTTGTGGGAGCTACTGTGACTAAAACTGAGCTTCCCTACGCACAGGAAAGCAAGAGAAATGCTGATTTCATCAAGCCCAGGTACATACTCAGAATCTGTACTACTGCACAAATAGGCATGTCTCTGTAGGCCAAAAATCATTTCTGACAAAGTTGCCCAAATGCATCTCAGAAGTAAGCAACTTGTTCCCTGAGTTAGAAAACGTCGAGAAACGTTCGTTTCTGCTAGCGCTGTGCTTCTACACATGTATTTGCTGAACGGTGAAAGCGCACAGTCATGCACTTTTCTCCCAGCAAACAAACTGTTTCTAAGGAAATGGGAACACACTGAGGAGACACTTGTGGGAGCTACTGTGACTAAAACTGAGCTTCCCTACGCACAGGGAAGCAAGAGAAATGCTGATTTCATCAAGCCCAGTTACATACTCAGAATCTCTACTACTGCACAAATAGGCATGTCTCTGTAGGCAAAAAACTCATTTCTGACAAAGTTGCCCAAATGCATCTCAGAAGTGTGCAACTTGTTCCCTGAGTTAGAAAACGTCGAGAAACGGTTATATCTGCTAACGCAGTGCTTCTACACATGTATTTGCTGAACGGTGAAAGCGCACAGTAATGCACTTTTCTCCCAGCAAATACACTGTTTCTAAGGAAATGGGAACACACTGAGGAGACACTTGTGGGAGCTACTGTGACTAAAACTGGGCTTCCCTACACACAGGGAAGCAAGAGAAATGCTGATTTCATCAAGCCCAATTACATACTCAGAATCTGTACTACTGCGCAAATAGGCATGTCTCTGTAGGCAAAAAACTCATTTCTGACAAAGTTGCCCGAATGCATCTCAGAAGTGTGCAACTTGTTCCCTGACTTAGAAAACGTCGAGAAACGGTAGTTTCTGCTAGCGCTGTGCTTCTAATCATGTATTTGCTGAACGGTGAAAGCGCAAAGTAATGCACTTTTCGCCCAGCAAATACACTGTTTCTAAGGAACTGGGAACACACTGAGGAGAAACTTGTGGGAGCTACTGTGACTAAAACTGAGCTTCCCTACGCACAGGGAAGGAGGAGAAATGCTGATTTCATCAAGCGCAGTTACATACTCAGAATCTGTACTACTGCGCAAATAGGAATGTCTCTTTAGGCAAAAAATTCATTTCTGACAAAGTGCCAAAATGCATCTCAGAAGTGTGCAACTTGTTCCCTGAGTTAGAAAACGTCGAGAAACGGTCGTTTCTGCTAGCGCTGTGCTTCTACACATGTATTTGCTGAACGGTGAAAGCGCACAGTAATGCACTTTTCTCCCAGCAAATACACTGTTTCTAAGGAAATGGGAACACACTGAGGAGACACTTGTGGGAGCTACTGTGACTAAAACTGAGCTTCCTTACGCACAGGGAAGCAAGAGAAATGCTGATTTCATCAAGCCCAGTTACATACTCAGAATCTGTACTGCTGCGCAAATAGGCATGTCTCTTTAGGCAAAAAACTCATTTCTGACAAGGTTGCCCAAATGCATCTCAGAAGTGTGCAACTTGTTCCCTTAGTTAGAAAACGTCGAGAAACGGTCGTTTCTGCTAGCGCTGTGCTTCTACACATGTATTTGCTGAACGGTGAAAGCGCACAGTAATGCACTTTTCTCCCAGCAAATACACTGTTTCTAAGGAAATGGGAAAACACTGAGGAGACACTTGTGGGAGCTACTGTGACTTAAACTGAGCTTCCCTATGCACAGAGAAGCAAGAGAAATGCTGATTTCATCAAGCCCAGTTACATACTCAGAATCTGTACTACTGCGCAAATAGGCATGTCTCTGTAGGCAAAAAACTCATTTCTGACAAAGTTGCCCAAATGCATCTCAGAAGTGTGCAACTTGTTCACTGAGTTAGAAAATGTCGAGAAACGGTCGTTTCTGATAGCGCTGTGCTTCTACACATGTATTTGCTGAACGGTGAAAGCGCACAGTAATGCACTTTTCTCCCAGCAAATACACTGTTTCTAAGGAAATGGGAACACACTAAGGAGACACTTGTGGGAGCTACTGTGACTAAAACAGAGCTTCCCTACGCACAGGGAAGAGGGGAAATGCTGATTTCATCAAGCCCAGTTACATACTCATAATCTGTACTACTGCGCAAATAGGCATGTGTCTTTAGGCAAAAAATTCATTTCTGACAAAGTTGCCCAAATGCATCTCAGAAGTGTGCAACGTGTTCCCTGAGTTAGAAAACGTCGAGAAACTGTCGTTTCTGCTAGCGCTGTGCTTCTACACATGTATTTGCTGAACAGTGAAAGCACACAGTAATGCACTTTTCTCCCAGCAAATACACTGTTTCTAAGGAAATGGGAACACACTGAGGAGACACTTGTGGGAGCTACTGTGACTAAAACTGAGCTTCCCTACGCACAGGGAAGCAAGAGAAATGCTGATTTCATCAAGCCCAGTTACATACTCAGAATCTGTACTACTGCGCAAATAGGCATGTCTCTTTAGGCAAAAAACTCATTTCTGACAAAGTTGCCAAAATGCATCTCAGAAGTGTGCAACTTGTTCCCTGAGTTAGAAAACGTCGAGAAACGTTCATTTCTGCTAGCGCTGTGCTTCTACACATGTATTTGCTGAACGGTGAAAGTGCACAGTAATGCACTTTTCTCCCAGCAAATACCCTGTTTCTAAGGAAATGGGAATACACTGAGGAGACACTTGTGGGAGCTACTGTTACAAAAGCTGAGCTTCCCTACGCACAGGGAAGCAAGAGAAATGCTGATTTCATCAAGCCCAATTACATACTCAGAATCTGTACTACTGCGCAAATAGGCAAAACTAGTGCGTTCTAAAGCACGTCTCTTTAGGCAAAAAACTCATTTCTGACAAAGTTGCCCAAATGCATCTCACAAGTGTGCAACTTGTTCCCTGAGTTAGAAAACGTCGAGAAACAGTCGTTTCTGCTAGCGAACGGTGAAAGCGCACAGTAATGCACTTTTCTCCCAGCAAATACACTGTTTCTAAGGAGATGGGAACACACTGAGGAGACCCTTGTGGGAGCTACTGTGACTAAAAGTGAGCTTCCCTACGCACAGGGAAGCAAGAGAAATGCTGATTTCATCAAGCCCAGTTACATACTCAGAATCTGTACTACTGCGCAAATAGGCATGTCTCTGTAGGCAAAAAACTCATTTCTGACAAAGTTGCCCAAATGCATCTCAGAAGTGTGCCACTTGTTCCCTGAGTTAGAAAATATCGAGAAACAATCGTTTCTGCTCGCGCTGTGCTTCTACATATGTATTTGCTGAACGGTGAAAGCGCACAGTAATGCACTTTTCTCCCAGCAAATACACTGTTACTAAGGAAATGGGAACACACTGAGGAGACACTTGTGGGAGCTAAAGTGACTAAAACTGAGCTTCCCTACACACAGGGATGCAAGAGAAAGGCTGATTTCATCAAGCCCAGTTACATACTCAGAATCTGTACTACTGCGCAAATAGGCAAAACTAGTGCGTTCTAAAGCATGTCTCTTTAGGCAAAAATCTCATTTCTGACAAAGTTGCCCAAATGCATCTCAGAAGTGTGCAACTTGTTCCCTGAGTTAGAAAATATCGAGAAACAATCGTTTCTGCTAGCGCTGTGCTTCTACATATGTATTTGCTGAACGGTGAAAGCGCACAGTAATGCTCTTTTCTCCCAGCAAATACACTGTTACTAAGGAAATGGGAACACCCTGAGGAGACAGTTGTGGGAGCTAAAGTGACTAAAACTGAGCTTCCCTACGCACAGGGATGCAAGAGAAATGCTGATTTCATCAAGCCCAGTTACATACTCAGAATCTGTACTACTGCGCAAATAGGCAAAACTAGTGCGTTCTAAAGCACGTCTCTTTAGGCAAAAAACTCATTTCTGACAAAGTTGCCCAAATGCATCTCAGAAGTGTGCAACTTGTTCCCTGAGTTAGAAAACGTCGAGAAACGGTCGTTTCTGCTAGTGCTGTGCTTCAACACATGTATTTGCTGAACGGTGAAAGCGCACAGTAATGCACTTTTCTCCCAGCAAATACACTGTTTCTAAGGAAATGGGAACACACTGAGGTGACACTTGTGGGAGCTATTGTGACTTAAACTGAGCTTCCCTATGCACAGGGAAGCAAGAGAAATGCTGATTTCCTCAAGCCCAGTTACATACTCAGAGTCTGTACTACTGCGCAAATAGGCATGTCTCTTTAGGCAAAAAACTCATTTCTGACAAAGTTGCCCAAATGCATCTCAGAAGTGTGCAACTTGTTCCCTGAGTTAGAAAACGTCGAGAAACGGTCGTTTCTGCTAGCGCTGTGCTTCTACACATGTATTTGCTGAACGGTGAGAGCGCACAGTAATGCACTTTTCTCCCAGCAAATACACTGTTTCTAAGGAAATGGGAACACACTGAGGAGACACTTGTGGGAGCTACTGTGACTAAAACTGAGCTTCCCTACACACAGGGAAGCAAGAGAAATGCTGATTTCATCAAGCCCAGTTACATACTCAGAATCTGTACTACTGCGCAAATAGGCATGTCTCTTTAGGCAAAAAACTCATTTCTGACAAAGTTGCCCAAATGCATCTCAGAAGTGTGCAACTTGTTCCCTGAGTTAGAAGTCGTCGAGAAACAATCGTTTCTGCTAGCGCTGTGCTTCTACATATGTATTTGCTGAACGGTGAAAGCGCACAGTAATGCACTTTTCTCCCAGCAAATACACTGTTTCTAAGGAAATGGGAAAACACTGAGGAGACACTTGTGGGAGCTACTGTGACTTAAACTGAGCTTCCCTATGCACAGAGAAGCAAGAGAAATGCTGATTTCATCAAGCCCAGTTACATACTCAGAATCTGTACTACTGCGCAAATAGGCATGTCTCTGTAGGCAAAAAAATCATTTCTGACAAAGTTGCCCAAATGCATCTCAGAAGTGTGCAACTTGTTCACTGAGTTAGAAAATGTCGAGAAACGGTCGTTTCTGATAGCGCTGTGCTTCTACACATGTATTTGCTGAACGGTGAAAGCGCACAGTAATGCACTTTTCTCCCAGCAAATACACTGTTTCTAAGGAAATGGGAACACACTAAGGAGACACTTGTGGGAGCTACTGTGACTAAAACAGAGCTTCCCTACGCACAGGGAAGAGGGGAAATGCTGATTTCATCAAGCCCAGTTACATACTCATAATCTGTACTACTGCGCAAATAGGCATGTGTCTTTAGGCAAAAAATTCATTTCTGACAAAGTTGCCCAAATGCATCTCAGAAGTGTGCAACGTGTTCCCTGAGTTAGAAAACGTCGAGAAACTGTCGTTTCTGCTAGCGCTGTGCTTCTACACATGTATTTGCTGAACAGTGAAAGCACACAGTAATGCACTTTTCTCCCAGCAAATACACTGTTTCTAAGGAAATGGGAACACACTGAGGAGACACTTGTGGGAGCTACTGTGACTAAAACTGAGCTTCCCTACGCACAGGGAAGCAAGAGAAATGCTGATTTCATCAAGCCCAGTTACATACTCAGAATCTGTACTACTGCGCAAATAGGCATGTCTCTTTAGGCAAAAAACTCATTTCTGACAAAGTTGCCAAAATGCATCTCAGAAGTGTGCAACTTGTTCCCTGAGTTAGAAAACGTCGAGAAACGTTCATTTCTGCTAGCGCTGTGCTTCTACACATGTATTTGCTGAACGGTGAAAGTGCACAGTAATGCACTTTTCTCCCAGCAAATACCCTGTTTCTAAGGAAATGGGAATACACTGAGGAGACACTTGTGGGAGCTACTGTTACAAAAGCTGAGCTTCCCTACGCACAGGGAAGCAAGAGAAATGCTGATTTCATCAAGCCCAATTACATACTCAGAATCTGTACTACTGCGCAAATAGGCAAAACTAGTGCGTTCTAAAGCACGTCTCTTTAGGCAAAAAACTCATTTCTGACAAAGTTGCCCAAATGCATCTCACAAGTGTGCAACTTGTTCCCTGAGTTAGAAAACGTCGAGAAACGGTCGTTTCTGCTAGCGAACGGTGAAAGCGCACAGTAATGCACTTTTCTCCCAGCAAATACACTGTTTCTAAGGAGATGGGAACACACTGAGGAGACCCTTGTGGGAGCTACTGTGACTAAAAGTGAGCTTCCCTACGCACAGGGAAGCAAGAGAAATGCTGATTTCATCAAGCCCAGTTACATACTCAGAATCTGTACTACTGCGCAAATAGGCATGTCTCTGTAGGCAAAAAACTCATTTCTGACAAAGTTGCCCAAATGCATCTCAGAAGTGTGCCACTTGTTCCCTGAGTTAGAAAATATCGAGAAACAATCGTTTCTGCTCGCGCTGTGCTTCTACATATGTATTTGCTGAACGGTGAAAGCGCACAGTAATGCACTTTTCTCCCAGCAAATACACTGTTACTAAGGAAATGGGAACACACTGAGGAGACACTTGTGGAAGCTAAAGTGACTAAAACTGAGCTTCCCTACACACAGGGATGCAAGAGAAAGGCTGATTTCATCAAGCCCAGTTACATACTCAGAATCTGTACTACTGCGCAAATAGGCAAAACTAGTGCGTTCTAAAGCATGTCTCTTTAGGCAAAAATCTCATTTCTGACAAAGTTGCCCAAATGCATCTCAGAAGTGTGCAACTTGTTCCCTGAGTTAGAAAATATCGAGAAACAATCGTTTCTGCTAGCGCTGTGCTTCTACATATGTATTTGCTGAACGGTGAAAGCGCACAGTAATGCTCTTTTCTCCCAGCAAATACACTGTTACTAAGGAAATGGGAACACCCTGAGGAGACAGTTGTGGGAGCTAAAGTGACTAAAACTGAGCTTCCCTACGCACAGGGATGCAAGAGAAATGCTGATTTCATCAAGCCCAGTTACATACTCAGAATCTGTACTACTGCGCAAATAGGCAAAACTAGTGCGTTCTAAAGCACGTCTCTTTAGGCAAAAAACTCATTTCTGACAAAGTTGCCCAAATGCATCTCAGAAGTGTGCAACTTGTTCCCTGAGTTAGAAAACGTCGAGAAACGGTCGTTTCTGCTAGTGCTGTGCTTCAACACATGTATTTGCTGAACGGTGAAAGCGCACAGTAATGCACTTTTCTCCCAGCAAATACACTGTTTCTAAGGAAATGGGAACACACTGAGGTGACACTTGTGGGAGCTATTGTGACTTAAACTGAGCTTCCCTATGCACAGGGAAGCAAGAGAAATGCTGATTTCCTCAAGCCCAGTTACATACTCAGAGTCTGTACTACTGCGCAAATAGGCATGTCTCTTTAGGCAAAAAACTCATTTCTGACAAAGTTGCCCAAATGCATCTCAGAAGTGTGCAACTTGTTCCCTGAGTTAGAAAACGTCGAGAAACGGTCGTTTCTGCTAGCGCTGTGCTTCTACACATGTATTTGCTGAACGGTGAGAGCGCACAGTAATGCACTTTTCTCCCAGCAAATACACTGTTTCTAAGGAAATGGGAACACACTGAGGAGACACTTGTGGGAGCTACTGTGACTAAAACTGAGCTTCCCTACACACAGGGAAGCAAGAGAAATGCTGATTTCATCAAGCCCAGTTACATACTCAGAATCTGTACTACTGCGCAAATAGGCATGTCTCTTTAGGCAAAAAACTCATTTCTGACAAAGTTGCCCAAATGCATCTCAGAAGTGTGCAACTTGTTCCCTGAGTTAGAAGTCGTCGAGAAACAATCGTTTCTGCTAGCGCTGTGCTTCTACATATGTATTTGCTGAACGGTGAAAGCGCATAATAATGCGCTTTTCTCCCAGCAAATACACTGTTACTAAGGAAATGGGAATACACTGAGGAGACACTTGTGGGAGCTAAAGTGACTAAAACTGAGCTTCCCTATGCACAGGCATGCAAGAGAAATGCTGATTTCATCAAGCCCAGTTACATACTCAGAATCTGTACTACTCCGCAAATAGGCACGTCTCTTTAGGCAAAAAACTCATTTCAGACAAAGTTGCCCAAAGGCATCTCAGAAGTGTGCAACTTGTTCCCTGAGTTAGAAAACGTCGAGAAACGGTCGTTTCTGCTAGCGCTGTGCTTCTACACATGTATTTGCTGAACGGTGAAAGCGCACAGTAATGCACTTTTCTCCCAGCAAATACACTTTTTCTAAGGAAATGGGAACATACTGAGGAGACACTTGTGGGAGCTACTGTGACTAAAACTGAGCTTTCCTACGCACAGGGAAGCAAGAGAAATGCTGATTTCATCAAGCCCAGTTACACACTCAGATTCTGTACTACTGCGCAAATAGGCATGTCTCTTTAGGCAAAAAACTCATTTCTGACAAAGTTGCCCAAATGCATCTCAGACGTTTGTAACTTGTTCCCTGAGTTAGAAAACGTCGAGAAACGGTCATTTCGGCTAGCGCTGTGCTTCTACACATTTATTTGCTGAACGGTGAAAGCGCACAGTAATGCACTTTTCTCCCAGCAAATACACTGTTTCTAAGGAAATGGGAACACACTGAGGAGACACTTGTGGGAGCTACTGGGACAAAAACTGAGCTTCCCTACGCACAGGGAAGCAAGAGGAATGCTGATTTCATCAAGCCCAGATACATACTCAGAATCTGTTCTACTGCGCAAATAGGCATGTCTCTTAAGGCAAAAAACTCATTTCTGACAAAGTTGCCCAAATGCATTTCAGAAGTGTGCAACTTCTTCCCTGAATTAGAAAATGTCGAGAAACGGTCGTTTCTGCTAGCGCTGTGCTTCTACACATGTATTTGCTGAATGGTGAAAGCACACAGTAATGCACTTTTCTCCCATCAAATACACTGTTTCAAAGGAAATGGGAACACACTGAGGAGACACTTGTGGGAGCTACTGTGACTAAAACTGAGCTTCCCTACGCACAGGGAAGCAAGAGAAATGCTGATTTCATCAAGCCCAGTTACATACTCAGAATCTGTACTACTGCGCAAATAGGCATGTCTCTGTAGGCAAAAAACTCATTTCTGACAAAGTTGCCCAAATGCAACTCAGAAGTGTGCAACTTGTTCCCTGAGTTAGAAAAAGTCGAGAAACGGTCGTTTCTTATTTGCTGAACGGTGAAAGCGCACAGTAATGCACTTTTCTCCCAGCAAATACCCTGATTCTAAGGAAATGGGAACACACTGAGGAGACACTTGTGGGAGCTACTGTGACTAAAACTGAGCTTCCCTACGCAGAGGGAAGCAAGAGAAGTACTGATTTCATCAACCCCAGTTACATACACAGAATCTGTACTCCTGCCCAAATAGGCAAAACAAGTGCGTTCTAAAGCACGTCTCTTTAGGCAAAAAACTCATTTGTGACAAAGTTGCCCAAATGCATCTCAGAAGTGTGCAACTTGTTCCCTGAGTCAGAAAACGTCGAGAAAGGGTCGTTTCTGCTAGCGCTGTGCTTCTACACATGTATTTGCTGAACGGTGAAAGCGCACAGTAATGCACTTTTCTCCCAGCAAATACACTGTTTCTAAGGAAATGGGAACACACTGAGGAGACACTTGTGGGAGCTACTGTGACTAAAACTGAGCTTCCCTACGCACAGGAAAGCAAGAGAAATGCTGATTTCATCAAGCCCAGTTACATACTCAGAATCTGTACTACTGCGCAAATAGGCATGTCTCTTTAGGCAAAAAACTCATTTCTGACAAAGTTGCCCAAATGCATCTCAGACGTGTGTAACTTGTTCCCTGAGTTAGAAAACGTCGAGAAACGGTCATTTCGGCTAGCGCTGTGCTTCTACATATTTATTTGCTGAACGGTGAAAGCGCACAGTAATGCACTTTTCTCCCAGCAAATACACTGTTTCTAAGGAAATGGGAACACACTGAGGAGACACTTGTGGGAGCTACTGTGACTAAAACTGAGATTCCCTGTGCACAGGGAAGCAAGAGGAATGCTGATTTCATCAAGCCCAGTTACATACTCAGAATCTGTACTACTGGGCAAATAGGCATGTCTCTTAAGGCAAAAAACTCATTTCTGACGAAGTTGCCCAATGCATTTCAGAAGTGTGCAACTTCTTCCCTGAATTAGAAAACGTCGAGAAACGGTCGTTTCTTATTTGCTGAACGGTGAAAGCTCACAGTAATGCACTTTTCTCCCAGCAAATACACTGTTTCTAAGGAAATGGGAACACACTGAGGAGACACTTGTGGGAGCTACTGTGACTAAAACTGAGCTTCCCTACGCACAGGGAAGCAAGAGGAATGCTGATTTCATCAAGCCCAGTTACATACTCAGAATCTGTACTACTGCGCAAATAGGCATGTCTCTTAAGGCAAAAAACTCATTTCTGACAAAGTTGCCCAAATGCATTTCAGAAGTGTGCAACTTCTTCCCTGAATTAGAAAACGTCGAGAAACTGTCGTTTCTGCTAGCGCTGTGCTTCTACACATGTATTTGCCTAACGGTGAAAGCACACAGTAATGCACTCTTCTCCCAGCAAATACACTGTTTCAAAAAAAAATGAGAACACACTGAGGAGACACTTGTGGGAGCTACTGTGACTAAAACTGAGCTTCCCTACGCACAGGGAAGCAAGAGAAATGCTGATTTCATCAAGCCCAGTTACATACTCAGAATCTGTACTACTGCGCAAATCGGCAAAACAAGTGCGTTCTAAAGCACGTCTCTTTTGGCAAAAAACTCATTTCTGACAAAGTTGCCCAAATGCATCTCAGAAGTGTGCAACTTGTTCCCTGAGTTAGAAAACGTCGAGAAACTGTCGTTTCTGCTAGCGCTGTGCTTCTACACATGTATTTGCTGAAAGGTGAAAGCGCACAGTAATGCACTTTTCTCCCAGCAAATACACTCTTTCTAAGGAAATGGGAACACACTGAGGAGACACTTGTGGCAGCTACTGTGACTAAAACTGAGATTCCCTACGCAGAGGGAAGCAAGAGAAATGCTGATTTCATCAACCCCAGTTACATACACAGAATCTGTACTACTGCCCAATTAGGCAAAACAAGTGCGTTCTAAAGCACGTCTCTTTAGGCAAAAAACTCATTTCTGACAAAGTTGCCCAAATGCATTTCAGAAGTGTGCCACTTGTTCCCTGAGTTAGAAAACGTCCAGAAACGGTCGTTTCTGCTAGTGCTGTGCTTCAACACATGTATTTGCTGAACGGTGAAAGCGCACAGTAATGCAGTTTTCTCCCAGCAAATACACTGTTTCTAAGGAAATGGGAACACACTGAGGAGACACTTGTGGGAGCTACTGTGACTAAAACTGAGCTTCCCTACGCACAGGGAAGCAAGAGAAATGCTGATTTCATCAAGCCCATTTACATACTCAGAATCTGTACTACTGCGCAATTAGGCACGTCTCTTTAGGCATAAAACTCATTTCTGAAAAAGTTGCCCAAATGCATCTCAGAAGTGTGCAACTTGTTCCCTGAGTTAGAAAAAGTTGAGAAACGGTCGTTTCTTATTTGCTGAACGGTGAAAGCGCACACTAATGCACTTTTCTCCCAGCAAATACACTGTTTCTAAGGAAATGGGAACACACTGAGGAGACACTTGTGGCAGCTACTGTGACTAAAACTGAGCTTCCTTATGCACAGGGAAGCAAGTGAATTGCTGATTTCATCAAGCCCAGTTACATACTCAGAATCTGTACTACTGCGCAAATAGGCAAAACAAGTGCGTTCTAAAGCACGTCTCTTTAGGCAAAAAACTCATTTCTGACAAAGTTGCCCAAATGCTTCTCAGAAGTGTGCAACTTGTTCCCTGAGTTAGAAAACGTCGAGAAACGTTCGTTTCTGCTAGCGCTGTGCTTCTACACATGTATTAGCTGAAAGGTGAAAGCGCACATTAATGCACTTTTCTCCCAGCAAATACACTGTTTCAAGGGAAATGGGAACACACTGAGGAGACACTTGTGGGAGCTACTGTGACTAAAACTGAGCTTCCCTACGCACAGGGAAGCAAGAGAAATGCTGATTTCATCAAGCCCATTTACATACTCAGAATCTGTACTACTGCGCAATTAGGCACGTCTCTTTAGGCATAAAACTCATTTCTGACAAAGTTGCCCAAATGCATCTCAGAAGTGTGCAACTTGTTCCCTGAGTTAGAAAAAGTCGAGAAACGGTCGTTTCTTATTTGCTGAACGGTGAAAGCGCACAGTAATGCACTTTTCTCCCAGCAAATACACTGTTTCTAAGGAAATGGGAACACACTGAGGAGACACTTGTGGGAGCTACTGTGACTAAAACTGAGCTTCCCTACGCACAGGGAAGCAAGAGAAATGCTGATTTCAGCAAGCCCAGTTACATACTCAGAATCTGTACTACTGCGCAAATAGGCATGTCTCTGTAGGCAGAAAACTCATTTCTGACAAAGTTGCCCAAATGCATCTCAGAAGTGTGCCACTTGTTCCCTGAGTTAGAAAACGTCGAGAAACGTTCGTTTCTGCTAGCGCTGTGCTTCTACACATGTATTTGCTGAACGGTGAAAGCGCACAGTAATGCACTTTTCTCCCAGCAAATACACTGTTTCTAAGGAAATGGGAACACACTGAGGAGACACTTGTGGGAGCTTCTGTGACTAAAACTGAGCTTCCCTACGCACAGGGAAGCAAGAGAAATGCTGATTTCAGCAAGCCCAGTTACATACTCAGAATCTGTACTACTGTGCAAATAGGCATGTCTCTGTAGGCAGAAAACTCATTTCTGACAAAGTTGCCCAAATGCATCTCAGAAGTGTGCCACTTGTTCCCTGAGTTAGAAAACGTCGAGAAACGGTCGTTTCAGCTAGCGCTGTGCTTCTACACATGTATTTGCTGAACGGTGAAAGCGCACAGTAATGCAATTTTCTCCCAGCAAATACACTGTTTCTAAGGAAATGGGAACACACTGAGGAGACAGTTGTGGCAGCTACTGTGACTAAAACTGAGCTTCCTTATGCACAGGGAAGCAAGTGAAATGCTGATTTCATCAAGCCCAGTTACATACTCAGAATCTGTACTACTGCGCAAATAGGCATGTCTCTTTAGGCAAAAAACTCATTTCTGACAAAGTTGCCCAAATGCAATTTAGAAGTGTGCCACTTGTTCCCTGAGTTAGAAAACGTCGAGAAACGGTCGTTTCAGCTAGCGCTGTGCTTCTACACATGTATTTGCTGAACGGTGAAAGCGCACAGTAATGCACTTTTCTCCCAGCAAATACACTGTTTCTAAGGAACTGGGAACACACTGAGGAGACACTTGTGGCAGCTATGTGACTAAAACTGAGCTTCCCTACGCAGAGGGAAGCAAGAGAAATACTGATTTTATCAACCCCAGTTACATACACAGAATCTGTACTACTGCGCAAATAGGCATGTCTCTTTAGGCAAAAAACTCATTTCTGACAAAGTTGCCCAAATGCATCTCAGAAGTGTGCAACTTGTTCCCTGAGTTAGAAAACGTCGAGAAAGTGTCGTTTCTGCTAGCGCTGTGCTTCTACACATGTATTTGCTGAACGGTGAAAGCGCACAGTAATGCAATTTTCTCCTAGCAAATACCCTGTTTCTAAGGAAATGGGAACACACTGAGGAGACACTTGTGGGAGCTACTGTGACTAAAACTGAGCTTCCTTATGCACAGGGAAGCAAGTGAAATGCTTATTTCATCAAGCCCAGTTACATACTCAGAATCTGTACTACTGCGCAAATAGGCATGTCTCTGTAGGCAAAAAACTCATTTCTGACAAAGTTGCCCAAATGCATCTCAGAAATGTGCAACTTGTTCCCTGAGTTAGAAAACGTCGAGAAACGTTCGTTTCTGCTAGCGCTGTGCTTCTACACATGTATTTGCTGAACGGTGAAAGCGCACAGTAATGCACTTTTCTCCCAGCAAATACACTGTTTCTAAGGAAATGGGAACACACTGAGGAGAAACTTGTGGGAGCTACTGTGACTAAAACTGAGCTTCCCTACGCACAAGGAAGCAAGAGAAATGCTGATTTCATCAAGCCCAGTTACATACTCAGAATCTGTACTACTGCGCAAATAGGCATGTCTCTGTAGGCAAAAAACTCAATTCTGACAAAGTTGCCCAAATGCATCTCAGAAGTGTGCAACTTGTTCCCTGAGTTAGAAAACGTCGAGAAACGGTCGTTTCTGCTAGCGCTGTGCTTCTACATATGTATTTGCTGAACGGTGAAAGCGCACAGTAATGCACTTTTCTCCCAGCAAATACACTGTTTCTAAGGAAATGGGAACACACTGAGGAGACACTTGTGGGAGCTACTGTGACTAAAACTGAGCTTCCCTACGCACAGGGAAGCAAGAGAAATGCTGATTTCATCAAGCCCAGTTAAATACACAGAATCTGTACTACTGCGCAAATAGGCATGTCTCTCTAGGCAAAAAACTCATTTCTGACAAAGTTGCCCAAATGCATCTCAGAAGTGTGCCACTTGTTCCCTGAGTTAGAAAACGTCGAGAAACGGTCGTTTCAGCTAGCGCTGTGCTTCTACACATGTATTTGCTGAACGGTGAAAGCGCACAGTAATGCACTTTTCTCCCAGCAAATACACTGTTTCTAAGGAACTGGGAACACACTGAGGAGACACTTGTGGCAGCTACTGTGACTAAAACTGAGCTTCCCTACGCAGAGGGAAGCAAGAGAAATACTGATTTTATCAACCCCAGTTACATACACAGAATCTGTACTACTGCGCAAATAGGCATGTCTCTTTAGGCAAAAAACTCATTTCTGACAAAGTTGCCCAAATGCATCTCAGAAGTGTGCAACTTGTTCCCTGAGTTCGAAGACGTCGAGAAAGTGTCGTTTCTGCTAGCGCTGTGCTTCTACACATGTATTTGCTGAACGGTGAAAGCGCACAGTAATGCAATTTTCTCCTAGCAAATACCCTGTTTCTAAGGAAATGGGAACACACTGAGGAGACACTTGTGGGAGCTACTGTGACTAAAACTGAGCTTCCTTATGCACAGGGAAGCAAGTGAAATGCTTATTTCATCAAGCCCAGTTACATACTCAGAATCTGTACTACTGCGCAAATAGGCATGTCTCTGTAGGCAAAAAACTCATTTCTGACAAAGTTGCCCAAATGCATCTCAGAAATGTGCAACTTGTTCCCTGAGTTAGAAAACGTCGAGAAACGTTCGTTTCTGATAGCGCTGTGGTTCTACACATGTATTTGCTGAACGGTGAAAGCGCACAGTAATGCACTTTTCTCCCAGCAAATACACTGTTTCTAAGGAAATGGGAACACACTGAGGAGAAACTTGTGGGAGCTACTGTGACTAAAACTGAGCTTCCCTACGCACAAGGAAGCAAGAGAAATGCTGATTTCATCAAGCCCAGTTACATACTCAGAATCTGTACTACTGCGCAAATAGGCATGTCTCTGTAGGCAAAAAACTCAATTCTGACAAAGTTGCCCAAATGCATCTCAGAAGTGTGCAACTTGTTCCCTGAGTTAGAAAACGTCGAGAAACGGTCGTTTCTGCTAGCGCTGTGCTTCTACATATGTATTTGCTGAACGGTGAAAGCGCACAGTAATGCACTTTTCTCCCAGCAAATACACTGTTTCTTAGGAAATGGGAACACACTGAGGAGACACTTGTGGGAGCTACTGTGACTAAAACTGAGCTTCCCTACGCACAGGGAAGCAAGAGAAATGCTGATTTCATCAAGCCCAGTTACATACTCAGAATCTGTACTACTGCGCAAATAGGCATGTCTCTGTAGGCAAAAAACTCATTTCTGACAAAGTTGCCCAAATGCATCTCAGAAGTGTGCAACTTGTTCCCTGAGTTAGAAAACGTCGAGAAACGTTCGTTACAGCTAGCGCTGTGCTTCTACACATGTATTTGCTGAACGGTGAAAGCGCACAGTAATGCACTTTTCTCCCAGCAAATACACTGTTTCTAAGGAAATGGGAACACACTGAGGAGACACTTGTGGGAGCTACTGTGACTAAAACTGAGCTTCCCTACGCACAGGGAAGCAAGAGAAATGCTGATTTCATCAAGCCCAGTTACATACTCAGAATCTGTACTACTGCGCAAATAGGCATATCTCTGTAGGCAAAAAACTCATTTCTGACAAAGTTGCCCAAATGCATCTCCGAAGTGTGCCACTTGTTCCCTGAGTTAGAAAACGTCGAGAAACGGTCGTTTCTGCTAGCACTGTGCTTCTACACATGTAGTTGCTGAACGGTGAAAGCAAACAGTAATGCACTTTTCTCCCAGCAAATACACTGTTTCTAAGGAAATGGGAACACACTGAGGAGACACTTGTGGGAGCTACTGTGACTAAAACTGAGCTTCCCTACGCACAGGGAAGCAAGAGAAATGCTGATTTCATCAAGCCCAGTTACATACTCAGAATCTGTACTACTGCGCAAATAGGCATGTCTCTGTAGGCAAAAAACTCATTTCGGACAAAGTTGCCCAAATGCATCTCAGAAGTGTGCAACTTGTTCCCTGAGTTAGAAAACGTCGAGAAACGGTCGTTTCTGCTAGCGCTGTGCTTCTACACATGTATTTGCTGAACGGTGAAAGCGCACAGTAATGCACTTGTCTCCCAGCAAATACACTGTTTCTAAGGAACTGGGAACACACTGAGGAGACACTTGTGGGAGCTACTGTGACTAAAACTGAGCTTCCCTACACACAGGGAAGCAAGAGAAATGCTGATTTCATCAAGCCCAGTTACATACTCAGAATCTGTACTACTGCGCAAATAGGCATGTCTCTGTAGGCAAAAAACTCATTTCTGACAAATTTGCCCAAATGCATCTCAGAAGTGTGCAACTTGTTCCCTAAGTTAGAAACCGTTGAGAAACGTTCGTTTCTGCTAGCGCTGAACGGTGAAAGCGCACAGTAATGCACTTTTCTCCCAGCAAATACACTGTTTCTAAGGAACTGGGAACACACTGAGGAGACACTTGTGGGAGCTACTGTGACTAAAACTGAGCTTCCCTACGCACAGGGAAGCAAGAGAAATGCTGATTTCATCAAGCCCAGTTACATACTCAGAATCTGTACTACTGCGCAAATAGGCATGTCTCTGTAGGCAAAAAACTCATTTCTGACAAATTTGCCCAAATGCATCTCAGAAGTTTGCAACTTGTTCCCTAAGTTAGAAACCGTTGAGAAACGTTCGTTTCTGCTAGCGCTGTGCTTCTACACATGTATTTGCTGAACGGTGAAAGCGCACAGTAATGCACTTTTCTCCCAGCAAATACACTGTTTCTAAGGAACTGGGAACACACTGAGGAGACACTTGTGGGAGCTACTGTGACTAAAACTGAGCTTCCCTACGCACAGGGAAGCAAGAGAAATGCTGATTTCATCAAGCCCAGTTACATACTCAGAATCTGTACTACTGCGCAAATAGGCATGTCTCTGTAGGCAAAAAACTCATTTCTGACAAAGTTCCCCAAATGTATCTCAAAAGTGTGCAACTTGTTCACTGTGTTAGAAAACGTCGAGAAACGTTCGTTTTTGCTAGCGCTGTGCTTCTACACATGTATTTGCTGAACGGTGAAAGCGCACAGTAATGCACTTTTCTCTCAGCAAATACACTGTTTCTAAGGAACTGGGAACACACTGAGGAGACACTTGTGGGAGCTACTGTGACTAAAACTGAGCTTCCCTACGCACAGGGAAGCAAGAGAAATGCTGATTTCATCAAGCCCAGTTACATACTCAGAATCTGTACTACTGCGCAAATAGGCATGTCTCTGTAGGCAAAAAACTCATTTCTGACAAAGTTGCCCAAATGCATCTCAGAAGTGTGCAACTTGTTCACTGAGTTAGAAAACGTCTAGAAACGTTCGTTTTTGCTAGCGCTGTGCTTCTACACATGTATTTGCTGAACGGTGAAAGCGCACAGTAATGCACTTTTCTCCCAGCAAATACACTGTTTCTAAGACACTGGGAACACACTGAGGAGACACTTGTGCGAGCTACTGTGACTAAAACTGAGCTTCCCTACACACAGGGAAGCAAGAGAAATGCTGATTTCATCAAGCCCAGTTACATACTCAGAATCTGTACTACTGCGCAAATAGGCATGTCTCTGTAGGCAAAAAACTTATTTCTGACAAAGTTGCCCAAAGGCATCTCAGAAGTGTGCCACTTGTTCCCTGAGTTAGAAAACGTCGAGAAACGGTCGTTTCTGCTAGCACTGTGCTTCTACACATGTAGTTGCTGAACGGTGAAAGCGCACAGTAATGCACTTGTCTCCCAGCAAATACACTGTTTCTAAGGAACTGGGAACACACTGAGGAGACACTTGTGGGAGCTACTGTGACTAAAACTGAGCTTCCCTACGCACAGGGAAGCAAGAGAAATGCTGATTTCATCAAGCCCAGTTACATACTCAGAATCTGTACTACTGCGCAAATAGGCATGTCTCTTTAGGCAAAAAACTCATTTCTGACAAAGTTGCCAAATGCATCTCAGAAGTGTGCAACTTGTTCCCTGAGTTAGAAAACGTCGAGAAACGGTCGTTTCTGCTAGCGCTGTGCTTCTACACATGTATTTGCTGAACGGTGAAAGCGCACAGTAATGCACTTGTCTCCCAGCAAATACACTGTTTCTAAGGAACTGGGAACACACTGAGGAGACACTTGTGGGAGCTACTGTGACTAAAACTGAGCTTCCCTACGCACAGGGAAGCAAGAGAAATGCTGATTTCATCAAGCCCAGTTACATACTCAGAATCTGTACTACTGCGCAAATAGGCATATCTCTGTAGGCAAAAAACTCATTTCTGACAAAGTTGCCCAAATGCATCTCCGAAGTGTGCCACTTGTTCCCTGAGTTAGAAAACGTCGAGAAACGGTCGTTTCTGCTAGCACTGTGCTTCTACACATGTAGTTGCTGAACGGTGAAAGCAAACAGTAATGCACTTTTCTCCCAGCAAATACACTGTTTCTAAGGAAATGGGAACACACTGAGGAGACACTTGTGGGAGCTACTGTGACTAAAACTGAGCTTCCCTACACACAGGGAAGCAAGAGAAATGCTGATTTCATCAAGCCCAGTTACATACTCAGAATCTGTACTACTGCGCAAATAGGCATGTCTCTGTAGGCAAAAAACTCATTTCTGACAAATTTGCCCAAATGCATCTCAGAAGTGTGCAACTTGTTCCCTAAGTTAGAAACCGTTGAGAAACGTTCGTTTCTGCTAGCGCTGAACGGTGAAAGCGCACAGTAATGCACTTTTCTCCCAGCAAATACACTGTTTCTAAGGAACTGGGAACACACTGAGGAGACACTTGTGGGAGCTACTGTGACTAAAACTGAGCTTCCCTACGCACAGGGAAGCAAGAGAAATGCTGATTTCATCAAGCCCAGTTACATACTCAGAATCTGTACTACTGCGCAAATAAGCATGTCTCTGTAGGCAAAAAACTCATTTCTGACAAATTTGCCCAAATGCATCTCAGAAGTTTGCAACTTGTTCCCTAAGTTAGAAACCGTTGAGAAACGTTCGTTTCTGCTAGCGCTGTGCTTCTACACATGTATTTGCTGAACGGTGAAAGCGCACAGTAATGCACTTTTCTCCTAGCAAATACACTGTTTCTAAGGAACTGGGAACACACTGAGGAGACACTTGTGGGAGCTACTGTGACTAAAACTGAGCTTCCCCACGCACAGGGAAGCAAGAGAAATGCTGATTTCATCAAGCCCAGTTACATACTCAGAATCTGTACTACTGCACAAATAGGCATGTCTCTGTAGGCAAAAAACTCATTTCTGACAAAGTTCCCCAAATGTATCTCAAAAGTGTGCAACTTGTTCACTGTGTTAGAAAACGTCGAGAAACGTTCGTTTTTGCTAGCGCTGTGCTTCTACACATGTATTTGCTGAACGGTGAAAGCGCACAGTAATGCACTTTTCTCTCAGCAAATACACTGTTTCTAAGGAACTGGGAACACACTGAGGAGACACTTGTGGGAGCTACTGTGACTAAAACTGAGCTTCCCTACGCACAGGGAAGCAAGAGAAATGCTGATTTCATCAAGCCCAGTTACATACTCAGAATCTGTACTACTGCGCAAATAGGCATGTCTCTGTAGGCAAAAAACTCATTTCTGACAATGTTGCCCAAATGCATCTCAGAAGTGTGCAACTTGTTCACTGAGTTAGAAAACGTCTAGAAACGTTCGTTTTTGCTAGCGCTGTGCTTCTACACATGTATTTGCTGAACGGTGAAAGCGCACAGTAATGCACTTTTCTCCCAGCAAATACACTGTTTCTAAGACACTGGGAACACACTGAGGAGACACTTGTGCGAGCTACTGTGACTAAAACTGAGCTTCCCTACACACAGGGAAGCAAGAGAAATGCTGATTTCATCAAGCCCAGTTACATACTCAGAATCTGTACTACTGCGCAAATAGGCATGTCTCTGTAGGCAAAAAACTTATTTCTGTCAAAGTTGCCCAAAGGCATCTCAGAAGTGTGCCACTTGTTCCCTGAGTTAGAAAACTTCAAGAAACGGTCGTTTCTGCTAGCGCTGTGCTTCTACACATGTATTTGCTGAACGGTGAAAGCGCACAGTAATGCACTTGTCTCCCAGCAAATACACTGTTTCTAAGGAACTGGGAACACACTGAGGAGACACTTGTGGGAGCTACTGTGACTAAAACTGAGCTTCCCTACACACAGGGAAGCAAGAGAAATGCTGATTTCATCAAGCCCAGTTACATACTCAGAATCTGTACTACT
Organism: Acomys minous; assembly: GCF_964271855.1. Taxonomy (NCBI): domain Eukaryota; kingdom Metazoa; phylum Chordata; class Mammalia; order Rodentia; family Muridae; genus Acomys; species Acomys minous. The sequence goes on from NW_028182154.1 coordinate 255,242, forward strand.
GCGCAAATAGGCATGTCTCTGTAGGCAAAAAACTCATTTCTGACAAATTTGCCCAAATGCATCTCAGAAGTGTGCAACTTGTTCCCTGAGTTAGAAACCGTTGAGAAACGTTCGTTTCTGCTAGCGCTGTGCTTCTACACATGTATTTGCTGAACGGTGAAAGCGCACAGTAATGCACTTTTCTCCCAGCAAATACACTGTTTCTAAGGAACTGGGAACACACTGAGGAGACACTTGTGGGAGCTACTGTGACTAAAACTGAGCTTCCCTACGCACAGGGAAGCAAGAGAAATGCTGATTTCATCAAGCCCAGTTACATACTCAGAATCTGTACTACTGCGCAAATAGGCATATCTCTGTAGGCAAAAAACTCATTTCTGACAAAGTTGCCCAAATGCATCTCAGAAGTGTGCCACTTGTTCCCTGAGTTAGAAAACGTCGAGAAACGGTCGTTTCTGCTAGCACTGTGCTTCTACACATGTAGTTGCTGAACGGTGAAAGCAAACAGTAATGCACTTTTCTCCCAGCAAATACACTGTTTCTAAGGAAATGGGAACACACTGAGGAGACACTTGTGGGTGCTACTGTGACTAAAACTGAGCTTCCCTACGCACAGGGAAGCAAGAGAAATGCTGATTTCATCAAGCCCAGTTACATACTCAGAATCTGTACTACTGCGCAAATAGGCATGTCTCTGTAGGCAAAAAACTCATTTCGGACAAAGTTGCCCAAATGCATCTCAGAAGTGTGCAACTTGTTTCCTGAGTTAGAAAACGTCGAGAAACGGTCGTTTCTGCTAGCGCTGTGCTTCTACACATGTATTTGCTGAACGGTGAAAGCGCACAGTAATGCACTTGTCTCCCAGCAAATACACTGTTTCTAAGGAACTGGGAACACACTGAGGAGACACTTGTGGGAGCTACTGTGACTAAAACTGAGCTTCCCTACACACAGGGAAGCAAGAGAAATGCTGATTTCATCAAGCCCAGTTACATACTCAGAATCTGTACTACTGCGCAAATAGGCATGTCTCTGTAGGCAAAAAACTCATTTCTGACAAATTTGCCCAAATGCATCTCAGAAGTGTGCAACTTGTTCCCTAAGTTAGAAACCGTTGAGAAACGTTCGTTTCTGCTAGCGCTGAACGGTGAAAGCGCACAGTAATGCACTTTTCTCCCAGCAAATACACTGTTTCTAAGGAAATGGGAACACACTGAGGAGACACTTGTGGGAGCTACTGTGACTAAAACTGAGCTTCCCTACGCACAGGGAAGCAAGAGAAATGCTGATTTCATCAAGCCCAGTTACATACTCAGAATCTGTACTACTGCGCAAATAGGCATGTCTCTGTAGGCAAAAAACTCATTTCTGACAAATTTGCCCAAATGCATCTCAGAAGTTTGCAACTTGTTCCCTAAGTTAGAAACCGTTGAGAAACGTTCGTTTCTGCTAGCGCTGTGCTTCTACACATGTATTTGCTGAACGGTGAAAGCGCACAGTAATGCACTTTTCTCCCAGCAAATACACTGTTTCTAAGGAACTGGGAACACACTGAGGAGACACTTGTGGGAGCTACTGTGACTAAAACTGAGCTTCCCTACGCACAGGGAAGCAAGAGAAATGCTGATTTCATCAAGCCCAGTTACATACTCAGAATCTGTACTACTGCGCAAATAGGCATGTCTCTGTAGGCAAAAAACTCATTTCTGACAAAGTTCCCCAAATGTATCTCAAAAGTGTGCAACTTGTTCACTGTGTTAGAAAACGTCGAGAAACGTTCGTTTTTGCTAGCGCTGTGCTTCTACACATGTATTTGCTGAACGGTGAAAGCTCACAGTAATGCACTTTTCTCTCAGCAAATACACTGTTTCTAAGGAACTGGGAACACACTGAGGAGACACTTGTGGGAGCTACTGTGACTAAAACTGAGCTTCCCTACGCACAGGGAAGCAAGAGAAATGCTGATTTCATCAAGCCCAGTTACATACTCAGAATCTGTACTACTGCGCAAATAGGCATGTCTCTGTAGGCAAAAAACTCATTTCTGACAAAGTTGCCCAAATGCATCTCAGAAGTGTGCAACTTGTTCACTGAGTTAGAAAACGTCTAGAAACGTTCGTTTTTGCTAGCGCTGTGCTTCTACACATGTATTTGCTGAACGGTGAAAGCGCACAGTAATGCACTTTTCTCCCAGCAAATACACTGTTTCTAAGACACTGGGAACACACTGAGGAGACACTTGTGCGAGCTACTGTGACTAAAACTGAGCTTCCCTACACACAGGGAAGCAAGAGAAATGCTGATTTCATCAAGCCCAGTTACATACTCAGAATCTGTACTACTGCGCAAATAGGCATGTCTCTGTAGGCAAAAAACTTATTTCTGACAAAGTTGCCCAAAGGCATCTCAGAAGTGTGCCACTTGTTCCCTGAGTTAGAAAACGTCGAGAAACGGTCGTTTCTGCTAGCACTGTGCTTCTACACATGTAGTTGCTGAACGGTGAAAGCGCACAGTAATGCACTTGTCTCCCAGCAAATACACTGTTTCTAAGGAACTGGGAACACACTGAGGAGACACTTGTGGGAGCTACTGTGACTAAAACTGAGCTTCCCTACGCACAGGGAAGCAAGAGAAATGCTGATTTCATCAAGCCCAGTTACATACTCAGAATCTGTACTACTGTGCAAATAGGCATGTCTCTGTAGGCAAAAAACTCATTTCTGACAAAGTTGCCCAAATGCATCTCAGAAGTGTGCAACTTGTTCCCTGAGTTAGAAAACGTCAAGAAACGGTCGTTTCTGCTAGCGCTGTGCTTCTACACATGTATTTGCTGAACGGTGAAAGCGCACAGTAATGCACTTGTCTCCCAGCAAATACACTGTTTCTAAGGAACTGGGAACACACTGAGGAGACACTTGTGGAAGCTACTGTGACTAAAACTGAGCTTCCCTACACACAGGGAAGCAAGAGAAATGCTGATTTCATCAAGCCCAGTTACATACTCAGAATATGTACTACTGCGCAAATAGGCATGTCTCTGTAGGCAAAAAACTCATTTCTGACAAATTTGCCCAAATGCATCTCAGAAGTGTGCAACTTGTTCCCTGAGTTAGAAACCGTTGAGAAACGTTCGTTTCTGCTAGCGCTGTGCTTCTACACATGTATTTGCTGAACGGTGAAAGCGCACAGTAATGCACTTTTCTCCCAGCAAATACACTGTTTCTAAGGAACTGGGAACACAATGAGGAGACACTTGTGGGAGCTACTGTGACTAAAACTGAGCTTCCCTACGCACAGGGAAGCAAGAGAAATGCTGATTTCATCAAGCCCAGTTACATACTCAGAATCTGTACTACTGCGCAAATAGGCATGTCTCTGTAGGCAAAAAACTCATTTCTGACAAAGTTGCCCAAATGCATCTCAGAAGTGTGCAACTTGTTCACTGAGTTAGAAAACGTCGAGAAACGTTCGTTTTTGCTAGCGCTGTGCTTCTACACATGTATTTGCTGAACGGTGAAAGCGCACAGTAATGCACTTTTCTCCCAGCAAATACACTGTTTCTAAGGAACTGGGAACACACTGAGGAGACACTTGTGCGAGCTACTGTGACTAAAACTGAGCTTCCCTACGCACAGGGAAGCAAGAGAAATGCTGATTTCAAGAAGCCCAGTTACATACTCAGAATCTGTACTACTGCGCAAATAGGCATTCTCTGTAGGCAAAAAACTCATTCCTGACAAAGTTGCCCAAATGCATCTCAGAAGTGTGGCACTTGTTCCCTGAGTTAGAAATCGTCGAGAAACGGTCGTTTCTGCTAGCACTGTGCTTCTACACATGTATTTGCTGAACGGTGAAAGCGCACAGTAATGCACTTTTCTCTCAGCAAATTCACTGTTTCTAAGGAAATGGGAACACACTGAGGAGACACTTGAGGGAGCTACTGTGACTAAAACTGAGCTTCCTTATGCACAGGGAAGCAAGAGAAATGCTGATTTCATCAAGCCCAGTTACATACTCAGAATCTGTACTACTGCGCAAATAGGCATGTCTCTGTAGGCAAAAAACTCATTTCGGACAAAGTTGCCCAAATGCATCTCAGAAGTGTGCAACTTGTTCCCTGAGTTAGAAAATGTCGAGAAACGGTCGTTTCTGCTAGCGCTGTGCTTCTACACATGTATTTGCTGAACGGTGAAAGCGCACAGTAATGCACTTGTCTTTCAGCAAATACACTGTTTCTAAGGAACTGGGAACACACTGAGGAGACACTTGTGGGAGCTACTGTGACTAAAACTGAGCTTCCCTACGCACAGGGAAGCAAGAGAAATGCTGATTTCATCAAGCCCAGTTACATACTCAGAATCTGTACTACTGCGCAAATAGGAATGTCTCTGTAGGCAAAAAACTCATTTCGGACAAAGTTGCCCAAATGCATCTCAGAAGTGTGCAACTTGTTCCCTAAGTTAGAAACCGTTGAGAAACGTTTGTTTCTGCTAGCGCTGTGCTTCTACACATGTATTTGCTGAACGGTGAAAGCGCAAAGTAATGCACTTTTCTCCCAGCAAATACACTGTTTCTAAGGAACTGGGAACACACTGAGGAGACACTTGTGCGAGCTACTGTGACTAAAACTGAGCTTCCCTACACACAGGGAAGCAAGAGAAATGCTGATTTCATCAAGCCCAGTTACATACTCAGAATCTGTACTACTGCGCAAATAGGCATGTCTCTGTAGGCAAAAAACTCATTTCTGACAAATTTGCCCAAATGCATCTCAGAAGTGTGAAACTTGTTCCCTAAGTTAGAATCCGTTGAGAAACGTTCGTTTCTGCTAGCGCTGTGCTTCTACACATGTATTTGCTGAACGGTGAAAGCGCACAGTAATGCACTTTTCTCCCAGCAAATACACTGTTTCTAAGGAACTGGGAACACACTGAGGAGACACTTGTGGGAGCTACTGTGACTAAAACTGAGCTTCCCTACGCACAGGGAAGCAAGAGAAATGCTGATTTCATCAAGCCCAGTTACATACTCAGAATCTGTACTACTGCGCAAATAGGCATGTCTCTGTAGGCAAAAAACTCATTTCTGACAAAGTTGCCCAAATGCATCTCAGAAGTGTGCAACTTGTTCACTGAGTTAGAAAACGTCGAGAAACGTTCGTTTTTGCTAGCGCTGTGCTTCTACACATGTATTTGCTGAACGGTGAAAGCGCACAGTAATGCACTTTTCTCCCAGCAAATACACTGTTTCTAAGACACTGGGAACACACTGAGGAGACACTTGTGCGAGCTACTGTGACTAAAACTGAGCTTCCCTACACACAGGGAAGCAAGAGAAATGCTGATTTCATCAAGCCCAGTTACATACTCAGAATCTGTACTACTGCGCAAATAGGCATGTCTCTGTAGGCAAAAAACTTATTTCTGACAAAGTTGCCCAAAGGCATCTCAGAAGTGTGCCACTTGTTCCCTGAGTTAGAAATCGTCGAGAAACGGTCGTTTCTGCTAGCACTGTGCTTCTACACATGTAGTTGCTGAACGGTGAAAGCGCACAGTAATGCACTTGTCTCCCAGCAAATACACTGTTTCTAAGGAACTGGGAACACACTGAGGAGACACTTGTGGGAGCTACTGTGACTAAAACTGAGCTTCCCTACGCACAGGGAAGCAAGAGAAATGCTGATTTCATCAAGCCCAGTTACATACTCAGAATCTGTACTACTGTGCAAATAGGCATGTCTCTGTAGGCAAAAAACTCATTTCTGACAAAGTTGCCCAAATGCATCTCAGAAGTGTGCAACTTGTTCCCTGAGTTAGAAAACGTCAAGAAACGGTCGTTTCTGCTAGCGCTGTGCTTCTACACATGTATTTGCTGAACGGTGAAAGCGCACAGTAATGCACTTGTCTCCCAGCAAATACACTGTTTCTAAGGAACTGGGAACACACTGAGGAGACACTTGTGGGAGCTACTGTGACTAAAACTGAGCTTCCCTACACACAGGGAAGCAAGAGAAATGCTGATTTCATCAAGCCCAGTTACATACTCAGAATCTGTACTACTGCGCAAATAGGCATGTCTCTGTAGGCAAAAAACTCATTTCTGACAAATTTGCCCAAATGCATCTCAGAAGTGTGCAACTTGTTCCCTGAGTTAGAAACCGTTGAGAAACGTTCGTTTCTGCTAGCGCTGTGCTTCTACACATGTATTTGCTGAACGGTGAAAGCGCACAGTAATGCACTTTTCTCCCAGCAAATACACTGTTTCTAAGGAACTGGGAACACAATGAGGAGACACTTGTGGGAGCTACTGTGACTAAAACTGAGCTTCCCTACGCACAGGGAAGCAAGAGAAATGCTGATTTCATCAAGCCCAGTTACATACTCAGAATCTGTACTACTGCGCAAATAGGCATGTCTCTGTAGGCAAAAAACTCATTTCTGACAAAGTTGCCCAAATGCATCTCAGAAGTGTGCAACTTGTTCACTGAGTTAGAAAACGTCGAGAAACGTTCGTTTTTGCTAGCGCTGTGCTTCTACACATGTATTTGCTGAACGGTGAAAGCGCACAGTAATGCACTTTTCTCCCACCAAATACACTGTTTCTAAGGAACTGGGAACACACTGAGTAGACACTTGTGCGAGCTACTGTGACTAAAACTGAGCTTCCCTACGCACAGGGAAGCAAGAGAAATGCTGATTTCAACAAGCCCAGTTACATACTCAGAATCTGTACTACTGCGCAAATAGGCATTCTCTGTAGGCAAAAAACTCATTTCTGATAAAGTTGCCCAAATGCATCTCAGAAGTGTGGCACTTGTTCCCTGAGTTAGAAAACGTCGAGAAACGGTCGTTTCTGCTAGCACTGTGCTTCTCCACATGTATTTGCTGAACGGTGAAAGCGCACAGTAATGCACTTTTCTCTCAGCAAATTCACTGTTTCTAAGGAAATGGGAACACACTGAGGAGACACTTGAGGGAGCTACTGTGACTAAAACTGAGCTTCCCTATGCACAGGGAAGCAAGAGAAATGCTGATTTCATCAAGCCCAGTTACATACTCAGAATCTGTACTACTGCGCAAATAGGCATGTCTCTGTAGGCAAAAAACTCATTTCGGACAAAGTTGCCCAAATGCATCTCAGAAGTGTGCAACTTGTTCCCTGAGTTAGAAAACGTCGAGAAACGTTCGTTTCTGCTAGCGCTGTGCTTCTACACATGTATTTGCTGAACGGTGAAAGCGCACAGTAATGCACTTGTCTCCCAGCAAATACACTGTTTCTAAGGAACTGGGAACACACTGAGGAGACACTTGTGGGAGCTACTGTGACTAAAACTGAGCTTCCCTACGCACAGGGAAGCAAGAGAAATGCTGATTTCATCAAGCCCAGTTACATACTCAGAATCTGTACTACTGCGCAAATAGGCATGTCTCTGTAGGCAAAAAACTCATTTCGGACAAAGTTGCCCAAATGCATCTCAGAAGTGTGCAACTTGTTCCCTAAGTTAGAAACCGTTGAGAAACGTTTGTTTCTGCTAGCGCTGTGCTTCTACACATGTATTTGCTGAACGGTGAAAGCGCAAAGTAATGCACTTGTCTCCCAGCAAATACACTGTTTCTAAGGAACTGGGAACACACTGAGGAGACACTTGTGGGAGCTACTGTGACTAAAACTGAGCTTCCCTACGCACAGGGAAGCAAGAGAAATGCTGATTTCATCAAGCCCAGTTACATACTCAGAATCTGTACTACTGCGCAAATAGGCATGTCTCTGTAGGCAAAAAACTCATTTCTGACAAAGTTGCCCAAATGCATCTCAGAAGTGTGCAACTTGTTCCCTGAGTTAGAAAACGTCGAGAAACGTTCGTTTTTGCTAGCGCTGTGCTTCTACACATGTTTTTGCTGAACTGTGAAAGCGCACAGTAATGCACTTTTCTCCCAGCAAATACACTGTTTCTAAGGAACTGGGAACACACTGAGGAGACCCTTGTGCGAGCTACTGTGACTAAAACTGAGCTTCCCTACGCACAGGGAAGCAAGAGAAATGCTGATTTCATCAAGCCCAGTTACATACTCAGAATCTGTACTACTGCGCAAATAGGCATGTCTCTGTAGGCAAAAAACTCATTTCTGATAAAGTTGCCCAAATGCATCTCAGAAGTGTGCCACTTGTTCCCTGAGTTAGAAAACATCGAGAAACGGTCGTTTCTGCTAGCGCTGTGCTTCTACACATGTATTTGCTAAACGGTGAAAGCGCACAGTAATGCACTTTTATCCCAGCAAATACACTGTTTCTTAGGAAATGGGAACACACTGAGGAGACACTTGTGGGAGCTACTGTGACTAAAACTGAGCTTCCCTACGCACAGGGAAGCAAGAGAAATGCTGATTTCATCAAGCCCAGTTACATACTCAGAATCTGTACTACTGTGCAAATAGGCATGTCTCTGTAGGCAAAAAACTCATTTCTGACAAAGTTGCCCAAATGCATCTCAGAAGTGCGCAACTTGTTCCCAGAGTTAGAAAACGTCGAGAAACGGTCGTTTCAGCTAGCGCTGTGCTTCTACACATGTATTTGCTGAACGTTGAAAGCGCACACTAATGCACATTTCTCCCAGCAAAAACACTGTTTCTAAGGAAATGGGAACACACTGAGGAGACACTTGTGGGAGCTACTGTGACTAAAACTGAGCTTCCCTACGCACAGGGATGCAAGAGAAATGCTGATTTCATCCAGCCCAGTTACATACTCAGAATCTGTACTTCTGCGCAAATAGTCATGTCTCTTTGGCAAAAAACTCATTTCTGACAAAGTTGCCCAAATGCATCTCAGAAGTGTGCAACTTCTTCCCTGAGTTAGAAAACGTCGAGAAACGGTCGTTTCTGCTAGCGCTGTGCTTCTACACATGTATTTGCTGAATGGTGAAAGCGCACAGTAATGCACTTTTCTCCCAGCAAATACACTGTTTCTAAGGAACTGGGAACACACTGAGGAGACACTTGTGGGAGCTACTGTGACTAAAACTGAGCTTCCCTACGCACAGGGAAGCAAGAGAAATGCTGATTTCATCAAGCCCAGTTACATACTCAGAATCTGTACTACTGCGCAAATAGGCATGTCTCTTTAGGCAAAAAACTCATTTCTGACAAAGTTGCCCAAATGCATCTCAGAAGTGTGCAACTTCTTCCCTGAGTTAGAAAACGTCGAGAAACGGTCGTTTCTGCTAGCGCTGTGCTTCTACACATGTATTTGCTGAACGGTGAAAGCGCACAGTAATGCACTTTTCACCGAGCAAATACACTGTTTCTAAGGAAATGGGAACACACTGAGGAGACACTTGTGGGAGCTACTGTGACTAAAACTGAGCTTCCCTACGCACAGGGAAGCAAGAGAAATGCTGATTTCATCAAGCCTAGTTACATACTCAGAATCTGTACTACAGCGCAAATAGGCATGTCTCTTTAGGCAAAAAACTCATTTCTGACACAGTTGCCCAAATGCATCTCAGAAGTGTGCAACTTGTTCCCTGAGTTAGAAAACGTCAAGAATCGGTCGTTTCTGCTAGCGCTGTGCTTCTACACATGTATTTGCTGAACGGTGAAAGCGCACAGTAATGCACTTTTCTCCTAGCAAATACACTGTTTCTAAGGAAATGGAAACACACTGAGGAGACACTCGTGGGAGCTACTGTGACTAAAACTGAGCTTCCCTACGCACAGGGAAGCAAGAGAAATGCTGATTTCATCAAGCCCAGTTACATACTCAGAATCTGTACTACTGCGCAAATAGGCATGTCTCTTTAGGCAAAAAACTCATTTCTGACAAAGTTGCCCAAATGCATCTCAGAAGTGTGCAACTTGTTCCCTGAGTTAGAAAACGTCGAGAAACGGTCGTTTCTGCTAGCGCTGTGCTTCTACACATGTACTTGCTGAACGTTGAAAGCGCACAGTAATGTACTTTTCTCCCAGCAAATACACTGTTTCTAAGGAAATGGGAACACACTGAGGAGACACTTGTGGGAGCTACTGCGACTAAAACTGAGCTTCCCTACGCACAGGGAAGCAAGAGAAATGCTGATTTCATCACCCAGCTACATACTCAGAATCTGTACTTCTGCGCAAATAGGCATGTCTCTTTAGGCAAAAAACTCATTTCTGACAAAGTTGCCAAAATGCATCTCAGAAGTGTGCAACTTGTTCTCTGAGTTAGAAAACATCGAGAAACGTTCGTTTCTGCTAGCGCTGTGCATCTACACATGTACTTGCTGAACGGTGAAAGCGCACAGTAATGCACTTTTCTCCCAGCAAATACACTGTTTCTAAGGAAATGGGGACACAGTGAGGAGACACTTGTGGGAGCTACTGTGACTAAAACTGAGCTTCCCTACGCACAGGGAAGCAAGAGAAATGCTGATTTCATCAAGCCCAGTTACATACTCAGAATCTGTACTACTGCGCAAATAGGCATGTCTCTGTAGGCAAAAAACTCATTCCTGACAAAGTTGCCCAAATGCATCTCAGAAGTGTGCAACTTGTTCCCTGAGTTAGAAAACGTTGAGAAACGGTCGTTTCTGCTAGCGCTGTGCTTCTACACATGTATTTGCTGAACGGTGAAAGCGCACAGTAATGCACTTTTCTCCCAGCAAATACACTGTTTCTAAGGAACTGGGAACACACAGAGGAGACACTTGTGGGAGCTACTGTGACTAAAACTGAGCTTCCCCACGCACAGGGAAGCAAGAGAAATGCTGATTTCATCAAGCCCAGTTACATACTCAGAATCTGTACTACTGCGCAAATAGGCATGTCTCTGTAGGCAAAAAACTCATTTCTGACACAGTTGCCCAAATGCATCTCAGAAGTGTGCAACTTGTTCCCTGAGTTAGAATCCGTTGAGAAACGTTCGTTTCTGCAAGCGCTGTGCTTCTACACATGTATTTGCTGAACGGTGAAAGGGCACAGTAATGCACTTTTCTCCCAGCAAATACACTGTTTCTAAGGAACTGGGAACACACTGAGGAGACACTTGTGGGAGCTACTGTGACTAAAACTGAGCTTCCCTACGCACAGGGAAGCAAGAGAAATGCTGATTTCATCAAGCCCAGTTACATACTCAGAATCTGTACTACTGCGCAAATAGGCATGTCTCTGTAGGCAAAAAACTCATTTCTGACAAAGTTGCCCAAATGCATCTCAGAAGTGTGCAACTTGTTCACTGAGTTAGAAAACGTCGAGAAACGTTCGTTTTTGCTAGCGCTGTGCTTCTACACATGTATTTGCTGAACGGTGAAAGCGCACAGTAATGCACTTTTCTCCCAGCAAATACACTGTTTCTAAGGAACTGGGAACACACTGAGGAGACACTTGTGCGAGCTACTGTGACTAAAACGGAGCTTCCCTACGCACAGGGAAGCAAGAGAAATGCTGATTTCATCAAGCCCAGTTACATACTCAGAATCTGTACTACTGCGCAAATAGGCATGTCTCTGTAGGCAAAAAACTCATTTCTGACAAAGTTGCCCAAATGCATCTCAGAAGTGTGCCACTTGTTCCCTGAGTTAGAAAACGTCGAGAAACGGTCATTTCTGCTAGCGCTGTGCTTCTACACATGTATTTGCTGAACGGTGAATGCCCACAGTAAAGCACTTTTCTCCCAGCAAATACACTGTTTCTAAGGAAATGGGAACACACTGAGGAGACACTTGTGGGAGCTAATGTGACTAAAACTGAGCTTCCCTACGCACAGGGAAGCAAGAGAAATGCTGATTTCATCAAGCCCAGTTACATACTCAGAATCTGTACTACTGCGCAAATAGGCATGTCTCTGTAGGCAAAAAACTCATTTCTGATAAAGTTGCCCAAATGCATCTCAGAAGTGTGCCACTTGTTCCCTGAGTTAGAAAACATCGAGAAACGGTCGTTTCTGCTAGCGCTGTGCTTCTACACATGTATTTGCTGAACGGTGAAAGCGCACAGTAATGCACTTTTCTCCCAGCAAATACACTGTTTCTTAGGAAATGGGAACACACTGAGGAGACACTTGTGGGAGCTACTGTGACTAAAACTGAGCTTCCCTACGCACAGGGAAGCAAGAGAAATGCTGATTTCATCAAGCCCAGTTACATACTCAGAATCTGTACTACTGCGCAAATAGGCATGTCTCTGTAGGCAAAAAACTCATTTCTGACAAAGTTGCCCAAATGCATCTCAGAAGTGTGCAACTTCTTCCCTGAGTTAGAAAACGTCGAGAAACGGTCGTTTCTGCTAGCGCTGTGCTTCTACACATGTATTTGCTGAACGGTGAAAGCGCACAGTAATGCACTTTTCACCGAGCAAATACACTGTTTCTAAGGAAATGGGAACACACTGAGGAGACACTTGTGGGAGCTACTGTGACTAAAACTGAGCTTCCCCACGCACAGGGAAGCAAGAGAAATGCTGATTTCATCAAGCCCAGTTACATACTCAGAATCTGTACTACTGCGCAAATAGGCATGTCTCTTTAGGCAAAAAACTCATTTCTGACAAAGTTGCCCAAATGCATCTCAGAAGTGTGCAACTTGTTCCCTGAGTTAGAAAACGTCGAGAAACGGTCGTTTCTGCTAGCGCTGTGCTTCTACACATGTATTTGCTGAACGGTGAAAGCACACAGTAATGCACTTTTCTCCCAGCAAATACACTGTTTCTAAGGAAATGGGAACACACTGAGGAGACACTTGTGAGAGCTACTGTGACTAAAACTGAGCTTCCCTACGCACAGGGAAGCAAGAGAAATGCTGATTTCATCAAGCCCAGTTACATACTCAGAATCTGTACTACTGCGCAAATAGGCATGTCTCTTTAGGCAAAAAACTCATTTCTGACAAAGTTGCCCAAATGCATCTCAGAAGTGTGCAACTTGTTCCCTGAGTTAGAAAACGTCGAGAAACGGTCGTTTCTGCTAGCGCTGAGCTTCTACACATGTATTTGCTGAACGGTGAAAGCGCACAGTAATGCACTTTTCTCCCAGCAAATACACTGTTTCTAACGAACTGGGAACACACTGAGGAGACACTTGTGCGAGCTACTGTGACTAAAACGGAGCTTCCCTACGCACAGGGAAGCAAGAGAAATGCTGATTTCATCAAGCCCAGTTACATACTCAGAATCTGTACTACTGCGCAAATAGGCATGTCTCTGTAGGCAAAAAACTCATTTCTGACAAAGTTGCCCAAATGCATCTCAGAAGTGTGCCACTTGTTCCCTGAGTTAGAAAACGTCGAGAAACGGTCATTTCTGCTAGCGCTGTGCTTCTACACATGTATTTGCTGAACGGTGAATGCCCACAGTAAAGCACTTTTCTCCCAGCAAATACACTGTTTCTAAGGAAATGGGAACACACTGAGGAGACACTTGTGGGAGCTAATGTGACTAAAACTGAGCTTCCCTACGCACAGGGAAGCAAGAGAAATGCTGATTTCATCAAGCCCAGTTACATACTCAGAATCTGTACTACTGCGCAAATAGGCATGTCTCGAAGGCAAAAAACTCATTTCTGATAAAGTTGCCCAAATGCATCTCAGAAGTGTGCCACTTGTTCCCTGAGTTAGAAAACATCGAGAAACGGTCGTTTCTGCTAGCGCTGTGCTTCTACACATGTATTTGCTGAACGGTGAAAGCGCACAGTAATGCACTTTTCTCCCAGCAAATACACTGTTTCTTAGGAAATGGGAACACACTGAGGAGACACTTGTGGGAGCTACTGTGACTAAAACTGAGCTTCCCTACGCACAGGGAAGCAAGAGAAATGCTGATTTCATCAAGCCCAGTTACATACTCAGAATCTGTACTACTGCGCAAATAGGCATGTCTCTGTAGGCAAAAAACTCATTTCTGACAAAGTTGCCCAAATGCATCTCAGAAGTGTGCAACTTCTTCCCTGAGTTAGAAAACGTCGAGAAACGGTCGTTTCTGCTAGCGCTGTGCTTCTACACATGTATTTGCTGAACGGTGAAAGCGCACAGTAATGCACTTTTCACCGAGCAAATACACTGTTTCTAAGGAAATGGGAACACACTGAGGAGACACTTGTGGGAGCTACTGTGACTAAAACTGAGCTTCCCCACGCACAGGGAAGCAAGAGAAATGCTGATTTCATCAAGCCCAGTTACATACTCAGAATCTGTACTACTGCGCAAATAGGCATGTCTCTTTAGGCAAAAAACTCATTTCTGACACAGTTGCCCAAATGCATCTCAGAAGTGTGCAACTTGTTCCCTGAGTTAGAAAACGTCGAGAAACGGTCGTTTCTGCTAGCGCTGTGCTTCTACACATGTATTTGCTGAACGGTGAAAGCGCACAGTAATGCACTTTTCTCCCAGCAAATACACTGTTTCTAAGGAAATGGGAACACAATGAGGAGACACTTGTGGGAGCTACTGTGACTAAAACTGAGCTTCCCTACGCACAGGGAAGCAAGAGAAACGCTGATTTCATCAAGCCCAGTTACATACTCAGAATCTGTACTACTGCGCAAATAGGCATGTCTCTGTAGGCAAAAAACTCATTTCTGACAAAGTTGCCCAAATGCATCTCAGAAGTGTGCAACTTGTTCCCTGAGTTAGAAAACGTCGAGAAACGGTCGTTTCTGCTAGCGCTGTGCTTCTACACATGTATTTGCTGAACGGTGAAAGCGCACAGTAATGCACTTTTCTCCCAGCAAATACACTGTTTCTAAGGAAATGGGAACACAATGAGGAGACACTTGTGGGAGCTACTGTGACTAAAACTGAGCTTCCCTACGCACAGGGAAGCAAGAGAAACGCTGATTTCATCAAGCCCAGTTACATACTCAGAATCTGTACTACTGCGCAAATAGGCATGTCTCTGTAGGCAAAAAACTCATTTCTGACAAAGTTGCCCAAATGCATCTCAGAAGTGTGCAACTTGTTCCCTGAGTTAGAAAACGTCGAGAAACGGTCGTTTCTGCTAGCGCTGAGCTTCTACACATGTATTTGCTGAACGGTGAAAGCGCACAGTAATGCATTTTTCTCCCAGCAAATACACTGTTTCTAAGGAAATGGGAACACAATGAGGAGACACTTGTGGGAGCTACTGTGACTAAAACTGAGCTTCCCTACGCACAGGGAAGCAAGAGAAATGCTGATTTCATCAAGCCCAGTTACATACTCAGAATCAGTACTATTGCGCAAATAGGCATGTCTCTGTAGGCAAAAAACTCATTTCTGACAAAGTTGCCCAAATGCATCTCAGAAGTGTGCAACTTGTTCCCTGACTTAGAAAACGTCGAGAAACGGTCGTTTCAGCTAGCGCTGTGCTTCTACACATGTATTTGCTGAACGGTGAAAGCGCACAGTAATGCACTTTTCTCCCAGCAAATACACTGTTTCTAAGGAAATGGGAACACACTGAGGAGACACTTGTGGGAGCTACTGTGACTAAAACTGAGCTTCCCTACGCACAGTGACGCAAGAGAAATGCTGATTTCATCCAGCCCAGTTACATACTCAGAATCTGTACTACTGCGCAAATAGGCATGTCTCTGTAGGCAAAAAACTCATTTCTGACAAAGTTGCCCAAATGCATCTCAGAAGTGTGCAACTTGTTCCCTGAGTTAGAACACGTCGAGAAATGGTACTTTCTGCTAGCGCTGTGCTTCTACACATGTATTTTCTGAACGGTGAAAGCGCACAGTAATGCACTTTTCTCCCAGCAAATACACTGTGTCTAAGGAAATGGGAACACACTGAGGAGACACTTGTGGGAGCTACTGTGACTAAAACTGAGCTGCCCTACGCACAGGGAAGCAAGAGAAATGCTGATTTCATCAAGCCCAGTTACATACTCAGAATCTGTACTACTGCGCAAATAGGCTTGTCTCTTTAGGCAAAAAACTCATTTCTGACAAAGTTGCCCAAATGCATCTCAGAAGTGTGCAACTTGTTCCCTGAGTTAGAAAACATCGAGAAACGGTCGTTTCTGCTAGCGCTGTGCTTTTACACATGTATTTGCTGAACGGAGAAAGCGCACAGTAATGCACTTTTCTCCCAGCAAATACACTGTTTCTAAGGAAATGGGAACACACTGAGGAGACACTTGTGGGAGCTACTGTGACTAAAACTGAGCTTCCCTACGCACAGGGAAGCAAGAGAAATGCTGATTTCATCAAGCCCAGTTACATACTCAGAATCTGTACTACTGCGCAAATAGGCATGTCTCTGTAGGCAAAAAACTCATTTCTGACAAAGTTGCCCAAATGCATCTCAGAAGTGTGCAACTTGTTCCCTGAGTTAGAAAATGTCGAGAAACGTTCGTTTCTGCTAGCGCTGTGTTTCTACACATGTATTTGCTGAACGGTGAAAGCGCACAGTAATGCACTTTTCTCCCAGCAAATACACTGTTTCTAAGGAAATGGGAACACACTGAGGAGACACTTGTGAGAGCTACTCTGACTAAAACTGAGCTTCCCTACGCACAGGGAAGCAAGAGAAATGCTGATTTCATCAAGCCCAGTTACATACTCAGAATCTGTACTACTGCGCAAATAGGCATGTCTCTTTAGGCAAAAAACTCATTTCTGACAAAGTTGCCCAAATGCATCTCAGAAGTGTGCAACTTGTTCCCTGAGTTAGAAAACGTCGAGAAACGGTCGTTTCTGCTAGCGCTGTGCTTCTACACATGTACTTGCTGAACGTTGAAAGCGCACAGTAATGTACTTTTCTCCAAGCAAATACACTGTTTCTAAGGAAATGGGAACACACTGAGGAGACACTTGTGGGAGCTACTGTGACTAAAACTGAGCTTCCCTACGCACAGGGAAGCAAGAGAAATGCTGATTTCATCACCCAGCTACATACTCAGAATCTGTACTTCTGCGCAAATAGGCATGTCTCTTTAGGCAAAAAACTCATTTCTGACAAAGTTGCCAAAATGCATCTCAGAAGTGTGCAACTTGTTCTCTGAGTTAGAAAACATCGAGAAACGTTCGTTTCTGCTAGTGCTGTGCATCTACACATGTACTTGCTGAACGGTGAAAGCGCACAGTAATGCACTTTTCTCCCAGCAAATACACTGTTTCTAAGGAACTGGGAACACACTGAGGAGACACTTGTGCGAGCTACTGTGACTAAAACGGAGCTTCCCTACGCACAGGGAAGCAAGAGAAATGCTGATTTCATCAAGCCCAGTTACATACTCAGAATCTGTACTACTGCGCAAATAGGCATGTCTCTGTAGGCAAAAAACTCATTTCTGACAAAGTTGCCCAAATGCATCTCAGAAGTGTGCCACTTGTTCCCTGAGATAGAAAACATCGAGAAACGGTCGTTTCTGCTAGCGCTGTGCTTCTACACATGTATTTGCTGAACGGTGAAAGCGCACAGTAATGCACTTTTCTCCCAGCAAATACACTGTTTCTTAGGAAATGGGAACACACTGAGGAGACACTTGTGGGAGCTACTGTGACTAAAACTGAGCTTCCCTACGCACAGGGAAGCAAGAGAAATGCTGATTTCATCAAGCCCAGTTACATACTCAGAATCTGTACTACTGCGCAAATAGGCATGTCTCTGTAGGCAAAAAACTCATTTCGGACAAAGTTGCCCAAATGCATCTCAGAAGTGTGCAACTTCTTCCCTGAGTTAGAAAACGTCGAGAAACGGTCGTTTCTGCTAGCGCTGTGCTTCTACACATGTATTTGATGAACGGTGAAAGCACACAGTAATGCACTTTTCACCGAGCAAATACACTGTTTCTAAGGAAATGGGAACACAGTGAGGAGACACTTGTGGGAGCTACTGTGACTAAAACTGAGCTTCCCCACGCACAGGGAAGCAAGAGAAATGCTGATTTCATCAAGCCCAGTTACATACTCAGAATCTGTACTACTGCGCAAATAGGCATGTCTCTTTAGGCAAAAAACTCATTTCTGACACAGTTGCCCAAATGCATCTCAGAAGTGTGCAACTTGTTCCCTGAGTTAGAAAACGTCGAGAAACGGTCGTTTCTGCTAGTGCTGTGCTTCTACACATGTATTTGCTGAACGGTGAAAGCGCACAGTAATGCACTTTTCTCCCAGCAAATACACTGTTTCTAAGGAAATGGGAACACAATGAGGAGACACTTGTGGGAGCTACTGTGACTAAAACTGAGCTTCCCTACGCACAGGGAAGCAAGAGAAACGCTGAGTTCATCAAGCCCAGTTACATACTCAGAATCTGTACTACTGCGCAAATAGGCATGTCTCTTTAGGCAAAAAACTCATTTCTGACAAAGTTGCCCAAATGCATCTCAGAAGTGTGCAACTTGTTCCCTGAGTTAGAAAACGTCGAGAAACGGTCGTATCTGCTAGCTCTGCGCTTCTACACATGTATTTGCTGAACGGTGAAAGCGCACTGTAATGCATTTTTCTCCCAGCAAATACACTGTTTCTAAGGAAATGGGAACACAATGAGGAGACACTTGTGGGAGCTACTGTGACTAAAACTGTGCTTCCCTACGCACAGGGAAGCAAGAGAAATGCTGATTTCATCAAGCCCAGTTACATACTCAGAATCAGTACTACTGCGCAAATAGGCATGTCTCTGTAGGCAAAAAACTCATTTCTGACAAAGTTGCCCAAATGCATCTCAGAAGTGTGCAACTTGTTCCCTGAGTTAGAAAACGTCGAGAAACGGTCGTTTCAGCTAGCGCTGTGCTTCTACACATGTATTTGATGAACGGTGAAAGCGCACAGTAATGCACTTGTCTCCCAGCAAATACACTGTTTCTAAGGAAATGGGAACACACTGAGGAGACACTTGTGGGAGCTACTGTGACTAAAACTGAGCTTCCCTACGCACAGTGAAGCAAGAGAAATGCTGATTTCATCCATCCCAGGTACATACTCAGATTCTGTACTACTGCGCAAATAGGCATGTCTCTGTAGGCAAAAAACTCATTTCTGACAAAGTTGCCCAAATGCATCTCAGAAGGGTGCAACTTGTTCCCTGAGTTAGAACACGTCGAGAAACGGTACTTTCTGCTACCGCTGTGCTTCTACACATGTATTTGCTGAACGGTGAAAGCGCACAGTAATGCACTTTTCTCCCAGCAAATACTCTGTGTCTAAGGAAATGGGAACACACTGAGGAGACACTTGTGGGAGCTACTGTGACTAAAACTGAGCTTCCCTACGCACAGGGAAGCAAGAGAAATGCTGATTTCATCAAGCCCAGTTACATACTCAGAATCTGTACTACTGCGCAAATAGGCTTGTCTCTTTAGGCAAAAAACTCATTTCTGACAAAGTTGCCCAAATGCATCTCAGAAGTGTGCAACTTGTTCCCTGAGTTAGAAAACATCGAGAAACGGTCGTTTCTGCTAGCGCTGTGCTTCTACACATGTATTTGCTGAACGGAGAAAGCGCACAGTAATGCACTTTTCTCCCAGCAAATACACTGTTTCTAAGGAAATGGGAACACACTGAGGAGACACTTGTGGGAGCTACTGTGACTAAAACTGAGCTTCCCTACGCACAGGGAAGCAAGAGAAATGCTGATTTCATCAAGCCCAGTTACATACTCAGAATCTGTACTACTGCGCAAATAGGCATGTCTCTGTAGGCAAAAAACTCATTTCTGACAAAGTTGCCCAAATGCATCTCAGAAGTGTGCAACTTGTTCCCTGAGTTAGAAAATGTCGAGAAACGTTCGTTTCTGCTAGCGCTGTGTTTCTACACATGTATTTGCTGAACGGTGAAAGCGCACAGTAATGCACTTTTCTCCCAGCAAATACACTGTGTCTAAGGAAATGGGAACACACTGAGGAGACACTTGTGGGAGCTACTGTGACTAAAACTCAGCTTCCCTACGCACAGGGAAGCAAGAGAAATGCTGATTTCATCAAGCCCAGTTACATACTCAGAATCTGTACTACTGCGCAAATAGGCATGTCTCTGTAGGCAAAAAACTCATTTCTGACAAAGTTGCCCAAATGCATCTCAGAAGTGTGCAACTTGTTCCCTGAGTTAGCAAACGTCGAGAAACGGTCGTTTCTGCTAGCGCTGTGCTTCTACACATGTATTTGCTGAACGGTGAAAGCGCACAGTAATGCACTTTTCTCCCAGCAAATACACTGTTTCTAAGGAAATGGGCACACACTGAGGAGACACTTGTGAGAGCTACTCTGACTAAAACTGAGCTTCCCTACGCACAGGGAAGCAAGAGAAATGCTGATTTCATCAAGCCCAGTTACATACTCAGAATCTGTACTACTGCGCAAATAGGCTTGTCTCTTTAGGCAAAAAACTCATTTCTGACAAAGTTGCCCAAATGCATCTCAGAAGTGTGCAACTTGTTCCCTGAGTTAGAAAACGTCGAGAAACGGTCGTTTCTGCTAGCGCTGTGCTTCTACACATGTACTTGCTGAACGTTGAAAGCGCACAGTAATGTACTTTTCTCCAAGCAAATACACTGTTTCTAAGGAAATGGGAACACACTGAGGAGACACTTGTGGGAGCTACTGTGACTAAAACTGAGCTTCCCTACGCACAGGGAAGCAAGAGAAATGCTGATTTCATCACCCAGCTACATACTCAGAATCTGTACTTCTGCGCAAATAGGCATGTCTCTTTAGGCAAAAAACTCATTTCTGACAAAGTTGCCAAAATGCATCTCAGAAGTGTGCAACTTGTTCTCTGAGTTAGAAAACATCGAGAAACGTTCGTTTCTGCTAGCGCTGTGCATCTACACATGTACTTGCTGAACGGTGAAAGCGCACAGTAATGCACTTTTCTCCCAGCAAATACACTGTTTCTAAGGAAATGGGAACACACTGAGGAGACACTTGTGGGAGCTACTGTGACTAAAACTGAGCTTCTCTACGCACAGGGAAGCAAGAGAAATGCTGATTTCATCAAGCCCAGTTACATACTCAGAATCTGTACTACTTCACAAATAGGCATGTCTCTTTAGGCAAAAAACTCATTTCTGACAAAGTTGCCCAAATGCATCTCAGAAGTGTGCCACTTGTTCCCTGAGTTAGATAACGTCGAGAAACGGTCGTTTCTGCTAGCACTGTGCTTCTACACATGTATTTGCTGAACGGTGAAAGCGCACAGTAATGCACTTTTCTCTCAGCAAATACACTGTTTCTAAGAAAATGGGGACACAGTGAGGAGACACTTGTGGGAGCTACAGTGACTAAAACTGAGCTTCCCTACGCACAGGGAAGCAAGAGAAATGCTGATTTCATCAAGCCCAGTTACATACTCAGAATCTGTACTACTGCGCAAATAGGCATGTCTCTGTAGGCAAAAAACTCATTTCTGACAAATTTGCCCAAATGCATCTCAGAAGTGTGCAACTTGTTCCCTAAGTTAGAAACCGTTGAGAAACGTTCGTTTCTGCTAGCGCTGTGCTTCTACACATGTATTTGCTGAACGGTGAATGCGCACAGTAATGCACTTTTCTCCCAGCAAATACACTGTTTCTAAGGAAATGGGAACACACTGAGGAGACACTTGTGGGAGCTACTGTGACTAAAACTGAGCTTCCCTACGCACAGGGAAGCAAGAGAAATGCTGATTCCATCAAGCCCAGTTACATACTCAGAATCTGTACTACTGCGCAAATAGGCATGTCTCTGTAGGCAAAAAACTCATTTCTGACAAAGTTGCCCAAATGCATCTCAGAAGTGTGCAACTTGTTCACTGAGTTAGAAAACGTCGAGAAACGTTCGTTTTTGCCTGCGCTGTGCTTCTACACATGTATTTGCTGAACGGTGAAAGCACACAGTAATGCACTTTTCTCCCAGCAAATACACTGTTTCTAAGGAACTGGGAACACACTGAGGAGACACTTGTGCGAGCTACTGTGACTATAACTGAGCTTCCCTACGCACAGGGAAGCAAGAGAAATGCTGATTTCATCAAGCCCAGTTACATACTCAGAATCTGTACTACTGCGCAAATAGGCATGTCTCTGTAGGCAAAAAACTCATTTCTGACAAAGTTGCCCAAATGCATCTCAGAAGTGTGCCGCTTGTTCCCTGAGTTAGAAAACGTCGAGAAACGGTCGTTTCAGCTAGCGCTGTGCTTCTACACATGTATTTGCTGAACGTTGAAAGCGCACACTAATGCACATTTCTCCCAGCAAAAACACTGTTTCTAAGGAAATGGGAACACACTGAGGAGACACTTGTGGGAGCTACTGTGACTAAAACTGAGCTTCCCTACGCACAGGGATGCAAGAGAAATGCTGATTTCATCCAGCCCAGTTACATACTCAGAATCTGTACTACTGCGCAAATAGGCATGTCTCTTTGGCAAAAAACTCATTTCTGACAAAGTTGCCCAAATGCATCTCAGAAGTGTGCAACTTCTTCCCTGAGTTAGAAAACGTCAAGAAACGGTCGTTTCTGCTAGCGCTGTGCTTCTATTTATGTATTTGCTGAATGGTGAAAGGGCACAGTAATGCACTTTTCTCCCAGCAAATACACTGTTTCTAAGGAACTGGGAACACACTGAGGAGACACTTGTGGGAGCTACTGTGACTAAAACTGAGCTTCCCTACGCACAGGGAAGCCAGAGAAATGCTGATTTCATCAAGCCCAGTTACATACTCAGAATCTGTACTACTGCGCAAATAGGCATGTCTCTTTAGACAAAAAACTCATTTCGGACAAAGTTGCCCAAATGCATCTCAGAAGTGTGCAACTTCTTCCCTGAGTTAGAAAACGTCGAGAAACGGTCGTTTCTGCTAGCGCTGTGCTTCTACACATGTATTTGCTGAACGGTGAATGCGCACAGTAATGCACTTGTCTCCCAGCAAATACACTGTTTCTAAGGAACTGGGAACACACTGAGGAGACACTTGTGGGAGCTACTGTGACTAAAACTGAGCTTCCCTATGCACAGGGAAGCAAGAGAAATGCTGATTTCATCAAGCCCAGTTACATACTCAGAATCTGTACTACTGCGCAAATAGGCATGTCTCTGTAGGCAAAAAACTCATTTCTGACAAAGTTGCCCAAATGCATCTCAGAAGTGTGCAACTTCTTCACTGAGTTAGAAAACGTCTAGAAACGATCGTTTTTGCTATCGCTGTGCTTCTACACATGTAGTTGCTGAACGGTGAAAGCGCACAGTAATGCACTTTTCTCCCAGCAAATACACTGTTTCTAAGGAAATGGGAACACACTGAGGAGACACTTGTGGGAGCTACTGTGACTAAAACTGAGCTTCCCTACGCACAGGGAAGCAAGAGAAATGCTGATTTCATCCAGCCCAGTTACATACTCAGAATCTGTACTACTGCGCAAATAGGCATGTCTCTGTAGGCAAAAAACTCATTTCGGACAAAGTTGCCCAAATGCATGTCAGAAGTGTGCAACTTGTTCCCTGAGTTAGAAAACGTCGAGAAACGGTCGTTTCTGCTAGCGCTGTGCTTC
This sequence comes from Acomys minous, assembly GCF_964271855.1. Taxonomy (NCBI): domain Eukaryota; kingdom Metazoa; phylum Chordata; class Mammalia; order Rodentia; family Muridae; genus Acomys; species Acomys minous. The sequence continues at coordinate 278,665 of NW_028182154.1, forward strand.
TACACATGTATTTGCTGAACGGTGAATGCGCACAATAATACACTTGTCTCCCAGCAAATACACTGTTTCTAAGGAACTGGGAACACACTGAGGAGACACTTGTGGGAGCTACTGTGACTAAAACTGAGCTTCCCTACACACAGGGAAGCAAGAGAAATGCTGATTTCATCAAGCCCAGTTACATACTCAGAATCTGTACTACTGCGCAAATAGGCATGTCTCTGTAGGCAAAAAACTCATTTCTGACAAATTTGCCCAAATGCATCTCAGAAGTGTGCAACTTGTTCCCTAAGTTAGAATCCGTTGAGAAACGTTCGTTTCTGCTAGCGCTGTGCTTCTACACATGTATTTGCTGAACGGTGAAAGGGCACAGTAATGCACTTTTCTCCCAGCAAATACACTGTTTCTAAGGAACTGGGAACACACTGAGGAGACACTTGTGGGAGCTACTGTGACTAAAACTGAGCTTCCCTACGCACAGGGAAGCAAGAGAAATGCTGATTTCATCAAGCCCAGTTACATACTCAGAATCTGTACTACTGCGCAAATAGGCATGTCTTTGTAGGCAAAAAACTCATTTCTGACAAAGTTGCCCAAATGCATCTCAGAAGTGTGCAACTTGTTCACTGAGTTAGAAAACGTCGAGAAACGTTCGTTTTTGCTAGCGCTGTGCTTCTACACATGTATTTGCTGAACGGTGAAAGCACACAGTAATGCACTTTTCTCCCAGCAAATACACTGTTTCTAAGGAACTGGGAACACACTGAGGAGACACTTGTGCGAGCTACTGTGACTAAAACTGAGCTTCCCTACGCACAGGGAAGCAAGAGAAATGCTGATTTCATCAAGCCCAGTTACATACTCAGAATCTGTACTACTGCGCAAATAGGCATGTCTCTTTAGGCAAAAAACTCATTTCTGACACAGTTGCCCAAATGCATCTCAGAAGTGTGCAACTTGTTCCCTGAGTTAGAAAACGTCGAGAAACGGTCGTTTCTGCTAGCGCTGTGCTTCTACACATGTATTTGCTGAACGGTGAAAGCGCACAGTAATGCACTTTTCTCCCAGCAAATACACTGTTTCTAAGGAAATGGGAACACAATGAGGAGACACTTGTGGGAGCTACTGTGACTAAAACTGAGCTTCCCTACGCACAGGGAAGCAAGAGAAACGCTGATTTCATCAAGCCCAGTTACATACTCAGAATCTGTACTACTGCGCAAATAGGCATGTCTCTTTAGGCAAAAAACTCATTTCTGACAAAGTTGCCCAAATGCATCTCAGAAGTGTGCAACTTGTTCCCTGAGTTAGAAAACGTCGAGAAACGGTCGTTTCTGCTAGCGCTGAGCTTCTACACATGTATTTGCTGAACGGTGAAAGCGCACAGTAATGCATTTTTCTCCCAGCAAATACACTGTTTCTAAGGAAATGGGAACACAATGAGGAGACACTAGTGGGAGCTACTGTGACTAAAACTGAGCTTCCCTACGCACAGGGAAGCAAGAGAAATGCTGATTTCATCAAGCCCAGTTACATACTCAGAATCAGTACTACTGCGCAAATAGGCATGTCTCTGTAGGCAAAAAACTCATTTCTGACAAAGTCGCCCAAATGCATCTCAGAAGTGTGCAACTTGTTCCCTGATTTAGAAAACGTCGAGAAACGGTCGTTTCAGCTACCGCTGTGCTTCTACACATGTATTTGCTGAACGGTGAAAGCACACAGTGATGCACTTTTCTCCCAGCAACTACACTGTTTCTACGGAACTGGGAACACACTGAGGAGACACTTGTGGGAGCTACTGTGACTAAAACTGAGCTTCCCTACGCACAGGGAAGCAAGAGAAATGCTGATTTCATCAAGCCCAGTTACATACTCAGAATCTGTACTACTGCGCAAATAGGCATGTCTCTGTAGGCAAAAAACTCATTTTTGAGAACGTTACCGAAATGCATCTCAGAAGTGTGCCACTTGTTCCCTGAGTTAGAAAACGTCGAGAAACGGTCGTTTCTGCTAGCGCTGTGCTTCTACACATGTATATGCTGAACGGTGAAAGCGCACAGTAATGCACTTTTCTCCCAGCAAATACACTGTTTCTAAGGAAATGGGAACACACTGAGGAGACACTTGTGGGAGCTACTGTGACTAAAAGTGAGCTTCCCTACGCACAGGGAAGCAAGAGAAATGCTGATTTCATCAAGCCCAGTTACATACTCAGAATCTGTACTACTGCGCAAATAGGCATGTCTCTGTAGGCAAAAAACTCATTTCTGACAAAGTTGCCCAAATGCATCTTAGTAGTGTGTAACTTGTTCCCTGAGTTAGAAAACGTCGTAAAACGGTCGTTTCTGCTAGTGCTGTGCTTCTACACATGTATTTGCTGAACGGTGAAAGCGCACAGTAATGCACTTTTCTCCCAGCAAATACACTGTTTCTAAGGAAATGGGAACACACTGAGGAGACACTTGTGGGAGCTACTGTGACTAAAACTGAGCTTCCCTACGAACAGGGAAGCAAGAGAAATGCTGATGTCATCAAGCCCATTTACATACTCAGAATCTGTACTACTACGCAAATAGGCATGTCTCTGTAGGCAAAAAACTCATTTCTGACAAAGTTGCCCAAATGCATCTCAGAAGTGTGCAACTTGTTCCCTGAGTTAGAAAACGTCGAGAAACGTTCGTTTCTGCTAGCGCTGTGTTTCTACACATGTATTTGCTGAACGGTGAAAGCGCACAGTAATGCACTTTTCTCCCAGAAAATACACTGTTTCTAAGGAAATGGGAACACACTGAGGAGACACTTGTGGTAGCTAGTGTGACTAAAACTGAGCTTCCCTACGCACAGGGAAGCAAGAGAAATGCTGATTTCATCAAACCGAGTTACATACTTAGAATCTGTACTACTGCGCAAATAGGCATGTCTCTGTAGGCAAAAAACTCATTTCTGACAAAGTTGCCCAAATGCATCTCAGAAGTGTGCAACTTCTTCCCTGAGTTAGAAAACGTCGAGAAAGGTCGTTTCTGCTAGCGCTGTGCTTCTACACATGTATTTGCTGAACGGTGAAAGCGCACAGTAATGCACTTTTCTCCCAGCAAATACACTGTTTCTAAGGAAATGGGAACACACTGAGGAGACACTTGTGGGAGCTACTGTGACTAAAAGTGAGCTTCCCTACGCACAGGGAAGCAAGAGAAATGCTGATTTCATCAAGCCCAGTTACATACTCAGAATCTGTACTACTGCGCAAATAGGCATGTCTCTGTAGGCAAAAAACTCATTTCTGACAAAGTTGCCCAAATGCATCTCAGAAGTGTGCATCTTGTTCCCTGAGTTAGAAAACGTCGAGAAACAGTCGTTTCTGCTAGCGCTGTGCTTCTACACATGTATTTGCTGAACGGTGAAAGCGCACAGTAATGCACTTTTCTCCCAGCAAATACACTGTTTCTAAGGAACTGGGAACACACTGAGGTGACACTTGTGGGAGCTACTGTGACTAAAACTGAGCTTCCCTACGCACAGGGAAGCAAGAGAATGCTGATTTCATCAAGCCCAGTTACCTACTCAGAATCTGTACTACTGCGCAAATAGGCATGTCTCTGTAGGCAAAAAACGCATTTCTGACAAAGTTGCCCAAATGCATCTCAGAAGTGTGCAACTTGTTCCCTGAGTTAAAAAACGTCGAGAAACGTTCGTTTCTGCTAGCGCTGTGCTTCTACACATGTATTTGCTGAACGGTGAAAGCGCACAGTAATGCACTTTTCTCCCAGCAAATACACTGTTTCTAAGGAAATGGGAACACACTGAGGAGACACTTGTGGGAGCTACTGTGACTAAAACTGAGCTTCCCTACGCACAGGGAAGCAAGAGAAATGCTGATTTCATCAAGCCCAGTTACATACTGAGAATCTGTACTACTGCGCAAATAGGCATGTCTCTGTAGGCAAAAAACTCATTTCTGACTAAGTTGCCCAAATGAATCCCAGAAGTGTGCAACTTGTTCCCTGAGTTAGAAAACGTCGAGAAACGGTCGTTCTGCTAGCGCTGTGTTTCTACACATGTATTTGCTGAACGGTGAAAGCGCACAGTAATGCACTTTTCTCCCAGCAAATACACTGTTTCTAAGGAAATGGGAACACACTGAGGAGACAATTGTGGGAGCTACTGTGACTAAAAGTGAGCTTCCCTACGCACAGGGAAGCAAGAGAAATGCTGATGTCATCAAGCCCAGTTACATACTCAGAATCTGTACTACTGCGCAAATAGGCATGTCTCTGTAGGCAAAAAACTCATTTCTGACGAAGTTGCCCAAATGCATCTCAGAAGTGTGCAACTTGTTCCCTGAGTTAGAAAACGTCGAGAAACGGTCGTTTCTGCTAGCGATGTGCTTTTACACATGTATTAGCTGAACGGTGAAAGTGCACAGTAATGCACTTTTCTACCAGCAAATACACTGTTTCTAAAGAAATGGGAACCCACTGAGGAGACACTTGTGGGAGCTACTGTGACTAAAACTGAGCTTCCCTACGAACAGGGAAGCAAGAGAAATGCTGATGTCATCAAGCCCAGTTACATACTCAGAATGTGTACTACTGCGCAAATAGGCATGTCTCTGTAGGCAAAAAACTCATTTCTGACAAAGTTGCCCAAATGCATCTCAGAAGTGTGCAACTTGTTCCCTGAGTTGGAAAACGTCGAGAAACGGTCGTTTCTGCTAGCGCTGTGTTTCTACACATGTATTTGCTGAACGGTGAAAGCGCACAGTAATGCACTTTTCTCCCAGCAAATACACTGTTTCTATGGAACTGGGAACACACTGAGGAGACACTTGTGGGAGCTACTGTGACTAAAACTGAGCTTCCCTACGCACAGGAAAGCAAGAGAAATGCTGATTTCATCAAGCCCAGTTACATACTCAGAATCTGTACTACTGCGCAAATAGGCATATCTCTGTAGGCAAACAACTCATTTCTGACAAAGTTGCCCAAATGCATCTCAGAAGTGTGCAACTTGTTCCCTGAGTTAGAAAACGTCGAGAAACGTTCGTTTCTGCTAGCGCTGTGCTTCTACACATGTATTTGCTGAACGGTGAAAGCGCACAGTAATGCACTTTTCTCCTTGCAAATACACTGTTTCTAAGGAAATGGGAACACACTGAGGAGACACTTGTGGGAGCTACTGTGACTAAAACTGAGCTTCCCTACGCACAGGGAAGCAAGAGAAATGCTGATTTCATCAAGCCCAGTTACATACTCAGAATCTGTACTACTGCGCAAATAGCCATGTCTCTGTAGGCAAAAAACTCATTTCTGACAAAGTTGCCCAAATGCATCTCAGAAGTGTGCAACTTGTTCCCTGAGTTAGAAAACGTCGAGAAACGGTCGTTTCTGCTAGCGCTGTGCTTCTACACATGTATTTGCTGAACGGTGAAAGCGCACAGTAATGCACTTTTCTCCCAGCAAATACACTGTTTCTAAGGAAATGGGAAAACACTGAGGAGACACTTGTGGGAGCTACTGTGACTAAAACTGAGCTTCCCTACGCACAGGGAAGCAAGAGAAATGCTGATTTCATCAAGCCCAGTTACATACTCAGAATCTGTACTACTACGCCAATAGGCATGTCTCTGTAGGCAAAAAACTCATTTCTGACAAAGTTGCCCAAATGCATCTCAGAAGTGTGCAACTTGTTCCCTGAGTTAGAAAACGTCGAGAAACGGTCGTTTCTGCTAGCGCTGTGCTTCTACCCATGTATTTGCTGAACGGTGAAAGCGCACAGTAATGCACTTTTCTCCCAGCAAATACACTGTTTCTGAGGAAATGGGAACACACTGAGGAGACACTTGTGGGAGCTACTGTGACTAAAACTGAGCTTCCCTACGCACAGGGAAGCAAGAGAAATGCTGATTTCATCAAGCCCAGTTACATACTCAGAATCTGTACTACTGCGCAAATAGGCATGTCTCTGTAGGCAAAAAACTCATTTCTGACAAAGTTGCCCAAATGCATCTCAGAAGTGTGCAACTTGTTCCCTGAGTTAGAAAACGTCGAGAAAGGTCGTGTCTGCTAGCGCTGTGCTTCTACACATGTATTTGCTGAACGGTGAAAGCGCACAGTAGTGCACTTTTCTCCCAGCAAATACACTGTTTCTAAGGAAATGGGAACACACGGAGGAGTCACTTGTGGGAGCTACTGTGACTAAAACTGAGCTTCCCTACGCACAGGGAAGCAAGAGAAATGCTGATTTCATCAAGCCCAGTAACATAGTCAGAATCTCTACTACTGCGCAAATAGGCATGTGTCTGTAGGCAAAAAACTCATTTCTGACAAAGTTGCCGAAATGCATCTCAGAAGTGTGCAACTTGTTCCCTGAGTTAGAAAACGTCGAGAAACGGTCGTTTCTGCTAGCGCTGTGCTTCTACACATGTATTTGCTGAACGGTGAAAGCGCACAGTAATGCACTTTTCTCCCAGCAAATACACTGTTTCTAAGGAACTGGGAACACACTGAGGAGACACTTGTGGGAGCTACTGTGACTAAAACTGAGCTTCCCTACGCACAGGGAAGCAAGAGAAATGCTGATTTCATCAAGCCCAGTTACATACTCAGAATCTGTACTACTGCGCAAATAGGCATGTCTCTGTAGGCAAAAAACTCATTTCTGACAAAGTTGCCCAAATGCATCTCAGAAGTGTGCAACTTGTTCCCTGAGTTAGAAAACGTCGAGAAACGGTCGTTTCTGCTAGCGCTGTGCTTCTACACATGTATTTGCTGAACGGTGAAAGCGCACAGTAATGCACTTTTCTCCCAGCAAATACACTGTTTCAAAGGAAATGAAAACACACTGAGGAGACACTTGTGGGAGCTACTGTGACTAAAACTGAGCTTCCCTACGCACAGGGAAGCAAGAGAAATGCTGATTTCATCAAGCCCAGTTACATACTCAGAATCTGTACTACTGCGCAAATAGGCATGTCTCTGTAGGCAAAAAACTCATTTCTGACAAAGTTGCCCAAATGCATCTCAGAAGTGTGCAACTTGTTCCCTGAGTTAGAAAACGTCGAGAAACGGTCGTTTCTGCTAGCGATGTGCTTCTACACATGTATTTGCTGAACGGTGAAAGCGCACAGTAATGCACTTTTCTCCCAGCAAATACACTGTTTCTAAAGAAATGGGAACACACTGAGGAGACACTTGTGGGAGCTACTGTGACTAAAACTGAGCTTCCCTACGCACAGGGAAGCAAGAGAAATGCTGATTTCATCAAGCCCAGTTACATACTCAGAATCTGTACTACTGCGCAAATAGGCATGTCTCTGTAGGCAAAAAACTCATTTCTGACAAAGTTGCCCAAATGCATCTCAGAAGTGTGCAACTTGTTCCCTGAGTTAGAAAACGTCGAGAAACGGACGTTTCTGCTAGCGCTGTGCTTCTACACATGTATTTGCTGAACGGTGAAAGCGCACAGTAATGCACTTTTCTCCCAGCAAATACACTGTTTCTGAGGAAATGGGAACACACTGAGGAGACACTTGTGGGAGCTACTGTGACTAAAACTGAGCTTCCCTACGCACCGGGAAGCAAGAGAAATGCTGATTTCATCAAGCCCAGTTACATACTCAAATCTGTACTACTGCGCAAATAGGCATGTCTCTGTAGGCAAAAAACTCATTTCTGACAAAGTTGCCCAAATGCATCTCAGAAGTGTGCAACTTGTTCTCTAAGTTAGACAACGTCGAGAAAGGGTCTTTTCTGCTTGCGCTGTGTGTCTACACATGTATTTGCTGAACGGTGAAAGCGCACAGTAATGCACTTTTCCCCCAACAAATACACTGTTTCTAAGGAACTGGGAACACACTGAGGAGACACTTGTGGGACCTACTGTGACTAAAACTGAGCTTCCCTACGCACAGTGAAGCAAGAGAAATGCTGATTTCATCCAGCCCAGTTGCATACACAGAATCTGTACTACTGCGCAAATAGGCATGTCTCTGTAGGCAAAAAACTCATTTCTGACAAAGTTGCCCAAATGCATCTCAGAAGTGTGCAACTTGTTCTCTGAGTTAGACAACGTCGAGAAAGGGTCTTTTCTGCTAGCGCTGTGCGTCTACACATGTATTTGCTGAACGGTGAAAGCGCACAGTAATGCACTTTTCTCCCAGCAAATACACTGCTTCTAAGGAACTGGGAACACACTGAGGAGACACTTGTGGGAGCAACTGTGACTAAAACTAAGCTACCCTACGCACAGGGAAGCAAGAGAAATGCTGATTTCATCCAGCCCAGTTACATACTCAGAATCTGTACTACTGCGCAAATAGGCATGTGTCTGTAGGCAAAAAACTCATTTCTGACAAAGTTGCCCAAATGCATCTCAGAAGTGTGCACCTTGTTCCCTGAGTTAGAAAACGTCGAGAAACGGTCGTTTCTGCTAGCGCTGTGCTTCTACACATGTATTTGCTGAACGGTGAAAGCGCACAGTAATGAACTTTTCTCCCAGCAAATACACTGTTTCTAAGTAACTGGGAACACACTGAGGAGACACTTGTGGGAGCTACTGTGACTAAAACTGAGCTTCCCTACGCACAGGGAAGCAAGAGAAATGCTGATTTCATCAAGCCCAATTACATACTCAGAATCTGTACTACAGCGCAAATAGGCATGTCTCTGTAGGCAAAAAACTCATTTCTGACAAAGTTGCCCAAATGCATCTCAGAAGTGTGCAACTTGTTCTCTGAGTTATAAAACGTCGAGAAACGGTCTTTTCTGCTAGCGCTGTGCTTCTACACATGTACTTGCTGAACGCTGAAAGCGCACAGTAATGCACTTTTCTCCCAGCAAATACACTGTTACTAAGGAACTGGGAACACACTGAGAAGACACTTGTGGGAGCTACTGTGACTAAAACTGAGCTTCCCTACGCACAGGGAAGCAAGAGAAATGCTGATTTCATCAAGCCCAGTTACATACTCAGAATCTGTACTACTGGGCAAATAGGCATGTGCCTTTAGGCAAAAAACTCATTTCTGACAAAGTTGCCCAAATGCATCTCAGAAGTGTGCAACTTGTTCTCTGAGTTAGAAAACGTCGAGAAACGTTCGTTTTTGCTAGCGCTGTGCTTCTACACATGTATTTGCTGAACGGTGAAAGCGCACAGTAATGCACTTTTCTCCCAGCAAATACACTGTTTCTAAGGAAATGAGAACACACTGAGGAGACACTTGTGGGAGCTACTGTGACTAAAACTGAGCTTCCCTACACACAGGGAAGCAAGAGAAATGCTGATTTCATCAAGCCAAGTTGCATACTCAGAATCTGTACTACTGCGCAAATAGGCATGTCTCTGTAGGCAAAAAACTCATTTCTGACAAAGATGCCCAAATGCATCTCAGAAGTGTGCAACTTGTTCCCTGAGTTAGAAAACGTCGAGAAACGTTCGTTTCTGCTAGCGCTGTGCTTCTACACATGTATTTGCTGAACGGTGAAAGCGCACAGTAATGCACTTTACTCCCAGCAAATACACTGTTTCTAAGGAAAAGGGAAAACACTGAGGAGACACTTGTGGGAGCTACAGTGACTAAAACTGAGCTTCCCTACGCACAGGGAAGCAAGAGAAATGCTGATTTCTTCAAGCCCAGTTACATACTCAGAATCTGTACTACTGCGCAAATAGGCATGTCTCTGTAGGCAAAAATCTCATTTCTGACAAAGTTGCCCAAATGCATCTCAGAAGTGTGCAACTTGTTCCCTGAGTTAAAAAACATCGAGAAACGTTCGTTTCGGCTAGCTCTGTGCTTCTACACATGTATTTGCTGAACGGTGAAAGCGCACAGTAATGCACTTTTCTCCCAGCAAATACACTGTTTCTAAGCAAATGGGAACACACTGAGGAGACACTTGTGGGAGCTACTGTGACTAAAACTGAGCTTCCCTACGCACAGCGAAGCAAGAGAAATGCTGATTTCATCAAGCCCAGTTGCATACTCAGAATCTGTACTACTGCGCAAATAGGCATGTCTCTGTAGGCAAAAAACTCATTCCTGACAAAGTTGCCCAAATGCATCTCAGAAGTGTGCAACTTGTTCCCTGAGTTAGAAAACGTCGAGAAACGTTCGTTTTTACTAGCGCTGTGCTTCTACACATGTACTTGCTGAACGGTGAAAGCGCACAGTAATGAACTTTTCTCCCAGCAAATACACTGTTTCTAAGGAAATGGGAACACACTGAGGAGACACTTGTGGGAGTTACTGTGACTAAAACTGAGCTTCCCTACGCACAGGGAAGCAAGAGAAATGCTGATTTCATCAAGCCCAGTTACATACTCAGAATCTGTACTACTGCGCAAATAGGCATGTCTCTGTAGGCAAAAAACTCATTTCTGACAAAGTTGCCCAAATGCATCTCAGAAGTGTGCAACTTGTTCCCTGAGTTAGAAAACGTCGAGAAACGGTCTTTTCTGCTAGCGCTGTGCTTCTACACATTTATTTGCTGAACCGTGAAAGCACACAGTAATTCCCTTTTCTCCCAGCAAATACACTGTTTCTAAGGAAATGGGAACACACTGAGGAGACACTTGTGGGAGCTACTGTGACTAAAACTGAGCTTCCCTACGCTCAGGGAAGCAAGAGAAATGCTGATTTCATCCAGCCCAGTTGCATACTCAGAATCTGTACTACTGCGCAAATAGGCATGTCTCTGTAGGCAAAAAACTCATTTCTGACAAAGTTGCCCAAATGCATCTCAGAAGTGTGCAACTTGTTCCCTGAGTTAGAAAACGTCGAGAAACGTTCGTTTCTGCTAGCGCTGTGCTTCTACACATGTATTTGCTGAACGGTGAAAGCACACAGTAATGCACTTTTCTCCCAGCAAATACACTGTTTCTAAGGAAATGGGAACACACTGAGGAGACACTTGTGGGAGCTACTGTGAGTAAAACTGAGCTTCCCTACACACAGGGAAGCAAGAGAAATGCTGATTTCATCAAGCCCATTTACATACTCAGAATCTGTACTACTGCGCAAATAGGCATGTCTCTGTAGGCAAAAAACTCATTTCTGACAAAGTTGCCCAAATGCATCTCAGAAGTGTGCAACTTGTTCCCTGAGTTAGAAAACGTCGAGAAACGGTCTTTTCTGCTAGCGCTGTGCTTCTACCCATTTATTTGCTGAACGGTGAAAGCGCACAGTAATTCACTTTTCTCCCAGCAAATACACTGTTTCTAAGGAAATGGGAACACACTGAGGAGACACTTGTGGGAGGTACTGTGACCAAAACTGAGCTTCCCTACGCACAGGGAAGCAAGAGAAATGCTGATTTCATCAAGCCCAGTTACATACTCAGAATCTGTACTACTGCGCAAATAGGCATGTCTCTGTAGGCAAAAAACTCATTTCTGACAGAGTTGCCCAAATGCATCTCAGAAGTGTGCACCTTGTTCCCTGTGTTAGAAAACGTCGAGAAACGGTCGTTTCTGCTAGCGCTGTGCTTCTACACATGTATTTGCTGAACGGTGAAAGCGCACAGTAATGCACTTTTCTCCCAGCAAATACACTGTTTCTAAGCAAATGGGAACACACTGAGGAGACACTTGTGGGAGCTACTGTGACTAAAACTGAGCTTCCCTACGCACAGCGAAGCAAGAGAAATGCTGATTTCATCAAGCCCAGTTGCATACTCAGAATCTGTACTACTGCGCAAATAGGCATGTCTCTGTAGGCAAAAAACTCATTCCTGACAAAGTTGCCCAAATGCATCTCAGAAGTGTGCAACTTGTTCTCTGAGTTAGAAAACGTCGAGAAACGGTCTTTTCTGCTAGCGCTGTGCTTCTACACATGTACTTGCTGAACGGTGAAAGCGCACAGTAATGCACTTTTCTCCCAGCAAATACACTGTTTCTAAGGAAATGAGAACACACTGAGGAGACACTTGTGGGAGCTACTGTGACTAAAACTGAGCTTCCCTACACACAGGGAAGCAAGAGAAATGCTGATTTCATCAAGCCAAGTTGCATACTCAGAATCTGTACTACTGCGCAAATAGGCATGTCTCTGTAGGCAAAAAACTCATTTCTGACAAAGATGCCCAAATGCATCTCAGAAGTGTGCAACTTGTTCCCTGAGTTAGAAAACGTCGAGAAACGTTCGTTTCTGCTAGCGCTGTGCTTCTACACATGTATTTGCTGAACGGTGAAAGCGCACTGTAATGCACTTTACTCCCAGCAAATACACTGTTTCTAAGGAAAAGGGAAAACACTGAGGAGACACTTGTGGGAGCTACAGTGACTAAAACTGAGCTTCCCTACGCACAGGGAAGCAAGAGAAATGCTGATTTCTTCAAGCCCAGTTACATACTCAGAATCTGTACTACTGCGCAAATAGGCATGTCTCTGTAGGCAAAAATCTCATTTCTGACAAAGTTGCCCAAATGCATCTCAGAAGTGTGCAACTTGTTCCCTGAGTTAAAAAACATCGAGAAACGTTCGTTTCGGCTAGCTCTGTGCTTCTACACATGTATTTGCTGAACGGTGAAAGCGCACAGTAATGCACTTTTCTCCCAGCAAATACACTGTTTCTAAGCAAATGGGAACACACTGAGGAGACACTTGTGGGAGCTACTGTGACTAAAACTGAGCTTCCCTACGCACAGCGAAGCAAGAGAAATGCTGATTTCATCAAGCCCAGTTGCATACTCAGAATCTGTACTACTGCGCAAATAGGCATGTCTCTGTAGGCAAAAAACTCATTCCTGACAAAGTTGCCCAAATGCATCTCAGAAGTGTGCAACTTGTTCCCTGAGTTAGAAAACGTCGAGAAACGTTCGTTTTTACTAGCGCTGTGCTTCTACACATGTACTTGCTGAACGGTGAAAGCGCACAGTAATGAACTTTTCTCCCAGCAAATACACTGTTTCTAAGGAAATGGGAACACACTGAGGAGACACTTGTGGGAGTTACTGTGACTAAAACTGAGCTTCCCTACGCACAGGGAAGCAAGAGAAATGCTGATTTCATCAAGCCCAGTTACATACTCAGAATCTGTACTACTGCGCAAATAGGCATGTCTCTGTAGGCAAAAAACTCATTTCTGACAAAGTTGCCCAAATGCATCTCAGAAGTGTGCAACTTGTTCCCTGAGTTAGAAAACGTCGAGAAACGGTCTTTTCTGCTAGCGCTGTGCTTCTACACATTTATTTGCTGAACCGTGAAAGCACACAGTAATTCCCTTTTCTCCCAGCAAATACACTGTTTCTAAGGAAATGGGAACACACTGAGGAGACACTTGTGGGAGCTACTGTGACTAAAACTGAGCTTCCCTACGCTCAGGGAAGCAAGAGAAATGCTGATTTCATCCAGCCCAGTTGCATACTCAGAATCTGTACTACTGCGCAAATAGGCATGTCTCTGTAGGCAAAAAACTCATTTCTGACAAAGATGCCCAAATGCATCTCAGAAGTGTGCAACTTGTTCCCTGAGTTAGAAAACGTCGAGAAACGTTCGTTTCTGCTAGCGCTGTGCTTCTACACATGTATTTGCTGAACGGTGAAAGCGCACAGTAATGCACTTTACTCCCAGCAAATACACTGTTTCTAAGGAAAAGGGAAAACACTGAGGAGACACTTGTGGGAGCTACAGTGACTAAAACTGAGCTTCCCTACGCACAGGGAAGCAAGAGAAATGCTGATTTCTTCAAGCCCAGTTACATACTCAGAATCTGTACTACTGCGCAAATAGGCATGTCTCTGTAGGCAAAAATCTCATTTCTGACAAAGTTGCCCAAATGCATCTCAGAAGTGTGCAACTTGTTCCCTGAGTTAAAAAACATCGAGAAACGTTCGTTTCGGCTAGCTCTGTGCTTCTACACATGTATTTGCTGAACGGTGAAAGCGCACAGTAATGCACTTTTCTCCCAGCAAATACACTGTTTCTAAGCAAATGGGAACACACTGAGGAGACACTTGTGGGAGCTACTGTGACTAAAACTGAGCTTCCTACGCACAGCGAAGCAAGAGAAATGCTGATTTCATCAAGCCCAGTTGCATACTCAGAATCTGTACTACTGCGCAAATAGGCATGTCTCTGTAGGCAAAAAACTCATTCCTGACAAAGTTGCCCAAATGCATCTCAGAAGTGTGCAACTTGTTCCCTGAGTTAGAAAACGTCGAGAAACGTTCGTTTTTACTAGCGCTGTGCTTCTACACATGTACTTGCTGAACGGTGAAAGCGCACAGTAATGAACTTTTCTCCCAGCAAATACACTGTTTCTAAGGAAATGGGAACACACTGAGGAGACACTTGTGGGAGTTACTGTGACTAAAACTGAGCTTCCCTACGCACAGGGAAGCAAGAGAAATGCTGATTTCATCAAGCCCAGTTACATACTCAGAATCTGTACTACTGCGCAAATAGGCATGTCTCTGTAGGCAAAAAACTCATTTCTGACAAAGTTGCCCAAATGCATCTCAGAAGTGTGCAACTTGTTCCCTGAGTTAGAAAACGTCGAGAAACGGTCTTTTCTGCTAGCGCTGTGCTTCTACACATTTATTTGCTGAACCGTGAAAGCACACAGTAATTCCCTTTTCTCCCAGCAAATACACTGTTTCTAAGGAAATGGGAACACACTGAGGAGACACTTGTGGGAGCTACTGTGACTAAAACTGAGCTTCCCTACGCTCAGGGAAGCAAGAGAAATGCTGATTTCATCCAGCCCAGTTGCATACTCAGAATCTGTACTACTGCGCAAATAGGCATGTCTCTGTAGGCAAAAAACTCATTTCTGACAAAGTTGCCCAAATGCATCTCAGAAGTGTGCAACTTGTTCCCTGAGTTAGAAAACGTCGAGAAACGTTCGTTTCTGCTAGCGCTGTGCTTCTACACATGTTTTTGCTGAACGGTGAAAGCGCACAGTAATGCACTTTTCTCCCAGCAAATACACTGTTTCTAAGGAAATGGGAACATACTGAGGAGACACTTGTGGGAGCTACTGTGACTAAAACTGAGCTTCCCTACGCACAGGGAAGCAAGAGAAATGCTGATTTCATCAAGCCCAGTTACATACTCAGAATCTGTACTACTGCGCAAATAGGCATGTCTCTGTAGGCAAAAAACTCATTTCTGACAGAGTTGCCCAAATGCATCTCAGAAGTGTGCACCTTGTTCCCTGTGTTAGAAAACGTCGAGAAACGGTCGTTTCTGCTAGCGCTGTGCTTCTACACATGTATTTGCTGAACGGTGAAAGCGCACAGTAATGCACTTTTCTCCCAGCAAATACACTGTTTCTAAGCAAATGGGAACACACTGAGGAGACACTTGTGGGAGCTACTGTGACTAAAACTGAGCTTCCCTACGCACAGCGAAGCAAGAGAAATGCTGATTTCATCAAGCCCAGTTGCATACTCAGAATCTGTACTACTGCGCAAATAGGCATGTCTCTGTAGGCAAAAAACTCATTCCTGACAAAGTTGCCCAAATGCATCTCAGAAGTGTGCAACTTGTTCTCTGAGTTAGAAAACGTCGAGAAACGGTCTTTTCTGCTAGCGCTGTGCTTCTACACATGTACTTGCTGAACGGTGAAAGCGCACAGTAATGCACTTTTCTCCCAGCAAATACACTGTTTCTAAGGAAATGAGAACACACTGAGGAGACACTTGTGGGAGCTACTGTGACTAAAACTGAGCTTCCCTACACACAGGGAAGCAAGAGAAATGCTGATTTCATCAAGCCAAGTTGCATACTCAGAATCTGTACTACTGCGCAAATAGGCATGTCTCTGTAGGCAAAAAACTCATTTCTGACAAAGATGCCCAAATGCATCTCAGAAGTGTGCAACTTGTTCCCTGAGTTAGAAAACGTCGAGAAACGTTCGTTTCTGCTAGCGCTGTGCTTCTACACATGTATTTGCTGAACGGTGAAAGCGCACTGTAATGCACTTTACTCCCAGCAAATACACTGTTTCTAAGGAAAAGGGAAAACACTGAGGAGACACTTGTGGGAGCTACAGTGACTAAAACTGAGCTTCCCTACGCACAGGGAAGCAAGAGAAATGCTGATTTCTTCAAGCCCAGTTACATACTCAGAATCTGTACTACTGCGCAAATAGGCATGTCTCTGTAGGCAAAAATCTCATTTCTGACAAAGTTGCCCAAATGCATCTCAGAAGTGTGCAACTTGTTCCCTGAGTTAAAAAACATCGAGAAACGTTCGTTTCGGCTAGCTCTGTGCTTCTACACATGTATTTGCTGAACGGTGAAAGCGCACAGTAATGCACTTTTCTCCCAGCAAATACACTGTTTCTAAGCAAATGGGAACACACTGAGGAGACACTTGTGGGAGCTACTGTGACTAAAACTGAGCTTCCCTACGCACAGCGAAGCAAGAGAAATGCTGATTTCATCAAGCCCAGTTGCATACTCAGAATCTGTACTACTGCGCAAATAGGCATGTCTCTGTAGGCAAAAAACTCATTCCTGACAAAGTTGCCCAAATGCATCTCAGAAGTGTGCAACTTGTTCCCTGAGTTAGAAAACGTCGAGAAACGTTCGTTTTTACTAGCGCTGTGCTTCTACACATGTACTTGCTGAACGGTGAAAGCGCACAGTAATGAACTTTTCTCCCAGCAAATACACTGTTTCTAAGGAAATGGGAACACACTGAGGAGACACTTGTGGGAGTTACTGTGACTAAAACTGAGCTTCCCTACGCACAGGGAAGCAAGAGAAATGCTGATTTCATCAAGCCCAGTTACATACTCAGAATCTGTACTACTGCGCAAATAGGCATGTCTCTGTAGGCAAAAAACTCATTTCTGACAAAGTTGCCCAAATGCATCTCAGAAGTGTGCAACTTGTTCCCTGAGTTAGAAAACGTCGAGAAACGGTCTTTTCTGCTAGCGCTGTGCTTCTACACATTTATTTGCTGAACCGTGAAAGCACACAGTAATTCCCTTTTCTCCCAGCAAATACACTGTTTCTAAGGAAATGGGAACACACTGAGGAGACACTTGTGGGAGCTACTGTGACTAAAACTGAGCTTCCCTACGCTCAGGGAAGCAAGAGAAATGCTGATTTCATCCAGCCCAGTTGCATACTCAGAATCTGTACTACTGCGCAAATAGGCATGTCTCTGTAGGCAAAAAACTCATTTCTGACAAAGATGCCCAAATGCATCTCAGAAGTGTGCAACTTGTTCCCTGAGTTAGAAAACGTCGAGAAACGTTCGTTTCTGCTAGCGCTGTGCTTCTACACATGTATTTGCTGAACGGTGAAAGCGCACAGTAATGCACTTTACTCCCAGCAAATACACTGTTTCTAAGGAAAAGGGAAAACACTGAGGAGACACTTGTGGGAGCTACAGTGACTAAAACTGAGCTTCCCTACGCACAGGGAAGCAAGAGAAATGCTGATTTCTTCAAGCCCAGTTACATACTCAGAATCTGTACTACTGCGCAAATAGGCATGTCTCTGTAGGCAAAAATCTCATTTCTGACAAAGTTGCCCAAATGCATCTCAGAAGTGTGCAACTTGTTCCCTGAGTTAAAAAACATCGAGAAACGTTCGTTTCGGCTAGCTCTGTGCTTCTACACATGTATTTGCTGAACGGTGAAAGCGCACAGTAATGCACTTTTCTCCCAGCAAATACACTGTTTCTAAGCAAATGGGAACACACTGAGGAGACACTTGTGGGAGCTACTGTGACTAAAACTGAGCTTCCTACGCACAGCGAAGCAAGAGAAATGCTGATTTCATCAAGCCCAGTTGCATACTCAGAATCTGTACTACTGCGCAAATAGGCATGTCTCTGTAGGCAAAAAACTCATTCCTGACAAAGTTGCCCAAATGCATCTCAGAAGTGTGCAACTTGTTCCCTGAGTTAGAAAACGTCGAGAAACGTTCGTTTTTACTAGCGCTGTGCTTCTACACATGTACTTGCTGAACGGTGAAAGCGCACAGTAATGAACTTTTCTCCCAGCAAATACACTGTTTCTAAGGAAATGGGAACACACTGAGGAGACACTTGTGGGAGTTACTGTGACTAAAACTGAGCTTCCCTACGCACAGGGAAGCAAGAGAAATGCTGATTTCATCAAGCCCAGTTACATACTCAGAATCTGTACTACTGCGCAAATAGGCATGTCTCTGTAGGCAAAAAACTCATTTCTGACAAAGTTGCCCAAATGCATCTCAGAAGTGTGCAACTTGTTCCCTGAGTTAGAAAACGTCGAGAAACGGTCTTTTCTGCTAGCGCTGTGCTTCTACACATTTATTTGCTGAACCGTGAAAGCACACAGTAATTCCCTTTTCTCCCAGCAAATACACTGTTTCTAAGGAAATGGGAACACACTGAGGAGACACTTGTGGGAGCTACTGTGACTAAAACTGAGCTTCCCTACGCTCAGGGAAGCAAGAGAAATGCTGATTTCATCCAGCCCAGTTGCATACTCAGAATCTGTACTACTGCGCAAATAGGCATGTCTCTGTAGGCAAAAAACTCATTTCTGACAAAGTTGCCCAAATGCATCTCAGAAGTGTGCAACTTGTTCCCTGAGTTAGAAAACGTCGAGAAACGTTCGTTTCTGCTAGCGCTGTGCTTCTACACATGTATTTGCTGAACGGTGAAAGCACACAGTAATGCACTTTTCTCCCAGCAAATACACTGTTTCTAAGGAAATGGGAACACACTGAGGAGACACTTGTGGGAGCTACTGTGAGTAAAACTGAGCTTCCCTACACACAGGGAAGCAAGAGAAATGCTGATTTCATCAAGCCCATTTACATACTCAGAATCTGTACTACTGCGCAAATAGGCATGTCTCTGTAGGCAAAAAACTCATTTCTGACAAAGTTGCCCAAATGCATCTCAGAAGTGTGCAACTTGTTCCCTGAGTTAGAAAACGTCGAGAAACGGTCTTTTCTGCTAGCGCTGTGCTTCTACCCATTTATTTGCTGAACGGTGAAAGCGCACAGTAATTCACTTTTCTCCCAGCAAATACACTGTTTCTAAGGAAATGGGAACACACTGAGGAGACACTTGTGGGAGGTACTGTGACCAAAACTGAGCTTCCCTACGCACAGGGAAGCAAGAGAAATGCTGATTTCATCAAGCCCAGTTACATACTCAGAATCTGTACTACTGCGCAAATAGGCATGTCTCTGTAGGCAAAAAACTCATTTCTGACAGAGTTGCCCAAATGCATCTCAGAAGTGTGCACCTTGTTCCCTGTGTTAGAAAACGTCGAGAAACGGTCGTTTCTGCTAGCGCTGTGCTTCTACACATGTATTTGCTGAACGGTGAAAGCGCACAGTAATGCACTTTTCTCCCAGCAAATACACTGTTTCTAAGCAAATGGGAACACACTGAGGAGACACTTGTGGGAGCTACTGTGACTAAAACTGAGCTTCCCTACGCACAGCGAAGCAAGAGAAATGCTGATTTCATCAAGCCCAGTTGCATACTCAGAATCTGTACTACTGCGCAAATAGGCATGTCTCTGTAGGCAAAAAACTCATTCCTGACAAAGTTGCCCAAATGCATCTCAGAAGTGTGCAACTTGTTCTCTGAGTTAGAAAACGTCGAGAAACGGTCTTTTCTGCTAGCGCTGTGCTTCTACACATGTACTTGCTGAACGGTGAAAGCGCACAGTAATGCACTTTTCTCCCAGCAAATACACTGTTTCTAAGGAAATGGGAACACACTGAGGAGACACTTGTGGGAGCTACTGTGACTAAAACTGAGCTTCCCTACGCACTGGGAAGCAAGAGAAATGCTGATTTCATCAAGCCCAGTTACATACTCAGAATCTGTACTACTGGGCAAATAGGCATGTCCCTTTAGGCAAAAAACTCATTTCTGACAAAGTTGCCCAAATGCATCTCAGAAGTGTGCAACTTGTTCTCTGAGTTAGAAAACGTCGAGAAACGTTCGTTTTTGCTAGCGCTGTGCTTCTACACATGTATTTGCTGAACGGCGAAAGCGCACAGTAATGCACTTTTCTCCCAGCAAATACACTGTTTCTAAGGAAATGAGAACACACTGAGGAGACACTTGTGGGAGCTACTGTGACTAAAACTGAGCTTCCCTACGCACAGGGAAGCAAGAGAAATGCTGATTTCATCAAGCCCAGTTGCATACTCAGAATCTGTACTACTGCGCAAATAGGCATGTCTCTGTAGGCAAAAAACTCATTTCTGACAAAGTTGCCCAAATGCATCTCAGAAGTTTGCCACTTGTTCCCTGAGTTAGAAAACGTAGAGAAACGGTCGTTTCTGCTAGCGCTGTGCTTCTACACATGTATTTGCTGAACGGTGAAAGCGCACAGTAATGAACTTTCCTCCCATCAAATACACTGTTTCTAAGGAACTGGGAACACACTGAGGAGACACTTGTGGGAGCTACTGTGACTAAAACTGACCTTCCCTACGCACAGGGAAGCTAGAGAAATGCTGATTTCATCAAGCCCAGTTACATACTCAGAATCTGTACTACTGGGCAAATAGGCATGTCCCTTTAGGCAAAAAACTCATTTCTGACAAAGTTGCCCAAATGCATCTCAGAAGTGTGCCACTTGTTCTCTGAGTTAGAAAACGTCGAGAAACGGTCTTTTCTGCTAGCGCTGTGCTTCTACACATGTACTTGCTGAACGGTGAAAGCGCACAGTAATGCACTTTTCTCCCAGCAAATACACTGTTTCTAAGGAAATGGGAACACACTGAGGAGACACTTGTGGGAGCTACTGTGACTAAAACTGAGCTTCCCTACGTACCGGGAAGCAAGAGAAATGCTGATTTCATCAAGCCCAGTTACATACTCAGAATCTGTACTACTGCGCAAATAGGCATGTCTCTTTAGGCAAAAAACTCATTTCTGACAAAGTTTCCCAAATGCATCTCAGAAGTGTGCAACTTGTTCCCTGAGTTAGAAAACATTGAGAAACGTTCGTTTCTGCTAGCGCTGTGCTTCTACACATGTATTTGCTGAACGGTGAAAGCGCACAGTAATGAACTTTTCTCCCAGCAAATACACTGTTTCTAAGGAAATGGGAACACACTGAGGAGACACTTGTGGGAGCTACTGTGACTAAAACTGAGCTTCCCTACGCACAGGGAAGCAAGAGAAATGCTGATTTCATCAAGCCAAGTTACATACTCAGAATCTGTACTACTGCGCAAATAGGCATGTCTCTGTAGGCAAAAAACTCATTTCTGACAAAGTTGCCCAAATGCATCTCAGAAGTGTGCAACTTGTTCCCTGAGTTAGAAAACGTCGAGAAACGTTCGTTTTTGCTAGCGCTGTGCTTCTACACATGTATTGGCTGAACGGTGAAAGCGCACAGTAATGCACTTTTCTCCCAGCAAATACACTGTTTCTAAGGAAATGGGAACACACTGAGGAGACACTTGTGGGAGCTACTGTGACTAAAACTGAGCTTCCCTACGTACCGGGAAGCAAGAGAAATGCTGATTTCATCAAGCCCAGTTACATACTCAGAATCTGTACTACTGCGCAAATAGGCATGTCTCTTTAAGCAAAAAACTCATTTCTGACAAAGTTGCCCAAATGCATCTCAGAAGTGTGCAACTTGTTCCCTGAGTTAGAAAACATCGAGAAACGTTCGTTTCTGCTAGCGCTGTGCTTCTACACATGTATTTGCTGAACGGTGAAAGCGCACAGTAATGCACTTTTCTCCCAGCAAATACACTGTATCTAAGGAAATGGGAACACACTGAGGAGACACTTGTGGGACCTACTGTGACTAAAACTGAGCTTCCCTACGCACAGGGAAGCAAGAGAAATGCTGATTTCATCAAGCCAAGTTACATACTCAAAGTCTGTACTACTTCGCAAATAGGGATGTCTCTGTAGGCAAAAAACTCATTTCTGACAAAGTTGCCCAAATGCATCTCAGAAGTGTGCAACTTGTTCCCTGAGTTAGAAAACATCGAGAAACGTTCATTTCTGCTAGTGCTGTGCTTCTACACATGTATTTGCTGAACGGTGAAAGCACACAGTAATGAACTTTTCTCCCAGCAAATACACTGTTTCTAAGGAAATGGGAACACACTGAGGAGACACTTGTGGGAGCTACTGTGACTAAAACTGAGCTTCCCTACGCACAGGGAAGCAAGAGAAATGCTGATTTCATCAAGCCCAGTTACATACTCAGAATCTGTACTACTGCGCAAATAGGCATGTCTCTGTAGGCAAAAAACTCATTTCTGACAAAGTTGCCCAAATGCATCTCAGAAGTGTGCAACTTGTTCCCTGAGTTAAAAAACGTCGAGAAACGTTCGTTTCTGCTAGTGCTGTGCTTCTACACATGTATTTGCTGAACGGTGAAAGCGCACAGTAATGCACTTTTCTCCCAGCAAATACACTGTTTCTAAGGAAATGGGAACACACTGAGGAGACACTTGTGGGAGCTACTGTGACTAAAACTGAGCTTCCCTACGTACCGGGAAGCAAGAGAAATGCTGATTTCATCAAGCCCAGTTACATACTCAGAATCTGTACTACTGCGCAAATAGGCATGTCTCTTTAGGCAAAAAACTCATTTCTGACAAAGTTGCCCAAATGCATCTCAGAAGTGTGCAACTTGTTCTCTGAGTTAGAAAACGTCGAGAAACGGTCTTTTCTGCTAGCGCTGTGCTTCTACACATGTATTGGCTGAACGGTGAAAGCGCACAGTAATGCACTTTTCTCCCAGCAAATACACTGTTTCTAAGGAAATGGGAACACACTGAGGAGACACTTGTGGGAGCTACTGTGAGTAAAACTGAGCTTCCCTACACACAGGGAAGCAAGAGAAATGCTGATTTCATCAAGCCCATTTACATACTCAGAATCTGTACTACTGCGCAAATAGGCATGTCTCTGTAGGCAAAAAACTCATTTCTGACAAAGTTGCCCAAATGCATCTCAGAAGTGTGCAACTTGTTCCCTGAGTTAGAAAACGTCGAGAAACGGTCTTTTCTGCTAGCGCTGTGCTTCTACCCATTTATTTGCTGAACGGTGAAAGCGCACAGTAATTCACTTTTCTCCCAGCAAATACACTGTTTCTAAGGAAATGGGAACACACTGAGGAGACACTTGTGGGAGGTACTGTGACCAAAACTGAGCTTCCCTACGCACAGGGAAGCAAGAGAAATGCTGATTTCATCAAGCCCAGTTACATACTCAGAATCTGTACTACTGCGCAAATAGGCATGTCTCTGTAGGCAAAAAACTCATTTCTGACAGAGTTGCCCAAATGCATCTCAGAAGTGTGCACCTTGTTCCCTGTGTTAGAAAACGTCGAGAAACGGTCGTTTCTGCTAGCGCTGTGCTTCTACACATGTATTTGCTGAACGGTGAAAGCGCACAGTAATGCACTTTTCTCCCAGCAAATACACTGTTTCTAAGCAAATGGGAACACACTGAGGAGACACTTGTGGGAGCTACTGTGACTAAAACTGAGCTTCCCTACGCACAGCGAAGCAAGAGAAATGCTGATTTCATCAAGCCCAGTTGCATACTCAGAATCTGTACTACTGCGCAAATAGGCATGTCTCTGTAGGCAAAAAACTCATTCCTGACAAAGTTGCCCAAATGCATCTCAGAAGTGTGCAACTTGTTCTCTGAGTTAGAAAACGTCGAGAAACGGTCTTTTCTGCTAGCGCTGTGCTTCTACACATGTACTTGCTGAACGGTGAAAGCGCACAGTAATGCACTTTTCTCCCAGCAAATACACTGTTTCTAAGGAAATGGGAACACACTGAGGAGACACTTGTGGGAGCTACTGTGACTAAAACTGAGCTTCCCTACGCACTGGGAAGCAAGAGAAATGCTGATTTCATCAAGCCCAGTTACATACTCAGAATCTGTACTACTGGGCAAATAGGCATGTCCCTTTAGGCAAAAAACTCATTTCTGACAAAGTTGCCCAAATGCATCTCAGAAGTGTGCAACTTGTTCTCTGAGTTAGAAAACGTCGAGAAACGTTCGTTTTTGCTAGCGCTGTGCTTCTACACATGTATTTGCTGAACGGCGAAAGCGCACAGTAATGCACTTTTCTCCCAGCAAATACACTGTTTCTAAGGAAATGAGAACACACTGAGGAGACACTTGTGGGAGCTACTGTGACTAAAACTGAGCTTCCCTACGCACAGGGAAGCAAGAGAAATGCTGATTTCATCAAGCCCAGTTGCATACTCAGAATCTGTACTACTGCGCAAATAGGCATGTCTCTGTAGGCAAAAAACTCATTTCTGACAAAGTTGCCCAAATGCATCTCAGAAGTTTGCCACTTGTTCCCTGAGTTAGAAAACGTAGAGAAACGGTCGTTTCTGCTAGCGCTGTGCTTCTACACATGTATTTGCTGAACGGTGAAAGCGCACAGTAATGAACTTTCCTCCCATCAAATACACTGTTTCTAAGGAACTGGGAACACACTGAGGAGACACTTGTGGGAGCTACTGTGACTAAAACTGACCTTCCCTACGCACAGGGAAGCTAGAGAAATGCTGATTTCATCAAGCCCAGTTACATACTCAGAATCTGTACTACTGGGCAAATAGGCATGTCCCTTTAGGCAAAAAACTCATTTCTGACAAAGTTGCCCAAATGCATCTCAGAAGTGTGCCACTTGTTCTCTGAGTTAGAAAACGTCGAGAAACGGTCTTTTCTGCTAGCGCTGTGCTTCTACACATGTACTTGCTGAACGGTGAAAGCGCACAGTAATGCACTTTTCTCCCAGCAAATACACTGTTTCTAAGGAAATGGGAACACACTGAGGAGACACTTGTGGGAGCTACTGTGACTAAAACTGAGCTTCCCTACGTACCGGGAAGCAAGAGAAATGCTGATTTCATCAAGCCCAGTTACATACTCAGAATCTGTACTACTGCGCAAATAGGCATGTCTCTTTAGGCAAAAAACTCATTTCTGACAAAGTTTCCCAAATGCATCTCAGAAGTGTGCAACTTGTTCCCTGAGTTAGAAAACATTGAGAAACGTTCGTTTCTGCTAGCGCTGTGCTTCTACACATGTATTTGCTGAACGGTGAAAGCGCACAGTAATGAACTTTTCTCCCAGCAAATACACTGTTTCTAAGGAAATGGGAACACACTGAGGAGACACTTGTGGGAGCTACTGTGACTAAAACTGAGCTTCCCTACGCACAGGGAAGCAAGAGAAATGCTGATTTCATCAAGCCAAGTTACATACTCAGAATCTGTACTACTGCGCAAATAGGCATGTCTCTGTAGGCAAAAAACTCATTTCTGACAAAGTTGCCCAAATGCATCTCAGAAGTGTGCACCTTGTTCCCTGAGTTAGAAAACGTCGAGAAACGTTCGTTTTTGCTAGCGCTGTGCTTCTACACATGTATTGGCTGAACGGTGAAAGCGCACAGTAATGCACTTTTCTCCCAGCAAATACACTGTTTCTAAGGAACTGGGAACACACTGAGGAGACACTTGTGGGAGCTACTGTGACTAAAACTGAGCTTCCCTACGCACAGCGAAGCAAGAGAAATGCTGATTTCATCAAGCCCAGTTGCATACTCAGAATCTGTACTACTGCGCAAATAGGCATGTCTCTGTAGGCAAAAAACTCATTCCTGACAAAGTTGCCCAAATGCATCTCAGAAGTGTGCAACTTGTTCCCTGAGTTAGAAAACGTCGAGAAACGTTCGTTTTTACTAGCGCTGTGCTTCTACACATGTACTTGCTGAACGGTGAAAGCGCACAGTAATGAACTTTTCTCCCAGCAAATACACTGTTTCTAAGGAAATGGGAACACACTGAGGAGACACTTGTGGGAGCTACTGTGACTTAAACTGAGCTTCCCTACGTACCGGGAAGCAAGAGAAATGCTGATTTCATCAAGCCCAGTTACATACTCAGAATCTGTACTACTGCGCAAATAGGCATGTCTCTTTAAGCAAAAAACTCATTTCTGACAAAGTTGCCCAAATGCATCTCAGAAGTGTGCAACTTGTTCCCTGAGTTAGAAAACATCGAGAAACGTTCGTTTCTGCTAGCGCTGTGCTTCTACACATGTATTTGCTGAACGGTGAAAGCGCACAGTAATGCACTTTTCTCCCAGCAAATACACTGTATCTAAGGAAATGGGAACACACTGAGGAGACACTTGTGGGACCTACTGTGACTAAAACTGAGCTTCCCTACGCACAGGGAAGCAAGAGAAATGCTGATTTCATCAAGCCAAGTTACATACTCAAAGTCTGTACTACTTCGCAAATAGGGATGTCTCTGTAGGCAAAAAACTCATTTCTGACAAAGTTGCCCAAATGCATCTCAGAAGTGTGCAACTTGTTCCCTGAGTTAGAAAACATCGAGAAACGTTCATTTCTGCTAGTGCTGTGCTTCTACACATGTATTTGCTGAACGGTGAAAGCACACAGTAATGAACTTTTCTCCCAGCAAATACACTGTTTCTAAGGAAATGGGAACACACTGAGGAGACACTTGTGGGAGCTACTGTGACTAAAACTGAGCTTCCCTACGCACAGGGAAGCAAGAGAAATGCTGATTTCATCAAGCCCAGTTACATACTCAGAATCTGTACTACTGCGCAAATAGGCATGTCTCTGTAGGCAAAAAACTCATTTCTGACAAAGTTGCCCAAATGCATCTCAGAAGTGTGCAACTTGTTCCCTGAGTTAAAAAACGTCGAGAAACGTTCGTTTCTGCTAGTGCTGTGCTTCTACACATGTATTTGCTGAACGGTGAAAGCGCACAGTAATGCACTTTTCCCCCAGCAAATACACTGTTTCTAAGGAAATGGGAACACACTGAGGAGACACTTGTGGGAGCTACTGTGACTAAAACTGAGCTTCCCTACGTACCGGGAAGCAAGAGAAATGCTGATTTCATCAAGCCCAGTTACATACTCAGAATCTGTACTACTGCGCAAATAGGCATGTCTCTGTAGGCAAAAAACTCATTTCTGACAAAGTTGCCCAAATGCATCTCAGAAGTGTGCAACTTGTTCTCTGAGTTAGAAAACGTCGAGAAACGGTCTTTTCTGCTAGCGCTGTGCTTCTACACATGTATTGGCTGAACGGTGAAAGCGCACAGTAATGCACTTTTCTCCCAGCAAATACACTGTTTCTAAGGAAATGGGAACACACTGAGGAGACACTTGTGGGAGCTACTGTGACTAAAACTGAGCTTCCCTACGCACAGGGAAGCAAGAGAAGTGCTGATTTCATCAAGCCAAGTTACATACTCAGAATCTGTACTACTGCGCAAATAGGCATGTCTCTGTAGGCAAAAAACTCATTTCTGACAAAGTTGCCTAAATGCATCTCAGAAGTGTGCAACTTGTTCCCTGAGTTAGAAAACGTCGAGAAACGGTCTTTTCTGCTAGCGCTGTGCTTCTACACATGTACTTGCTGAGCGGGGAAATCACACAGTAATGCACTTTTCTCCCAGCAAATACACTGTTTCTAAGGAAATGGGAACACACTGAGGAGACACTTGTGGGAGCTACTGTGACTAAAACTGAGCTTCCCTACGCACAGGGAAGGAAGAGAAATGCTGATTTCATCCAGCCCAGTTACATACTCAAAATCTGTACTACTGCGCAAATTGGCATGCCTCTGTAGGCAAAAAACTCTTTTCTGACAAAGTTGCCCAAATGCATCTCAGAAGTGTGCAACTTGTTCCTTGAGTTAGAAAACGTCGAGAATCGGTCGTTTCTGCTAGCGCTGTGCTTCTACACATGTATTTGCTGAACGGTGAAAGCGCACAGTAAAGCACTTTTCTCCCAGCAAATACACTGTTTCTAAGGAAATGGGAACACACTGAGGAGACACTTGTGGGAGCTACTGTGACTAAAACTGAGCTTCCCTACGCACAGCGAAGCAAGAGAAATGCTGATTTCATCAAGCCCATTTGCATACTCAGAATCTGTACTACTGCGCAAATAGGCATGTCTCTGTAGGCAAAAAACTCATTCCTGACAAAGTTGCCCAAATGCATCTCAGAAGTGTGCAACTTGTTCCCTGAGTTAGAAAACGTCGAGAAACGTTCGTTTTTACTAGCGCTGTGTTTCTACCCATGTACTTGCTGAACGGTGAAAGCGCACAGTAATGAACTTTTCTCCCAGCAAATACACTGTTTCTAAGGAAATGGGAACACACTGAGGAGACACTTGTGGGAGCTACTGTGACTAAAACTGAGCTTCCCTACGTACCGGGAAGCAAGAGAAATGCTGATTTCATCAAGCCCAGTTACATACTCAGAATCTGTACTACTGCGCAAATAGGCATGTCTCTTTAAGCAAAAAACTCATTTCTGACAAAGTTGCCCAAATGCATCTCAGAAGTGTGCAACTTGTTCCCTGAGTTAGAAAACATCGAGAAACGTTCGTTTCTGCTAGCGCTGTGCTTCTACACATGTATTTGCTGAACGGTGAAAGCGCACAGTAATGCACTTTTCTCCCAGCAAATACACTGTATCTAAGGAAATGGGAACACACTGAGGAGACACTTGTGGGACCTACTGTGACTAAAACTGAGCTTCCCTACGCACAGGGAAGCAAGAGAAATGCTGATTTCATCAAGCCAAGTTACATACTCAGAGTCTGTACTACTTCGCAAATAGGGATGTCTCTGTAGGCAAAAAACTCATTTCTGACAAAGTTGCCCAAATGCATCTCAGAAGTGTGCAACTTGTTCCCTGAGTTAGAAAACATCGAGAAACGTTCATTTCTGCTAGTGCTGTGCTTCTACACATGTATTTGCTGAACGGTGAAAGCACACAGTAATGAACTTTTCTCCCAGCAAATACACTGTTTCTAAGGAAATGGGAACACACTGAGGAGACACTTGTGGGAGCTACTGTGACTAAAACTGAGCTTCCCTACGCACAGGGAAGCAAGAGAAATGCTGATTTCATCAAGCCCAGTTACATACTCAGAATCTGTACTACTGCGCAAATAGGCATGTCTCTGTAGGCAAAAAACTCATTTCTGACAAAGTTGCCCAAATGCATCTCAGAAGTGTGCAACTTGTTCCCTGAGTTAAAAAACGTCGAGAAACGTTCGTTTCTGCTAGTGCTGTGCTTCTACACATGTATTTGCTGAACGGTGAAAGCGCACAGTAATGCACTTTTCTCCCAGCAAATACACTGTTTCTAAGGAAATGGGAACACACTGAGGAGACACTTGTGGGAGCTACTGTGACTAAAACTGAGCTTCCCTACGTACCGGGAAGCAAGAGAAATGCTGATTTCATCAAGCCCAGTTACATACTCAGAATCTGTACTACTGCGCAAATAGGCATGTCTCTTTAGGCAAAAAACTCATTTCTGACAAAGTTGCCCAAATGCATCTCAGAAGTGTGCAACTTGTTCTCTGAGTTAGAAAACGTCGAGAAACGGTCTTTTCTGCTAGCGCTGTGCTTCTACACATGTATTGGCTGAACGGTGAAAGCGCACAGTAATGCACTTTTCTCCCAGCAAATACACTGTTTCTAAGGAAATGGGAACACACTGAGGAGACACTTGTGGGAGCTACTGTGACTAAAACTGAGCTTCCCTACGCACAGGGAAGCAAGAGAAGTGCTGATTTCATCAAGCCAAGTTACATACTCAGAATCTGTACTACTGCGCAAATAGGCATGTCTCTGTAGGCAAAAAACTCATTTCTGACAAAGTTGCCCAAATGCATCTCAGAAGTGTGCAACTTGTTCCCTGAGTTAGAAAACGTCGAGAAACGGTCTTTTCTGCTAGCGCTGTGCTTCTACACATGTACTTGCTGAGCGGGGAAATCACACAGTAATGCACTTTTCTCCCAGCAAATACACTGTTTCTAAGGAAATGGGAACACACTGAGGAGACACTTGTGGGAGCTACTGTGACTAAAACTGAGCTTCCCTACGCACAGGGAAGGAAGAGAAATGCTGATTTCATCCAGCCCAGTTACATACTCAAAATCTGTACTACTGCGCAAATTGGCATGCCTCTGTAGGCAAAAAACTCTTTTCTGACAAAGTTGCCCAAATGCATCTCAGAAGTGTGCAACTTGTTCCTTGAGTTAGAAAACGTCGAGAATCGGTCGTTTCTGCTAGCGCTGTGCTTCTACACATGTATTTGCTGAACGGTGAAAGCGCACAGTAAAGCACTTTTCTCCCAGCAAATACACTGTTTCTAAGGAAATGGGAACACACTGAGGAGACACTTGTGGGAGCTACTGTGACTAAAACTGAGCTTCCCTACGCACAGTGAAGCAAGAGAAATGCTGATTTCATCAAGCCCAGTTGCATACTCAGAATCTGTACTACTGCGCAAATAGGCATGTCTCTGTAGGCAAAAAACTCATTCCTGACAAAGTTGCCCAAATGCATCTCAGAAGTGTGCAACTTGTTCCCTGAGTTAGAAAACGTCGAGAAACGTTCGTTTTTACTAGCGCTGTGTTTCTACACATGTACTTGCTGAACGGTGAAAGCGCACAGTAATGAACTTTTCTCCCAGCAAATACACTGTTTCTAAGGAAATGGGAACACACTGAGGAGACACTTGTGGGAGCTACTGTGACTAAAACTGAGCTTCCCTACGTACCGGGAAGCAAGAGAAATGCTGATTTCATCAAGCCCAGTTACATACTCAGAATCTGTACTACTGCGCAAATAGGCATGTCTCTTTAAGCAAAAAACTCATTTCTGACAAAGTTGCCCAAATGCATCTCAGAAGTGTGCAACTTGTTCCCTGAGTTAGAAAACATCGAGAAACGTTCGTTTCTGCTAGCGCTGTGCTTCTACACATGTATTTGCTGAACGGTGAAAGCGCACAGTAATGCACTTTTCTCCCAGCAAATACACTGTATCTAAGGAAATGGGAACACACTGAGGAGACACTTGTGGGACCTACTGTGACTAAAACTGAGCTTCCCTACGCACAGGGAAGCAAGAGAAATGCTGATTTCATCAAGCCAAGTTACATACTCAGAGTCTGTACTACTTCGCAAATAGGGATGTCTCTGTATGCAAAAAACTCATTTCTGACAAAGTTGCCCAAATGCATCTCAGAAGTGTGCAACTTGTTCCCTGAGTTAGAAAACATCGAGAAACGTTCATTTCTGCTAGTGCTGTGCTTCTACACATGTATTTGCTGAACGGTGAAAGCACACAGTAATGAACTTTTCTCCCAGCAAATACACTGTTTCTAAGGAAATGGGAACACACTGAGGAGACACTTGTGGGAGCTACTGTGACTAAAACTGAGCTTCCCTACGCACAGGGAAGCAAGAGAAATGCTGATTTCATCAAGCCCAGTTACATACTCAGAATCTGTACTACTGCGCAAATAGGCATGTCTCTGTAGGCAAAAAACTCATTTCTGACAAAGTTGCCCAAATGCATCTCAGAAGTGTGCAACTTGTTCCCTGAGTTAAAAAACGTCGAGAAACGTTCGTTTCTGCTAGTGCTGTGCTTCTACACATGTATTTGCTGAACGGTGAAAGCGCACAGTAATGCACTTTTCTCCCAGCAAATACACTGTTTCTAAGGAAATGGGAACACACTGAGGAGACACTTGTGGGAGCTACTGTGACTAAAACTGAGCTTCCCTACGTACCGGGAAGCAAGAGAAATGCTGATTTCATCAAGCCCAGTTACATACTCAGAATCTGTACTACTGCGCAAATAGGCATGTCTCTTTAGGCAAAAAACTCATTTCTGACAAAGTTGCCCAAATGCATCTCAGAAGTGTGCAACTTCTTCCCTGAGTTAGAAAACGTCGAGAAACGGTCTTTTCTGCTAGCGCTGTGCTTCTACACATGTATTGGCTGAACGGTGAAAGCGCACAGTAATGCACTTTTCTCCCAGCAAATACACTGTTTCTAAGGAAATGGGAACACACTGAGGAGACACTTGTGGGAGCTACTGTGACTAAAACTGAGCTTCCCTACGCACAGGGAAGCAAGAGAAGTGCTGATTTCATCAAGCCAAGTTACATACTCAGAATCTGTACTACTGCGCAAATAGGCATGTCTCTGTAGGCAAAAAACTCATTTCTGACAAAGTTGCCCAAATGCATCTCAGAAGTGTGCAACTTGTTCCCTGAGTTAGAAAACGTCGAGAAACGGTCTTTTCTGCTAGCGCTGTGCTTCTACACATGTACTTGCTGAGCGGGGTAATCACACAGTAATGCACTTTTCTCCCAGCAAATACACTGTTTCTAAGGAAATGGGAACACACTGAGGAGACACTTGTGGGAGCTACTGTGACTAAAACTGAGCTTCCCTACGCACAGGGAAGGAAGAGAAATGCTGATTTCATCCAGCCCAGTTACATACTCAAAATCTGTACTACTGCGCAAATTGGCATGCCTCTGTAGGCAAAAAACTCTTTTCTGACAAAGTTGCCCAAATGCATCTCAGAAGTGTGCAACTTGTTCCTTGAGTTAGAAAACGTCGAGAATCGGTCGTTTCTGCTAGCGCTGTGCTTCTACACATGTATTTGCTGAACGGTGAAAGCGCACAGTAAAGCACTTTTCTCCCAGCAAATACACTGTTTCTAAGGAAATGGGAACACACTGAGGAGACACTTGTGGGAGCTACTGTGACTAAAACTGAGCTTCCCTACGCACAGGGAAGCTAGAGAAATGCTGATTTCATCAAGCCCAGTTACATACTCACAATCTGTACTACTGCGCAAATAGGCATGTCTCTGTAGGCAAAAAACTCATTTCTGACAAAGTTGCCCAAATGCATCTCAGAAGTGTGCAACTTGTTCTCTGAGTTAGACAACGTCGAGAAAGGGTCTTTTCTGCTAGCGCTGTGCGTCTACACATGTATTTACTGAACGGTGAAAGCGCACAGTAATGCACTTTTCTCCCAGCAAATACACTGCTTCTAAGGAACTGGGAACACACTGAGGAGACACTTGTGGGAGCAACTGTGACTAAAACTAAGCTTCCCTACGCACAGGGAAGCAAGAGAAATGCTGATTTCATCCAGCCCAGTTACATACTCAGAATCTGTACTACTGCGCAAATAGGCATGTCTCTGTAGGCAAAAAACTCTTTTCTGACAAAGTTGCCCAAATGCATCTCAGAAGTGTGCAACTTGTTCCCTGAGTTAGAAAACGTCGAGAAACGGTCTTTTCTGCTAGCGCTGTGCTTCTACACATTTATTTGCTGAACGGTGAAAGCACACAGTAATTCACTTTTCTCCCAGCAAATACACTGTTTCTAAGGAAATGGGAACACACTGAGGAGACACTGGTGGGAGCTACTGTGACTAAAACTGAGCTTCCCTACGCACAGGCAAGCAAGAGAAATGCTGATTTCATCAAGCCCAGTTACATACTCAGAATCTGTACTACTGCGCAAATAGGCATGTCTCTGTAGGCAAAAAACTCATTTCTGACAAAGTTGCCCAAATGCATCTCAGAAGTGTGCAACTTGTTCCCTGAGTTAGAAAACGTCGAGAAACGGTCTTTTCTGCTAGCGCTGTGCTTCTACACATTTATTTGCTGAACCGTGAAAGCACACAGTAATGCACTTTTCTCCCAGCAAATACACTGTTTCTAAGGAAATGGGAACACACTGAGGAGACACTTGTGGGAGCTACTGTGACTAAAACTGAGCTTCCCTACGCACAGGGAAGCAGGAGAAATGCTGATTTCATCCAGCACAGTTACATACTCAGAATCTGTACTACTGCGCAAATAGGCATGTGTCTGTAGGCAAAAAACTCATTTCTGACAAAGTTGCCCAAATGCATCTCAGAAGTGAGCAACTTGTTCCCTGAGTTAGAAAACGTCGAGAAACGTTCATTTCTGCTAGCGCTGTGCCTCTACACATGTATTTGCTGAACGGTGAAAGCGCACAGTAATTCACTTTTCTCCCAGCAAATACACTGTTTCTAAGGAAATGGGAACCCACTGAGGAGACACTTGTGGGAGCTACTGTGACTAAAACTGAGCTTCCCTACGCACAGGGAAGCAGGAGAAATGCTGATTTCATCCAGCCCAGTTACATACTCAGAATCTGTACTACTGCGCAAATAGGCATGTCTCTGTAGGCAAAAAACTCATTTCTGACAAAGTTGCCCAAATGCATCTCAGAAGTGTGCAACTTGTTCCCTGAGTTAGAAAACGTCGAGAAACGGTCTTTTCTGCTAGCGCTGTGCTTCTACACATGTATTTGCTGAATGGTGAAAGCGCACAGTAATGCACTTTTCTCCCAGCAAATACACTGTTTCTAAGGAAATGGGAACACACTGAGGAGACACTTGTGGGAGCTACTGTGACGAAAACTGAGCTTCCCTAGGCACAGGGAAGCAAGAGAAAGGCTGATTTCATCAAGCCCAGTTACATACTCAGAATCTGTACTACTGCGCAAATAGGCATGATTCTGTAGGCAAAAAACTCATTTCTGACAAAGTTGCCCAAATGTATCTCAGAAGTGTGCAACTTGTTCCCTGAGTTAGAAAACGTCGAGAAACGTTCGTTTCTGCTAGCGCTGTGCTTCTACACATGTATTTGCTGAACTGTGAAAGCGCACAGTAATGCACTTTTCTCCCAGCAGATACACTGTTTCTAAGGAAATGGGAACACACTGAGGAGACACTTGTGGGAGCTACTGTGACTAAAACCGAGCTTCCCTAGGTACTGGGAAGCAAGAGAAATGCTGATTTCATCAAGCCCAGTTACATACTCAGAATCTGTACTACTGCGCAAATAGGCATGTCTCTGTAGGCAAAAAACTCATTTCTGACAAAGTTGCCCAAATGAATCTCAGAAGTGTGCAACTTGTTTCCTGAGTTAGAAAACGTCGAGAAACGTTCGTTTCTGCTAGCGCTGTGCTTCTACACATGTATTTGCTGAACGGTGAAAGCGCACAGTAACGCATTTTTCTCCCAGCAAATACACTGTTTCTAAGGAAATGGGAACACACTGAGGAGACACTTGTGGGAGCTACTGTGACTAAAACTGAGCTTCCCTATGCACAGGGAAGCAAGAGAAATGCTGATTTCATCAAGCCCAGTTACATACTCAGAATCTGTACTACTGCGCAAATAGGCATGTCTCTGTAGGCAAAAAACTCATTTCTGACAAAGTTGCCCAAATGCATCTCAGAAGTGTGCAACTTGTTCCCTGAGTTAGAAAACGTCGAGAAACGGTCTTTTCTGCTAGCGCTGTGCTTCTACACATGTACATGCTGAACGGTGAAAGCGCACAGTAATGCACTTTTCTCCCAGCAAATACACTGTTTCTAAGGAAATGGGAACACACTGAGGAGACACTTGTGGGAGCTACTGTGACTAAAACTGAGCTTCCCTACGCACAGGGAAGCAAGAGAAATGCTGATTTCATCCAGCCCAGTTACATACTCAGAATCTGTACTACTGCGCAAATAGGCATGTCTCTGTACGCAAAAAATTCATTTCTGACAAAGTTGCCCAAATGCATCTCAGAAGTGTGCAACTTGTTCCCTGAGTTAGAAAACGTCGAGAAACGTTTGTTTCTGCTAGCGCTGTGCTTCTACACATGTATTTGCTGAACGGTGAAAGCCCGCAGTAATGCACTTTTCTCCCAGCAAATACACTGTTTCTAAGGAAATGGGAACACACTGAGGAGACACTTGTGGGAGCTACTGTGACGAAAACTGAGCTTCCCTAGGCACAGGGAAGCAAGAGAAAGGCTGATTTCATCAAGCCCAGTTACATACTCAGAATCTGTACTACTGCGCAA
The DNA here is from genome assembly GCF_964271855.1 of Acomys minous. NCBI lineage: Eukaryota > Metazoa > Chordata > Mammalia > Rodentia > Muridae > Acomys > Acomys minous. The sequence continues at coordinate 314,357 of NW_028182154.1, forward strand.
ATAGGCATGATTCTGTAGGCAAAAAACTCATTTCTGACAAAGTTGCCCAAATGTATCTCAGAAGTGTGCAACTTGTTCCCTGAGTTAGAAAACGTCGAGAAACGTTCGTTTCTGCTAGCGCTGTGCTTCTACACATGTATTTGCTGAACTGTGAAAGCGCACAGTAATGCACTTTTCTCCCAGCAGATACACTGTTTCTAAGGAAATGGGAACACACTGAGGAGACACTTGTGGGAGCTACTGTGACTAAAACCGAGCTTCCCTAGGTACTGGGAAGCAAGAGAAATGCTGATTTCATCAAGCCCAGTTACATACTCAGAATCTGTACTACTGCGCAAATAGGCATGTCTCTGTAGGCAAAAAACTCATTTCTGACAAAGTTGCCCAAATGAATCTCAGAAGTGTGCAACTTGTTTCCTGAGTTAGAAAACGTCGAGAAACGTTCGTTTCTGCTAGCGCTGTGCTTCTACACATGTATTTGCTGAACGGTGAAAGCGCACAGTAACGCATTTTTCTCCCAGCAAATACACTGTTTCTAAGGAAATGGGAACACACTGAGGAGACACTTGTGGGAGCTACTGTGACTAAAACTGAGCTTCCCTATGCACAGGGAAGCAAGAGAAATGCTGATTTCATCAAGCCCAGTTACATACTCAGAATCTGTACTACTGCGCAAATAGGCATGTCTCTGTAGGCAAAAAACTCATTTCTGACAAAGTTGCCCAAATGCATCTCAGAAGTGTGCAACTTGTTCCCTGAGTTAGAAAACGTCTAGAAACGGTCTTTTCTGCTAGCGCTGTGCTTCTACACATGTACATGCTGAACGGTGAAAGCGCACAGTAATGCACTTTTCTCCCAGCAAATACACTGTTTCTAAGGAAATGGGAACACACTGAGGAGACACTTGTGGGAGCTACTGTGACTAAAACTGAGCTTCCCTACGCACAGGGAAGCTAGAGAAATGCGGATTTCATCAAGCCCAGTTACATACTCAGAATCTGTACTACTGCGCAAATAGGCATGTCTCTGTAGGCAAAAAACTCATTTCTGACAAAGTTGCCCAAATGTATCTCAGAAGTGTGCAACTTGTTCTCTGAGTTAGAAACGTCGAGAAACGTTCTTTTCTGCTAGCGCTGTGCTTCTACACATTTATTTGCTGAACTGTGAAAGCGCACAGTAATGCACTTTTCTCCCAGCAAATACACTGTTTCTAAGGAAATGGGAACACACAGAGGAGACACTTGTGGGAGCTACTGTGACGAAAACTGAGCTTCCCTACGCACAGGGAAGCAAGAGAAATGCTGATTTCATCCAGCCCAGTTACATACTCAGAATCTGTACTACTGCGCAAATAGGCATGTGTCTGTAGGCAAAAAACTCATTTCTGACAAAGTTGCCAATGCATCTCAGAAGTGTGCAACTTATTCCCTGAGTTAGAAAACGTCGAGAAACGGTCGTTTCTGCTAGCGCTGTGCTTCTACACATGTATTTGCTGAATGGTGAAAGCGCACAGTAATGCACTTTTCTCCCAGCAAATACACTGTTTCTAAGGAAATGGGAACACACTGAGGAGACACTTGTGGGAGCTACTGTGACTAAAACTGAGCTTCCCTACGCACAGGGAAGCAAGAGAAATGCTGATGTCATCCAGCCCAGTTACATATTCAGAATCTGTACTACTGCGCAAATAGGCATGTCTCTGTAGGCAAAAAACTCATTTCTGACAAAGTTGCCCAAATGCATCTCAGAAGTGTGCAACTTGTTCCCTGAGGTAGAAAAAGTCGAGAAACGGTTGTTTCTGCTAGCGCTGTGCTTCTACACATGTATTTGCTGAACGGTGAAAGCGCACAGTAATGCACTTTTCTCCCAGCAAATACACTGTTTCTAAGGAAATGGGAACACACTGAGGAGACACTTGTGGGAGCTACTGTGACTAAAACTGAGCTTCCCTACGCACAGGGAAGCAAGAGAAATGCTGATTTCATCCAGCCCAGTTACATACTCAGAATCTGTACTACTGCGCAAATAGGCATGTCTCTGTAGGCAAAAAACTCATTTCTGACAAAGTTGCCCAAATGCATCTCAGAAGTGTGCAACTTGTTCCCTGTGTTAGAAAACGTCGAGAAACGGTCATATCTGCTAACGCTGTGCTTCTACACATGTATTTGCTGAACGGTGAAAGCGCACAGTAATGCACTTTTCTCCCAGCAAATACACTGTTTCTAAGGAAATGGGAACACACTGAGGAGACACTTGTGGGAGCTACTGTGACTAAAACTGAGCTTCCCTACGCACAGGGAAGCAAGAGAAATGCTGATTTCATCCAGCCCAGTTACATACTCAGAATCTGTACTACTGCGCAAATAGGCATGTCTCTGTAGGCGAAAAAACTCATTTCTGACAAAGTTGCCCAAATGCATCTCAGAAGTGTGCAACTTGTTCCCTGAGTTAGAAAACGTCGAGAAACATTCATTTCTGCTAGCGCTGTGCTTCTACACATGTATTTGCTGAACGGTGAAAGGGCCCAGTAATGCACTTTTCTCCCAGCAAATACACTGTTTCTAAGGAAATGGGAACACACTGAGGAGACACTTGTGGGAGCTACTGTGACTGAAACCGAGCTTCCCTACGCACAGGGAAGCAAGAGAAATGCTGATTTCATCAAGCCCAGTTACATACTCAGAATCTGTACTACTGCGCAAAAAGGCATGTCTTTGTAGGCAAAAAACTCATTTCTGACAATGTTGCCCAAATGCATCTCAGAAGTGTGCAACTTCTTCTCTAAGTTAGAAAACGTCGAGAAACGTTCGTTTCTGGTAGCAATGTGCTTCTACACATGTATTTGCTGAACGGTGAAAGCGCACAGTAATGCACTTTTCTCCCAGCAAATACACTGTTTCTAAGGAAATGGGAACACACTGAGGAGACACTTGTGGGAGCTACTGTGACTAAAACTGAGCTTCCCTACGCACAGGGAAGCAAGAGAAATGCTGATTTCATCCAGCCCAGTTACATACTCAGAATCTGTACTACTGCGCAAATAGGCATGTCTCTGCAGGCAAAAAACTCATTTCTGACAAAAATGCCGAAATGCATCTCAGAAGTGTGCAACTTGTTCCCTGAGTTAGAAGACGTCGAGAAACGTTCCTTTCTGCTAGCGCTGTGCTTCTACACATGTATTTGCTGAACGGTGAAAGCGCACAGTAATGGACTTTTCTCCCAGCAAATACACTGTTTCTAAGGAAATGGGAACACACTGAGGAGACACTTGTGGGAGCTACTGTGACTAAAACTGAGCTTCCCTACGCACAGGGAAGCAAGAGAAATGCTGATTTCATCAAGCCCAGTTACATACTCAGAATCTGTACTACTGCGCAAATAGGTATGTCTCTGTAGGCAAAAAACTCATTTCTGACAAAGTTGCCCAAATGCATCTCAGAAGTGTGCAACTTGTTCCCTGAGTTAGAAAACGTCGAGAAACGGTCATATCTGCTAACGCTGTGCTTCTACACATGTATTTGCTGAACGGTGAAAGCGCACAGTAATGCACTTTTCTCCCAGCAAATACACTGTTTCTAAGGAAATGGGAACACACTGAGGAGACACTTGTGGGAGCTACTGTGACTAAAACTGAGCTTCCCTACGCACAGGGAAGCAAGAGAAATGCTGATTTCATCCAGCCCAGTTACATACTCAGAATCTGTACTACTGCGCAAATAGGCATGTCTCTGTAGGAAAAAAAACTCATTTCTGACAAAGTTGCCCAAATGCATCTCAGAAGTGGGCAACTTGTTCCCTGAGTTAGAAAACGTTGAGAAACGTTCGTTTCTGCTAGCGCTGTGCTTCTACACATGTATTTGCTGAACGGTGAAAGCGCACAGTAATGCACTTTTCTCCCAGCAAATACACTGTTTCTAAGGAAATGGGAACACACTGAGGAGACACTTGTGGGAGCTACTGTGACTAAAACCGAGCTTCCCTACGCACAGGGAAGCAAGAGAAATGCTGATTTCATCAAGCCCAGTTACATACTCAGAATCTGTACTACTGCGCAAATAGGCATGTCTTTGTAGGCAAAAAACTCATTTCTGACAATGTTGCCCAAATGCAGCTCAGAAGTGTGCAACTTCTTCTCTAAGTTAGAAAACGTCGAGAAACGTTCGTTTCTGGTAGCAATGTGCTTCTACACATGTATTTGGTGAACGGTGAAAGCGCACAGTAATGCACTTTTCTCCCAGCAAATACACTGTTTCTAAGGAAATGGGAACACACTGAGGAGACACTTGTGGGAGCTACTGTGACTAAAACTGAGCTTCCCTACGCACAGGAAAGCAAGAGAAATGCTGATTTCATCCAGCCCAGTTACATACTCAGTATCTGTACTACTGCCCAAATAGGCATGAATCTGTAGGCAAAAAACTCATTTCTGACAAAGATGCCCAAATGCATCTCAGAAGTGTGCAACTTGTTCCCTGAGTTAGAAAACGTCGAGAAACGTTCGTTTCTGCTAGCGCTGTGCTTCTACACATGTATTTGCTGAACGGTGAAAGCGCACAGTAATGCACTTTTCTCCCAGCAAATACACTGTTTCTAAGGAAATGGGAACACACTGAGGAGACACTTGTGGGAGCTACTGTGACTAAAACTCAGCTTCCCTACGCACAGGGAAGCAAGAGAAATGCTGATTTCATCAAGCCCAGTTACATACTCAGAATCTGTACTACTGCGCAAATAGGTATGTCTCTGTAGGCAAAAAACTCATTTCTGACAAAGTTGCCCAAATGCATCTCAGAAGTGTGCAACTTGTTCCCTGAGTTAGAAAACGTCGAGAAACGGTCATATCTGCTAACGCTGTGCTTCTACACATGTATTTGCTGAACGGTGAAAGCGCACAGTAATGCACTTTTCTCCCAGCAAATACACTGTTTCTAAGGAAATGGGAACACACTGAGGAGACACTTGTGGGAGCTACTGTGACTAAAACTGAGCTTCCCTACGCACAGGGAAGCAGGAGAAATGCTGATTTCATCCAGCCCAGTTACATACTCAGAATCTGTACTACTGCGCAAATAGGCATGTGTCTGTAGGCAAAAAACTCATTTCTGACAAAGTTGCCAATGCATCTCAGAAGTGTGCAACTTATTCCCTGAGTTAGAAAACGTCGAGAAACGGTCGTTTCTGCTAGCGCTGTGCTTCTACACATGTATTTGCTGAATGGTGAAAGCGCACAGTAATGCACTTTTCTCCCAGCAAATACACTGTTTCTAAGAAAATGGGAACACACTGAGGAGACCCTTGTTGGAGCTACTGTGACTAAAACTGAGCTTCCCTACGCACAGGGAAGCAAGAGAAATGCTGATTTCATCCAGCCCAGTTACATACTCAGAATCTGTACTACTGCGCAAATAGGCATGTCTCTGTAGGCAAAAAACTCATTTCTGACAAAGTTGCCCAAATGCATCTCAGAAGTGTGCAACTTGTTCCCTGAGTTAGAAAACGTCGAGAAACGGTCATATCTGCTAACGCTGTGCTTCTACACATGTATTTGCTGAACGGTGAAAGCGCACAGTAATGCACTTTTCTCCCAGCAAATACACTGTTTCTAAGGAAATGGGAACACACTGAGGAGACACTTGTGGGAGCTACTGTGACTAAAACTGAGCTTCCCTACGCACAGGGAAGCAAGAGAAATGCTGATTTCATCCAGCCCAGTTACATACTCAGAATCTGTACTACTGCGCAAATAGGCATGTCTCTGTAGGAAAAAAAACTCATTTCTGACAAAGTTGCCCAAATGCATCTCAGAAGTGGGCAACTTGTTCCCTGAGTTAGAAAACGTCGAGAAACGTTCGTTTCTGCTAGCGCTGTGCTTCTACACATGTATTTGCTGAACGGTGAAAGCGCACAGTAATGCACTTTTCTCCCAGCAAATACACTGTTTCTAAGGAAATGGGAACACACTGAGGAGACACTTGTGGGAGCTACTGTGACTAAAACCGAGCTTCCCTACGCACAGGGAAGCAAGAGAAATGCTGATTTCATCAAGCCCAGTTACATACTCAGAATCTGTACTACTGCGCAAATAGGCATGTCTTTGTAGGCAAAAAACTCATTTCTGACAATGTTGCCCAAATGCAGCTCAGAAGTGTGCAACTTCTTCTCTAAGTTAGAAAACGTCGAGAAACGTTCGTTTCTGGTAGCAATGTGCTTCTACACATGTATTTGCTGAACGGTGAAAGCGCACAGTAATGCACTTTTCTCCCAGCAAATACACTGTTTCTAAGGAAATGGGAACACACTGAGGAGACACTTGTGGGAGCTACTGTGACTAAAACTGAGCTTCCCTACGCACAGGGAAGCAAGAGAAATGCTGATTTCATCCAGCCCAGTTACATACTCAGTATCTGTACTACTGCCCAAATAGGCATGAATCTGTAGGCAAAAAACTCATTTCTGACAAAGATGCCCAAATGCATCTCAGAAGTGTGCAACTTGTTCCCTGAGTTAGAAAACGTCGAGAAACGTTCGTTTCTGCTAGCGCTGTGCTTCTACACATGTATTTGCTGAACGGTGAAAGCGCACAGTAATGCACTTTTCTCCCAGCAAATACACTGTTTCTAAGGAAATGGGAACACACTGAGGAGACACTTGTGGGAGCTACTGTGACTAAAACTGAGCTTCCCTACGCACAGGGAAGCAAGAGAAATGCTGATTTCATCAAGCCCAGTTACATACTCAGAATCTGTACTACTGCGCAAATAGGTATGTCTCTGTAGGCAAAAAACTCATTTCTGACAAAGTTGCCCAAATGCATCTCAGAAGTGTGCAACTTGTTCCCTGAGTTAGAAAACGTCGAGAAACGGTCATATCTGCTAACGCTGTGCTTCTACACATGTATTTGCTGAGCGGTGAAAGCGCACAGTAATGCACTTTTCTCCCAGCAAATACACTGTTTCTAAGGAAATGGGAACACACTGAGGAGACACTTGTGGGAGCTACTGTGACTAAAACTGAGCTTCCCTACGCACAGGGAAGCAGGAGAAATGCTGATTTCATCCAGCCCAGTTACATACTCAGAATCTGTACTACTGCGCAAATAGGCATGTGTCTGTAGGCAAAAAACTCATTTCTGACAAAGTTGCCAATGCATCTCAGAAGTGTGCAACTTATTCCCTGAGTTAGAAAACGTCGAGAAACGGTCGTTTCTGCTAGCGCTGTGCTTCTACACATGTATTTGCTGAATGGTGAAAGCGCACAGTAATGCACTTTTCTCCCAGCAAATACACTGTTTCTAAGAAAATGGGAACACACTGAGGAGACCCTTGTTGGAGCTACTGTGACTAAAACTGAGCTTCCCTACGCACAGGGAAGCAAGAGAAATGCTGATTTCATCCAGCCCAGTTACATACTCAGAATCTGTACTACTGCGCAAATAGGCATGTATCTGTAGGCAAAAAACTCATTTCTGACAAAGTTGCCCAAATGCATCTCAGAAGTGTGCAACTTGTTCCCTGAGTTAGAAAACGTCGAGAAACGGTCGTTTCTGCTAGCGGTGTGCTTCTACACATGAATTTGCGGAACGGTGAATACGCACAGTAATGGACTTTTCTCCCAGCAAATACACTGTTTCTAAGGAAATGGGAACACACTGAGGAGACACTTGTGGGAGCTACTGTGACTAAAACTGAGCTTCCCTACGCACAGGGAAGCAAGAGAAATGCTGATTTCATCAAGCCCAGTTACATAATCAAAATCAGTACTACTGCACAAATAGGCATGAATCTCTAGGCAAAAAACTCATTTCTGACAAAGTTGCCCAAATGCATCTCAGAAGTGTGCAACTTGTTCCCTGAGTTCGAAAACGTCGAGAAACGTTCGTTTCTGCTAGCGCTGTGCTTCTACACATGTATTTGCTGAACAGTGAAAGCGCACAGTAATGCACTTTTCTCCCAGCAAATACACTGTTTCTAAGGAAATGGGAACACACTGAGGAGACACTTGTGGGAGCTACTGTGACTAAAACTGAGCTTCCCTACGCACAGGGAAGCAAGAGAAATGCTGATTTCATCAAGCCCAGTTACATACTCAGAATCTGTACTACTGCGCAAATAGGATTTGTCTCTGTAGGCAAAAAACTCATTTCTGACAAAGTTGCCCAAATGCATCTCAGAAGTTTGCAATTTGTTCCGTGAGTTAGAAAACATCGAGAAACGGTCGTATCTGCTAGCGCTGTGCTTCTACACATGTATTTGCTGAACGGTGAAAGCGCACAGTAATGCACTATTCTCCCAGCAAAGACACTGTTTCTAAGGAACTGGGAACACACTGAGGAGACACTTGTGGGAGCTACTGTGACTAAAACTGAGCTTCCCTACGCACAGGGAAGCAAGAGAAATGCTGATTTCATCCAGCCCAGTTACATACTCAGAATCTGTACTACTGCGCAAATAGGCATGTCTCTGTAGGCAAAAAACTCATTTCTGACAAAGTTGCCCAAATGCATCTCAGAAGTGTGCAACTTGTTCCCTGAGTTAGAAAACGTCGAGAAACGGTCATATCTGCTAACGCTGTGCTTCTACACATGTATTTGCTGAATGGTGAAAGCGCACAGTAATGCACTTTTCTCCCAGCAAATACACTGTTTCTAAGGAAATGGGAACACACTGAGGAGACACTTGTGGGAGCTACTGTGACTAAAACTGAGCTTCCCTACGCACAGGGAAGCAAGAGAAATGCTGATTTCATCAAGCCCAGTTACATACTCAGAATCTGTACTACTGCGCAAATAGGCATGTCTCTTTAGGCAAAAAACTCATTTCTGACAAAGTTGCCCAAATGCATCTCAGAAGTGTGCAACTTGTTCCCTGAGTTAGAAAACGTCGAGAAACGTTCGTTTCTGATAGCGCTGTGCTTCTACACATGTATTTGCTGAACGGTGAAAGCGCACAGTAATGCACTTTTCTCCCAGCAAATACACTGTTTCTAAGGAAATGGGAACACACTGAGGAGACACTTGTGGGAGCTACTGGGACTAAAACTGAGCTTCCCTACGCACAGGGAAGCAAGAGAAATGCTGATTTCATCAAGCCCAGTTACATACTCAGAATCTGTACTACTGCGCAAATAGGTATGTCTCTGTAGGCAAAAAACTCATTTCTGACAAAGTTGCCCAAATGCATCTCAGAAGTGTGCAACTTGTTCCCTGAGTTAGAAAACGTCGAGAAACGGTCATATCTGCTAACGCTGTGCTTCTACACATGTATTTGCTGAACGGTGAAAGCGCACAGTAATGCACTTTTCTCCCAGCAAATACACTGTTTCTAAGGAAATGGGAACTCACTAAGGAGACACTTGTGGGAGCTACTTTGACTAAAACTGAGCTTCCCTACGCACAGGGAAGCAAGAGAAATGCTGATTTCATCAAGCCCAGTTACATACTCAGAATCTGTACCACTGCGCAAATAGGCATGTCTCTTTAGGCAAAAAACTCATTTCTGACAAAGTTGCCCAAATGCATCTCAGAAGTGTGCAACTTGTTCCCTGAGTTAGAAAACATCGAGAAACGTTCGTTTCTGATAGCGCTGTGCTTCTACACATGTATTTGCTGAACGGTGAAAGCGCACAGTAATGCACTTTTCTCCCAGCAAATACACTGTTTCTAAGGAAATGGGAACACACTGAGGAGACACTTGTGGGAGCTACTGTGACTAAAACTGAGCTTCCCTACGCACAGGGAAGCAAGAGAAATGCTGATTTCATCCAGCCCAGTTACATACTCAGAATCTGTACTACTGCGCAAATAGGCATGTCTCTGTAGGCAAAAAACTCATTTCTGACAAAGTTGCCCAAATGCATCTCAGAAGTGTGCAACTTGTTCCCTGAGTTAGAAAACGTTGAGAAACGCTCGTTTCTGCTAGCGCTGTGCTTCTACACATGTATTTGCTGAATGGTGAAAGCACACAGTAATGCACTTTTCTCCCAGCAAATACACTGTTTCTAAGGAAATGGGAACACACTGAGGAGACACTTGTGGGAGCTACTGTGACTAAAACTGAGCTTCCCTACGCACAGGGAAGCTAGAGAAATGCTGATTTCATCCAGCCCAGTTACATACTCAGAATCTGTACTACTGCGCAAATAGGCATGTCTCTGTAGGCAAAAAACTCATTTCTGACAAAGTTGCACAAATGCATCTCAGAAGTTTGCAACTTGTTCCCTGAGTTAGAAAACGTCGAGAAACGTTCGTTTCTGCTAGCGCTGTGCTTCTACACATGTATTTGCTGAACGGTGAAAGCGCACAGTAATGCACTTTTCTCCCAGCAAATACACTGTTTCTAAGGAAATGGGAACACACTGAGGAGACACTTGTGGGAGCTACTGTGACTAAAACTGAGCTTCCCTACGCACAGGGAAGCAAGAGAAATGCTGATTTCATCCAGCCCAGTTACATACTCAGAATCTGTACTACTGCGCAAATAGGCATGTCTCTGTAGGCAAAAAACTCATTTCTGACAAAGTTGCCCAAATGCATCTCAGAAGTGTGCAACTTGTTCCCTGAGTTAGAAAACGTCGAGAAACGGTCGTTTCTGCTAGCGCTGTGCTTCTACACATGTATTTGCTGAACGGTGAAAGCGCACAGTAATGCACTTTTCTCCCAGCAAATACACTGTTTCTAAGGAAATAGGAACACACTGAGGAGACACTTGTGGGAGCTACTGGGACTAAAACTGAGCTTCCCTACGCACAGGGAAGCAAGAGAAATGCTGATTTCATCCAGCCCAGTTACATACTCAGAATCTGTACTACTGCGCAAATAGGCATGTCTCTGTAGGCAAAAAACTCATTTCTGACAAAGTTGCCCAAATGCATCTCAGAAGTGTGCAACTTGTTCCCTGAGTTAGAAAACATCGAGAAACGTTCATTTCTGCTAGCGCTGTGCTTCTACACATGTATTTGCTGAACGGTGAAAGGGCACAGTAATGCACTTTTCTCCCAGCAAATACACTGTTTCTAAGGAAATGGGAACACACTGAGGAGACACTTGTGGGAGCTACTGTGACTAAAACCGAGCTTCCCTACGCACAGGGAAGCAAGAGAAATGCTGATTTCATCAAGCCCAGTTACATACTCAGAATCTGTACTACTGCGCAAATAGGTATGTCTCTGTAGGCAAAAAACTCATTTCTGACAAAGTTGCCCAAATGCATCTCAGAAGTGTGCAACTTGTTCCCTGAGTTAGAAAACGTCGAGAAACGGTCATATCTGCTAACGCTGTGCTTCTACACATGTATTTGCTGAACGGTGAAAGCGCACAGTAATGCACTTTTCTCCCAGCAAATACACTGTTTCTAAGGAAATGGGAACTCACTAAGGAGACACTTGTGGGAGCTACTTTGACTAAAACTGAGCTTCCCTACGCACAGGGAATCAAGAGAAATGCTGATTTCATCAAGCCCAGTTACATACTCAGAATCTGTACCACTGCGCAAATAGGCATGTCTCTTTAGGCAAAAAACTCATTTCTGACAAAGTTGCCCAAATGCATCTCAGAAGTGTGCAACTTGTTCCCTGAGTTAGAAAACGTCGAGAAACGTTCGTTTCTGCTAGCGCTGTGCTTCTACACATGTATTTGCTGAACGGTGAAAGCGCACAGTAATGCACTTTTCTCCCAGCAAATACACTGTTTCTAAGGAAATGGGAACACACTGAGGAGACACTTGTGGGAGCTACTGTGACTAAAACTGAGCTTCCCTACGCACAGGGAAGCAAGAGAAATGCTGATTTCATCCAGCCCAGTTACATACTCAGAATCTGTACTACTGCGCAAATAGGCATGTCTCTGTAGGCAAAAAACTCATTTCTGACAAAGTTGCCCAAATGCATCTCAGAAGTGTGCAACTTGTTCCCTGAGTTAGAAAACGTTGAGAAACGCTCGTTTCTGCTAGCGCTGTGCTTCTACACATGTATTTGCTGAATGGTGAAAGCACACAGTAATGCACTTTTCTCCCAGCAAATACACTGTTTCTAAGGAAATGGGAACACACTGAGGAGACACTTGTGGGAGCTACTGTGACTAAAACTGAGCTTCCCTACGCACAGGGAAGGAAGAGAAATGCTGATTTCATCAAGCCCAGTTACATACTCAGAATCTGTACTACTGCGCAAATAGGCATGTCTCTGTAGGCAAAAAACTCATTTCTGACAAAGTTGCCCAAATGCATCTCAGAAGTGTGCAACTTGTTCCCTGAGTTAGAAAACGTCGAGAAACGGTCGTTTCTGCTAGCGCTGTGCTTCTACACATGTATTTGCTGAACGGTGAAAGCGCACAGTAATGCACTTTTCTCCCAGCAAATACACTGTTTCTAAGGAAATAGGAACACACTGAGGAGACACTTGTGGGAGCTACTGGGACTAAAACTGAGCTTCCCTACGCACAGGGAAGCAAGAGAAATGCTGATTTCATCCAGCCCAGTTACATACTCAGAATCTGTACTACTGCGCAAATAGGCATGTCTCTGTAGGCAAAAAACTCATTTCTGACAAAGTTGCCCAAATGCATCTCAGAAGTGTGCAACTTGTTCCCTGAGTTAGAAAACGTCGAGAAACGTTCATTTCTGCTAGCGCTGTGCTTCTACACATGTATTTGCTGAACGGTGAAAGGGCACAGTAATGCACTTTTCTCCCAGCAAATACACTGTTTCTAAGGAAATGGGAACACACTGAGGAGACACTTGTGGGAGCTACTGTGACTAAAACCGAGCTTCCCTACGCACAGGGAAGCAAGAGAAATGCTGATTTCATCAAGCCCAGTTACATACTCAGAATCTGTACTACTGCGCAAATAGGCATGTCTCTGTAGGCAAAAAACTCATTTCTGACAAAGTTGCCCAAATGCATCCCAGAAGTGTGCAACTTGTTCCCTGAGTTAGAAAACGTCGAGAAACGGTCATATCTGCTAACGCTGTGCTTCTACACATGTATTTGCTGAACGGTGAAAGCGCACAGTAATGCACTTTTCTCCCAGCAAATACACTGTTTCTAAGGAAATGGGAACACACTGAGGAGACACTTGTGGGAGCTACTGTGACTGAAACTGAGCTTCTCTACGCACAGGGAAGCAAGAGAAATGCTGATTTCATCCAGCCCAGTTACAACTCAGAATCTGTACTACTGCGCAAATAGGCATGTGTCTGTAGGCAAAAAACTCATTTCTGATAAAGTTGCCCAAATGCATCTCAGAAGTGTGCAACTTGTTCCCTGAGTTAGAAAACGTCGAGAAACGGTCGTTTCTGCTAGCGCTGTGCTTCTACACATGTATTTGCTGAACGGTGAAAGCGCACAGTAATGCACGTTTCTCCCAGCAAATACACTGTTTCTAAGGAAATGGGAACACACTGAGGAGACACTTGTGGGAGCTACTGTGACTAAAACTATGCTTCCCTACGCACAGGGAAGCAAGAGAAATGCTGATTTCATCCGGCCCAGTTACATACTCAGAATCTGTACTACTGCGCAAATAGGCATGTGTCTGTAGGCAAAAAACTCATTTCTGATAAAGTTGCCCAAATGCATCTCAGAAGTGTGCAACTTGTTCCCTGAGTTAGAAAACGTCGAGAAACGTTCGTTTCTGCTAGCGCTGTGCTTCTACACATGTATTTGCTGAACGGTGAAAGCGCACAGTAATGCACTTTTCTCCCAGCAAATACACTGTTTCAAAGGAAATGGGAACACACTGAGGAGACACTTGTGGGAGCTACTGTGACTAAAACTGAGCTTCCCTACGCACAGGGAAGCAAGAGAAATGCTGATTTCATCCAGCCCAGTTACATACTCAGAATCTGTACTACTGCGCAAATAGGTATTTCTCTGTAGGCAAAAAACTCATTTCTGACAAAGTTGCCCAAATCCATCTCACAAGTGTGCAACTTATTCCCTGAGTTAGAAAACGTCGAGAAACGGTCATATCTGCTAACGCTGTGCTTCTACACATGTATTTGCTGAACCGTGAAAGTGCACAGTAATGCACTTTTCTCCCAGCAAATACACTGTTTCTAAGGAAATGGGAACTCACTAAGGAGACACTTGTGGGAGCTACTCTGACTAAAACTGAGCTTCCCTACGCACAGGGAAGCAAGAGAAATGCTGATTTCATCCAGCCCAGTTACATACTCAGAATCTGTACTACTGCGCAAATAGGCATGTCTCTGTAGGCAAAAAACTCATTTCTGACAAAGTTGCCCAAATGCATCTCAGAAGTGTGCAACTTGTTCCCTGAGTTAGAAAACGTCGAGAAACGTTCGTTTCTGCTAGCGCTGTGCTTCTACACATGTATTTGCTGAACGGTGAAAGGGCACAGTAATGCACTTTTCTCCCAGCAAATACACTGTTTCGAAGGAAATGGGAACACACTGAGGAGACACTTGTGGGAGCTACTGTGACTAAAAGCGAGCTTCCCTACGCACAGGGAAGCAAGAGAACTGCTGATTTCATCAAGCCCAGTTACATACTCAAAATCTGTACTACTGCGCAAATAGGCATGTCACTGTAGGCAAAAACTCATTTCTGACAAAGTTGCCCAAATGCATCCCAGAAGTGTGCAACTTGTTCCCTGAGTTAGAAAACATCGAGAAACGTTCATATCTGCTAACGCTGTGCTTCTACACATGTATTTGCTGAACGGTGAAAGCGCACAGTAATGCACTTTTCTCCCAGCAAATACACTGTTTCTAAGGAAATGGGAACACACTGAGGAGACACTTGTGGGAGCTACTGTGACTAAAACCGAGCTTCCCTACGCACAGGGAAGCAAGAGAAATGCTGATTTCATCCAGCCCAGTTACATACTCAAAATCTGTACTACTGCGCAAATAGGCATGTCTCTGTAGGCAAAAAACTCATTTCTGACAAAGTTGCCCAAATGCATCCCAGAAGTGTGCAACTTGTTCCCTGAGTTAGAAAACGTCGAGAAACGGTCATATCTGCTAACGCTGTGCTTCTACACATGTATTTGCTGAACGGTGAAAGCGCACAGTAATGCACTTTTCTCCCAGCAAATACACTGTTTCTAAGGAAATGGGAACACACTGAGGAGACACTTGTGGGAGCTACTGTGACTGAAACTGAGCTTCCCTTCGCACAGGGAAGCAAGAGAAATGCTGATTTCATCAAGCCCAGTTACATACACAGAATCTGTACTGCTGCGCAAATAGGCATGTCTCTTTAGGGAAAAAACTCATTTCTGACAAAGTTGCCCAAATGCATCTCAGAAGTGTGCAACTTGTTCCCTGAGTTAGAAAACGTCGAGAAACGGTCGTTTCTGCTAGCGCTGTGCTTCTACACATGTATTTGCTGAACGGTGAAAGCGCACAGTAATGCACGTTTCTCCCAGCAAATACACTGTTTCTAAGGAAATGGGAACACACTGAGGAGACACTTGTGGGAGCTACTGTGACTAAAACTGAGCTTCCCTACGCACAGGGAAGCAAGAGAAATGCTGATTTCATCCGGCCAAGTTACATACTCAGAATCTGTACTACTGAGCAAATAGGCATGTGTCTGGAGGCAAAAAACTCATTTCTGATAAAGTTGCCCAAATGCATCTCAGAAGTGTGCAACTTGTTCCCTGAGTTAGAAAACGTCGAGAAACGGTCGTTTCTGCTAGCGCTGTGCTTCTACACATGTATTTGCTGAACGGTGAAAGCGCACAGTAATGCACTTTTCTCCCAGCAAATACACTGTATCTAAGGAAATGGGAACACACTGAGGAGACACTTGTGGGAGCTACTGTGACTAAAACTGAGCTTCCCTACGCACAGGGAAGCAAGAGAAATGCTGATTTCATCCAGCCCAGTTACATACTCAGAATCTGTACTACTGAGCAAATAGGCATGTCTCTGTAGGCAAAAAACTTATTTCTGACAAAGATGCCCAAATGCATCTCAGAAGTGTGCAACTTGTTCCCTGAGTTAGAAAACGTCGAGAAACGTTTATATCTGCTAGCGCTGTGCTTCTACACATGTATTTGCTGAACGGTGAAAGGGCACAGTAATGCACTTTTCTCAAAGCAAATACACTGTTTCTAAGGAAATGGGAACACACTGAGGAGACACTTGTGGGAGCTACTGTGACTAAAACCGAGCTTCCCTACGCACAGGGAAGCAAGAGAAATGCTGATTTCATCAAGCCCAGTTACATACTCAGAATCTGTACTACTGCGCAAATAGGCATGTGTCTGTAGGCAAAAAACTCATTTCTGACAAAGTTGCCCAAATGCATCCCAGAAGTGTGCAACTTGTTCCCTGAGTTAGAAAACGTCGAGAAACGGTCATATCTGCTAGCGCTGTGCTTCTACACATGTATTTGCTGAACGGTGAAAGCGCACAGTAATGCACTTTTCTCCCAGCAAATACACTGTTTCTAAGGAAATGGGAACACACTGAGGAGACACTTGTGGGAGCTACTGTGACTAAAACTGAGCTTCCCTACGCACAGGGAAGCAAGAGAAATGCTGATTTCATCCAGCCCAGTTACATACTCAGAATCTGAACTACTGCGCAAATAGGCATGAATCTGTAGACATAAAAGTCATTTCTGACGAAGTTGCCCAAATGCATCTCAAAAGTGTGCAACTTGTTCCCTGAGTTAGAAAACGTCGAGAAACATTCGTTTCTGCTAGCGCTGTGCTTCTACACATGTATTTGCTGAATGGTGAAAGCGCACAGTAATGGACTTTTCTCCCAGCAAATACACTGTTTCTAAGGAAATGGGAACACACTGAGGAGACACTTGTGGGAGCTACTGTGACTAAAACTGAGCTTCCCTACTCACAGGGAAACAAGAGAAATGCTGATTTAATCAAGCCCAGTTATATACTCAGAATCTGTACTACTGCGCAAATAGGCATGTCTCTGTAGGCAAAAAACTCATTTCTGACAAAGTTGCCCAAATGCATCTCAGAAGTGTGCAACTTGTTCCCTGAGTTAGAAAACGTCGAGAAACGTTCGTTTCTGCTAGCGCTGTGCTTCTACACATGTATTTGCTGAACGGTGAAAGCGCACAGTAATGCACTTTTCTCCCAGCAAATACACTGTTTCTAAGGAAATGGGAACACACTGAGGAGACACTTGTGGGAGCTACTGTGACTAAAACCGAGTTTCCCTACGCACAGGGAAGCAAGAGAAATGCTGATTTCATCAAGCCCAGTTACATACTCAGAATCTGTACTACTGCACAAATAGGATTTGTCTCTGTAGGCAAAAAACTCATTTCTGACAAAGTTGCCCAAATGCATCTCAGAAGTGTGCAACTTGTTCCCTGAGTTAGAAAACATCGAGAAACGGTCGTATCTGCTAGCGCTGTGCTTCTGCACATGTATTTGCTGAACGGTGAACGCGCACAGTAATGCACTATTCTCCCAGCAAAGACACTGTTTCTATGGAAATGGGAAGAGACTGAGGAGACACTTGTCGGAGCTACTGTGACTAAAACTGAGCTTCCCTACGCACAGGGAAGCAAGAGAAATGCTGATTTCATCAAGCCCAGTTACATACTCAGAATCTGTACTACTGCGCAAATAGGCATGTCTCTGTAGGCAAAAAACTTATTTCTGACAAAGTTGCCCAAATGCATCTCAGAAGTGTGCAACTTGTTCCCTGAGTTAGAAAACGTCGAGAAACGTTCATTTCTGCTAGCGCTGTGCTTCTACACATGTATTTGCTGAACGGTGATAGCGCACAGTAATGCACTTTTCTCCCAGCAAATACACTGTTTCTAAGGAAATGGGAACACACTGAGGAGACACTTGTGGGAGCTACTGTGACTAAAACTGAGCTTCCCTACGCACAGGGAAGCAAGAGAAATGCTGATTTCATCAAGCCCAGTTACATACTCAGAATCTGTACTACTGCGCAAATAGGCATGTGTCTGTAGGCAAAAAACTCATTTCTGATAAAGTTGCCCAAATGCATCTCAGAAGTGTGCAACTTGTTCCCTGAGTTAGAAAACGTCGAGAAACGGTCGTTTCTGCTAGCGCTGTGCTTCTACACATGTATTTGCTGAACGGTGAAAGCGCACAGTAATGCACTTTTCTCCCAACAAATACACTGTTTCTAAGGAAATGGGAACACACTGAGGAGACACTTGTGGGAGCTACTGTGACTGAAACTGAGCTTCCCTTCGCACAGGGAAGCAAGAGAAATGCTGATTTCATCAAGCCCAGTTACATACTCAGAATCTGTACTACTGCGCAAATAGGCATGTCTCTTTAGGGAAAAAACTCATTTCTGACAAAATTGCCCAAATGCATCTCAGAAGTGTGTAACTTGTTCCCTGAGTTAGAAAACGTCGAGAAACGGTCGTTTCTGCTAGCCCTGTGCTTCTACACATGTATTTGCTGAACGGTGAAAGCGCACAGTAATGCACTTTTCTCCCAGCAAATACACTGTTTCTAAGGAAATGGGAACACACTGAGGAGACACTTGTTGGAGCTACTGTGACTAAAACTGAGCTTCCCTACGCACAGGGAAGCAAGAGAAATGCTGATTTCATCCAGCCCAGTTACATACTCAGAATCTGTACTACTGAGCAAATGGGCATGTCTCTGTAGGCAAAAAACTTATTTCTGACAAAGATGCCCAAATGCATCTCAGAAGTGTGCAACTTGTTCCCTGAGTTAGAAAACGTCGAGAAACGTTTATATCTGCTAGCGCTGTGCTTCTACACATGTATTTGCTGAACGGTGAAAGGGCACAGTAATGCACTTTTCTCAAAGCAAATACACTGTTTCTAAGGAAATGGGAACACACTGAGGAGACACTTGTGGGAGCTACTTTGACTAAAACCGAGCTTCCCTACGCACAGGGAAGAAAGAGAAATGCTGATTTCATCAAGCCCAGTTACATACTCAGAATCTGTACTACTGCGCAAATAGGCATGTGTCTGTAGGCAAAAAACTCATTTCTGACAAAGTTGCCCAAATGCATCCCCGAAGTGTGCAACTTGTTCCCTGAGTTAGAAAACGTCGAGAAACGGTCATATCTGCTAGCGCTGTGCTTCTACACATGTATTTGCTGAACGGTGAAAGCGCACAGTAATGCACTTTTCTCCCAGCAAATACACTGTTTCTAAGGAAATGGGAACACACTGAGGAGACACTTGTGGGAGCTACTGTGACTAAAACTGAGCTTCCCTACGCACAGGGAAGCAAGAGAAATGCTGATTTCATCAAGCCCAGTTACATACTCAGAATCTGAACTACTGCGCAAATAGGCATGAATCTGTAGACATAAAAGTCATTTCTGACGAAGTTGCCCAAATGCATCTCAAAAGTGTGCAACTTGTTCCCTGAGTTAGAAAACGTCGAGAAACATTCGTTTCTGCTAGCGCTGTGCTTCTACACATGTATTTGCTGAATGGTGAAAGCGCACAGTAATGCACTTTTCTCCCAGCAAATACACTGTTTCTAAGGAAATGGGAACACACTGAGGAGACACTTGTGGGAGCTACTGTGACTAAAACTGAGCTTCCCTACGCACAGGGAAACAAGAGAAATGCTGATTTAATCAAGCCCATTTATATACTCAGAATCTGTACTACTGCGCAAATAGGCATGTCTCTGTAGGCAAAAAACTCATTTCTGACAAAGTTGCCCAAATGCATCTCAGAAGTGTGCAACTTGTTCCCTGAGTTAGAAAACGTCGAGAAACGTTCGTTTCTGCTAGCGCTGTGCTTCTACACATGTATTTGCTGAACGGTGAAAGCGCACAGTAATGCACTTTTCTCCCAGCAAATACACTGTTTCTAAGGAAATGGGAACACACTGAGGAGACACTTGTGGGAGCTACTGTGACTAAAACCGAGTTTCCCTACGCACAGGGAAGCAAGAGAAATGCTGATTTCATCAAGCCCAGTTACATACTGAGAATCTGTACTACTGCACAAATAGGATTTGTCTCTGTAGGCAAAAAACTCATTTCTGACAAAGTTGCCCAAATGCATCTCAGAAGTGTGCAACTTGTTCCCTGAGTTAGAAAACATCGAGAAACGGTCGTATCTGCTAGCGCTGTGCTTCTGCACATGTATTTGCTGAACGGTGAACGCGCACAGTAATGCACTATTCTCCCAGCAAAGACACTGTTTCTATGGAAATGGGAAGAGACTGAGGAGACACTTGTCGGAGCTACTGTGACTAAAACTGAGCTTCCCTATGCACAGGGAAGCAAGAGAAATGCTGATTTCATCAAGCCCAGTTACATACTCAGAATCTGTACTACTGCGCAAATAGGCATGTCTCTGTAGGCAAAAAACTTATTTCTGACAAAGTTGCCCAAATGCATCTCAGAAGTGTGCAACTTGTTCCCTGAGTTAGAAAACGTCGAGAAACGTTCATTTCTGCTAGCGCTGTGCTTCTACACATGTATTTGCTGAACGGTGATAGCGCACAGTAATGCACTTTTCTCCCAGCAAATACACTGTTTCTAAGGAAATGGGAACACACTGAGGAGACACTTGTGGGAGCTACTGTGACTAAAACTGAGCTTCCCTACGCACAGGGAAGCAAGAGAAATGCTGATTTCATCAAGCCCAGTTACATACTCAGAATCTGTACTACTGCACAAATAGGATTTGTCTCTGTAGGCAAAAAACTCATTTCTGACAAAGTTGCCCAAATGCATCTCAGAAGTGTGCAACTTGTTCCCTGAGTTAGAAAACATCGAGAAACGGTCGTATCTGCTAGCGCTGTGCTTCTGCACATGTATTTGCTGAACGGTGAACGCGCACAGTAATGCACTATTCTCCCAGCAAAGACACTGTTTCTATGGAAATGGGAAGAGACTGAGGAGACACTTGTCGGAGCTACTGTGACTAAAACTGAGCTTCCCTACGCACAGGGAAGCAAGAGAAATGCTGATTTCATCAAGCCCAGTTACATACTCAGAATCTGTACTACTGCGCAAATAGGCATGTCTCTGTAGGCAAAAAACTTATTTCTGACAAAGTTGCCCAAATGCATCTCAGAAGTGTGCAACTTGTTCCCTGAGTTAGAAAACGTCGAGAAACGTTCATTTCTGCTAGCGCTGTGCTTCTACACATGTATTTGCTGAACGGTGATAGCGCACAGTAATGCACTTTTCTCCCAGCAAATACACTGTTTCTAAGGAAATGGGAACACACTGAGGAGACAATTGTGGGAGCTACTGTGACTAAAACCGAGCTTTCCTACGCACAGGGAATCAAGAGATATGCTGATTACATCAAGCCTAGTTACATACTCAGAATCTGTACTACTGCGCAAATAGGCATGTGTCTGTAGGCAAAAAACTCATTTCTGATAAAGTTGCCCAAATGCATCTCAGAAGTGTGCAACTTGTTCCCTGAGTTAGAAAACGTCGAGAAACGGTCGTTTCTGCTAGCGCTGTGCTTCTACACATGTATTTGCTGAACGGTGAAAGCGCACAGTAATGCACTTTTCTCCCAACAAATACACTGTTTCTAAGGAAATGGGAACACACTGAGGAGACACTTGTGGGAGCTACTGTGACTGAAACTGAGCTTCCCTTCGCACAGGGAAGCAAGAGAAATGCTGATTTCATCAAGCCCAGTTACATACTCAGAATCTGTACTACTGCGCAAATAGGCATGTCTCTTTAGGGAAAAAACTCATTTCTGACAAAATTGCCCAAATGCATCTCAGAAGTGTGTAACTTGTTCCCTGAGTTAGAAAACTTCGAGAAACGGTCGTTTCTGCTAGCGCTGTGCTTCTACACATGTATTTGCTGAACGGTGAAAGCGCACAGTAATGCACTTTTCTCCCAGCAAATACACTGTTTCTAAGGAAATGGGAACACACTGAGGAGACACTTGTTGGAGCTACTGTGACTAAAACTGAGCTTCCCTACGCACAGGGAAGCAAGAGAAATGCTGATTTCATCCAGCCCAGTTACATACTCAGAATCTGTACTACTGAGCAAATAGGCATGTCTCTGTAGGCAAAAAACTTATTTCTGACAAAGATGCCCAAATGCATCTCAGAAGTGTGCAACTTGTTCCCTGAGTTAGAAAACGTCGAGAAACGTTTATATCTGCTAGCGCTGTGCTTCTACACATGTATTTGCTGAACGGTGAAAGGGCACAGTAATGCACTTTTCTCAAAGCAAATACACTGTTTCTAAGGAAATGGGAACACACTGAGGAGACACTTGTGGGAGCTACTGTGACTAAAACCGAGCTTCCCTACGCACAGGGAAGCAAGAGAAATGCTGATTTCATCAAGCCCAGTTACATACTCAGAATCTGTACTACTGCGCAAATAGGCATGTGTCTGTAGGCAAAAAACTCATTTCTGACAAAGTTGCCCAAATGCATCCCAGAAGTGTGCAACTTGTTCCCTGAGTTAGAAAACGTCGAGAAACGGTCATATCTGCTAGCGCTGTGCTTCTACACATGTATTTGCTGAACGGTGAAAGCGCACAGTAATGCACTTTTCTCCCAGCAAATACACTGTTTCTAAGGAAATGGGAACACACTGAGGAGACACTTGTGGGAGCTACTGTGACTAAAACTGAGCTTCCCTACGCACAGGGAAGCAAGAGAAATGCTGATTTCATCAAGCCCAGTTACATACTCAGAATCTGAACTACTGCGCAAATAGGCATGAATCTGTAGACATAAAAGTCATTTCTGACGAAGTTGCCCAAATGCATCTCAAAAGTGTGCAACTTGTTCCCTGAGTTAGAAAACGTCGAGAAACATTCGTTTCTGCTAGCGCTGTGCTTCTACACATGTATTTGCTGAATGGTGAAAGCGCACAGTAATGCACTTTTCTCCCAGCAAATACACTGTTTCTAAGGAAATGGGAACACACTGAGGAGACACTTGTGGGAGCTACTGTGACTAAAACTGAGCTTCCCTACGCACAGGGAAACAAGAGAAATGCTGATTTAATCAAGCCCAGTTATATACTCAGAATCTGTACTACTGCGCAAATAGGCATGTCTCTGTAGGCAAAAAACTCATTTCTGACAAAGTTGCCCAAATGCATCTCAGAAGTGTGCAACTTGTTCCCTGAGTTAGAAAACGTCGAGAAACGTTCGTTTCTGCTAGCGCTGTGCTTCTACACATGTATTTGCTGAACGGTGAAAGCGCACAGTAATGCACTTTTCTCCCAGCAAATACACTGTTTCTAAGGAAATTGGAACACACTGAGGAGACACTTGTGGGAGCTACTGTGACTAAAACCGAGTTTCCCTACTCACAGGGACGCAAGAGAAATGCTGATTTCATCAAGCCCAGTTACATACTCAGAATCTGTACTACTGCACAAATAGGATTTGTCTCTGTAGGCAAAAAACTCATTTCTGACAAAGTTGCCCAAATGCATCTCAGAAGTGTGCAACTTGTTCCCTGAGTTAGAAAACATCGAGAAACGGTCGTATCTGCTAGCGCTGTGCTTCTGCACATGTATTTGCTGAACGGTGAACGCGCACAGTAATGCACTATTCTCCCAGCAAAGACACTGTTTCTATGGAAATGGGAAGAGACTGAGGAGACACTTGTCGGAGCTACTGTGACTAAAACTGAGCTTCCCTACGCACAGGGATGCAAGAGAAATGCTGATTTCATCAAGCCCAGTTACATACTCAGAATCTGTACTACTGAGCAAATAGGATTTGTCTCTGTAGGCAAAAAACTTATTTCTGACAAAGTTGCCCAAATGCATCTCAGAAGTGTGCAACTTGTTCCCTGAGTTAGAAAACGTCGAGAAACGTTCATTTCTGCTAGCGCTGTGCTTCTACACATGTATTTGCTGAACGGTGATAGCGCACAGTAATGCACTTTTCTCCCAGCAAATACACTGTTTCTAAGGAAATGGGAACACACTGAGGAGACACTTGTTGGAGCTACTGTGACTAAAACTGAGCTTCCCTACGCACAGGGAAGCAAGAGAAATGCTGATTTCATCCAGCCCAGTTACATACTCAGAATCTGTACTACTGAGCAAATAGGCATGTCTCTGTAGGCAAAAAACTTATTTCTGACAAAGATGCCCAAATGCATCTCAGAAGTGTGCAACTTGTTCCCTGAGTTAGAAAACGTCGAGAAACGTTTATATCTGCTAGCGCTGTGCTTCTGCACATGTATTTGCTGAACGGTGAAAGCGCACAGTAATGCACTTTTCTCCCAGCAAATACACTGTTTCTAAGGAAATGGGAACACACTGAGGAGACACTTGTGGGAGCTACTGTGACTAAAACCGAGCTTCCCTACGCACAGGGAAGCAAGAGAAATGCTGATTTCATCAAGCCCAGTTACATACTCAGAATCTGTACTACTGCGCAAATAGGCATGTGTCTGTAGGCAAAAAACTCATTTCTGACAAAGTTGCCCAAATGCATCCCAGAAGTGTGCAACTTGTTCCCTGAGTTAGAAAACGTCGAGAAACGGTCATATCTGCTAGCGCTGTGCTTCTACACATGTATTTGCTGAACGGTGAAAGCGCACAGTAATGCACTTTTCTCCCAGCAAATACACTGTTTCTAAGGAAATGGGAACACACTGAGGAGACACTTGTGGGAGCTACTGTGACTAAAACTGAGCTTCCCTACGCACAGGGAAGCAAGAGAAATGCTGATTTCATCAAGCCCAGTTACATACTCAGAATCTGAACTACTGCGCAAATAGGCATGAATCTGTAGACATAAAAGTCATTTCTGACGAAGTTGCCCAAATGCATCTCAAAAGTGTGCAACTTGTTCCCTGAGTTAGAAAACGTCGAGAAACATTCGTTTCTGCTAGCGCTGTGCTTATACACATGTATTTGCTGAATGGTGAAAGCGCACAGTAATGCACTTTTCTCCCAGCAAATACACTGTTTCTAAGGAAATGGGAACACACTGAGGAGACACTTGTGGGAGCTACTGTGACTAAAACTGAGCTTCCCTACGCACAGGGAAACAAGAGAAATGCTGATTTAATCAAGCCCAGTTATATACTCAGAATCTGTACTACTGCGCAAATAGGCATGTCTCTGTAGGCAAAAAACTCATTTCTGACAAAGTTGCCCAAATGCATCTCAGAAGTGTGCAACTTGTTCCCTGAGTTAGAAAACGTCGAGAAACGTTCGTTTCTGCTAGCGCTGTGCTTCTACACATGTATTTGCTGAACGGTGAAAGCGCACAGTAATGCACTTTTCTCCCAGCAAATACACTGTTTCTAAGGAAATTGGAACACACTGAGGAGACACTTGCGGGAGCTACTGTGACTAAAACCGAGTTTCCCTACGCACAGGGAAGCAAGAGAAATGCTGATTTCATCAAGCCCAGTTACATACTCAGAATCTGTACTACTGCGCAAAAAGGCATGTCTCTGTAGGCAAAAAACTCATTTCTGACAAAGTTGCCCAAATGCATCTCAGAAGTGTGCAACTTGTTCCCTGAGTTAGAAAACATCGAGAAACGGTCGTATCTGCTAGCGCTGTGCTTCTGCACATGTATTTGCTGAACGGTGAACGCGCACAGTAATGCACTATTCTCCCAGCAAAGACACTGTTTCTATGGAAATGGGAAGAGACTGAGGAGACACTTGTCGGAGCTACTGTGACTAAAACTGAGCTTCCCTACGCACAGGGAAGCAAGAGAAATGCTGATTTCATCAAGCCCAGTTACATACTCAGAATCTGTACTACTGCGCAAATAGGCATGTCTCTGTAGGCAAAAAACTCATTTCTGACAAAGTTGCCCAAATGCATCTCAGAAGTGTGCAACTTGTTCCCTGAGTTAGAAAACGTCGAGAAACGTTCATTTCTGCTAGCGCTGTGCTTCTACACATGTATTTGCTGAACGGTGATAGCGCACAGTAATGCACTTTTCTCCCAGCAAATACACTGTTTCTAAGGAAATGGGAACACACTGAGGAGACACTTGTGGGAGCTACTGTGACTAAAACCGAGCTTTCCTACGCACAGGGAATCAAGAGATATGCTGATTTCATCAAGCCTAGTTACATACTCAGAATCTGTACTACTGCGCAAATAGGCATGTGTCTGTAGGCAAAAAACTCATTTCTGACAAAGTTGCCCAAATGCATCTCAGAAGTGTGCAACTTGTTCCCTGAGTTCGAAAACGTCGAGAAACGGTCATATCTGCTAACGCTGTGCTTCTACACATGTATTTGCTGAACGGTGAAAGCGCACAGTAATGCACTTTTCTCCCAGCAAATACACTGTTTCTAAGGAAATGGGAACACCCTGAGGAGACACTTGTGGGAGCTACTGTGACTAAAACTGAGCTTCCCTGAGCACAGGGAAGCAAGAGAAATGCTGATTTCATCAAGCCCAGTTACATACTCAGAATCTGTACTACTGCGCAAATAGGCATGTGTCTGTAGGCAAAAAACTCATTTCTGACAAAGTTGCCCAAATGCATCTCAGAAGTGTGCAACTTGTTCCCTGAGTTAGAAAACGTTGAGAAACGTTCGTTTATGCTAGCGCTGTGCTTCTACACATGTATTTGCTGAACAGTGAAAGCGCACAGTAATGCACTTTTCTCCCAGCAAATACACTGTTTCTAAGGAAATGGGAACACACTGAGGAGACACTTGTGGGAGCTACTGTGACTAAAACTGAGCTTCCCTACGCACAGGGAAGCAAGAGAAATGCTGATTTCATCCAGCCCAGTTACATACTCAGAATCTGTACTACTGCGCAAATAGGCATGTCTCTTTAGGCAAAAAACTCATTTCTGACAAAGTTGCCCAAATGCATCTCAGAAGTGTGCAACTTGTTCCCTGAGTTAGAAAACGTCGAGAAACGTTCATTTCTGCTACCGCTGTGCTTCTACACATGTATTTGCTCAACGGTGAAAGCGCACAGTAATGCACTTTTCTCCCAGCAAATACACTGTTTCTAAGGAAATGGGAACACACTGAGGAGACACTTGTGGGAGCTACTGTGACTAAAACTGAGCTTCCCTACGCACAGGGAAGCAAGAGAAATGCTGATTTCATCCAGCCCAGTTACATACTCAGAATCTGTACTACTGCGCAAATAGGCATGTCTCTTTAGGCAAAAAACTCATTTCTGACAAAGTTGCCCAAATGCATCTCAGAAGTGTGCAACTTGTTCCCTGAGTTAGAAAACATCGAGAAACGTTCATTTCTGCTAGCGCTGTGCTTCTACACATGTATTTGCTCAACGGTGAAAGCGCACAGTAATGCACTTTTCTCCCAGCAAATACACTGTTTCTAAGGAAATGGGAACACACTGAGGAGACACTTGTGGGAGCTACTGTGACTAAAACCGAGCTTCCCTACGCACAGGGAAGCAAGAGAAATGCTGATTTCATCCAGCCCAGTTACATACTCAGAATCTGTACTACTCTGCAAATAGGCATGTGTCTGTAGGCAAAAAACTCATTTCTGACAAAGTTGCCCAAATGCATCTCAGAAGTGTGCAACTTGTTCCCTGAGTTCGAAAACGTCGAGAAACGGTCATATCTGTTAACGCTGTGCTTCTACACATGTATTTGCTGAACGGTGAAAGCGCACAGTAATGCACTTTTCTCCCAGCAAATACACTGTTTCTAAGGAAATGGGAACACACTGAGGAGACACTTGTGGGAGCTACTGTGACTAAAACTGAGCTTCCCTAAGCGCAGGGAAGCAAGAGAAATGCTGATTTCATCAAGCCCAGTTACATACTCAGAATCTGTACTACTGCGCAAATAGGATTTGTCTCTGTAGGCAAAAAACTCATTTCTGACAAAGTTGCCCAAATGCATCTCAGAAGTGTGCAACTTGTTCCCTGAGTTAGAAAACATCGAGAAACGGTCGTATCTGCTAGCGCTGTGCTTCTACACATGTATTTGCTGAACGGTGAAAGCGCACAGTAATGCACTATTCTCCCAGCAAAGACACTGTTTCTAAGGAAATGGGAACACACTGAGGAGACACTTGTGGGAGCTACTGTGACTAAAACTGAGCTTCCCTACGCACAGGGAAGCAAGAGAAATGCTGATTTCATCCAGCCCAGTTACATACTCAGAATCTGTACTACTGCGCAAATAGGCATGTCTCTGTAGGCAAAAAACTCATTTCTGACAAAGTTGCCCAAATGCATCTCAGAAGTGTGCAACTTGTTCCCTGAGTTAGAAAACGTCGAGAAACGTTCATTTCTGCTAGCGCTGTGCATCTACACATGTATTTGCTGAACGGTGAAAGCGCACAGTAATGCACTTTTCTCCCAGCAAATACACTGTTTCTAAGGAAATGGGAACACACTGAGGAGACACTTGTGGGAGCTACTGTGACTAAAACCCAGCTTCCCTACGCACAGGGAAGCAAGAGAAATGCTGATTTCATCAAGCCCAGTTACATACTCAGAATCTGTACTACTGCGCAAATAGGATTTGTCTCTGTAGGCAAAAAACTCATTTCTGACAAAGTTGCCCAAATGCATCTCAGAAGTGTGCAACTTGTTCCCTGAGTTAGAAAACGTCGAGAAACGGTCATATCTGCTAACGCTGTGCTTCTACACATGTATTTGCTGAACGGTGAAAGCGCACAGTAATGCACTTTTCTCCCAGCAAATACACTGTTTCTAAGGAAATGGGAACACACTGAGGAGACACTTTTGGGAGCTACTGTGACTAAAACTGAGCTTCCCTAAGCACAGGGAAGCAAGAGAAATGCTGATTTCATCAAGCCCAGTTACATAATCAGAATCTGTACTACTGCGCAAATAGGCATGTGTCTGTAGGAAAAAAACTCATTTCTGACAAAGTTGCCCAAATGCATCTCAGAAGTGTGCAACTTGTTCCCTGAGTTAGAAAACGTCGAGAAACGTTAATTTCTGCTAGCGCTGTGCTTCTACCCATGTATTTCCTGAACGGTGAAAGCGCACAGTAATGCACTTTTCTCCCAGCAAATACACTGTTTCTAAGGAAATGGGAACACACTGAGGAGACACTTGTGGGAGCTACTGTGACTAAAACTGAGCTTCCCTACGCACAGGGAAGCAAGAGAAATGCTGATTTCATCCAGCCCAGTTACATACTCAGAATCTGTACTACTGCGCAAATAGGCATGTCTCTTTAGGCAAAAAACTCATTTCTGACAAAGTTGCCCAAATGCATCTCAGAAGTGTGCAACTTGTTCCCTGAGTTAGAAAACGTCGAGAAACGTTCATTTCTGCTACCGCTGTGCTTCTACACATGTATTTGCTGAACGGTGAAAGCGCACAGTAATGCACTTTTCTCCCAGCAAATACACTGTTTCTAAGGAAATGGGAACACACTGAGGAGACACTTGTGGGAGCTACTGTGACTAAAACTGAGCTTCCCTACGCACAGGGAAGCAAGAGAAATGCTGATTTCATCCAGCCCAGTTACATACTCAGAATCTGTACTACTGCGCAAATAGGCATGTCTCTTTAGGCAAAAAACTCATTTCTGACAAAGTTGCCCAAATGCATCTCAGAAGTGTGCAACTTGTTCCCTGAGTTAGAAAACATCGAGAAACGTTCATTTCTGCTAGCGCTGTGCTTCTACACATGTATTTGCTCAACGGTGAAAGCGCACAGTAATGCACTTTTCTCCCAGCAAATACACTGTTTCTAAGGAAATGGGAACACACTGAGGAGACACTTGTGGGAGCTACTGTGACTAAAACCGAGCTTCCCTACGCACAGGGAAGCAAGAGAAATGCTGATTTCATCCAGCCCAGTTACATACTCAGAATCTGTACTACTCTGCAAATAGGCATGTGTCTGTAGGCAAAAAACTCATTTCTGACAAAGTTGCCCAAATGCATCTCAGAAGTGTGCAACTTGTTCCCTGAGTTCGAAAACGTCGAGAAACGGTCATATCTGTTAACGCTGTGCTTCTACACATGTATTTGCTGAACGGTGAAAGCGCACAGTAATGCACTTTTCTCCCAGCAAATACACTGTTTCTAAGGAAATGGGAACACACTGAGGAGACACTTGTGGGAGCTACTGTGACTAAAACTGAGCTTCCCTAAGCGCAGGGAAGCAAGAGAAATGCTGATTTCATCAAGCCCAGTTACATACTCAGAATCTGTACTACTGCGCAAATAGGATTTGTCTCTGTAGGCAAAAAACTCATTTCTGACAAAGTTGCCCAAATGCATCTCAGAAGTGTGCAACTTGTTCCCTGAGTTAGTAAACATCGAGAAACGGTCGTATCTGCTAGCGCTGTGCTTCTACACATGTATTTGCTGAACGGTGAATGCGCACAGTAATGCACTATTCTCCCAGCAAAGACACTGTTTCTAAGGAAATGGGAACACACTGAGGAGACACTTGTGGGAGCTACTGTGACTAAAACTGAGCTTCCCTACGCACAGGGAAGCAAGAGAAATGCTGATTTCATCCAGCCCAGTTACATACTCAGAATCTGTACTACTGCGCAAATAGGCATGTCTCTGTAGGCAAAAAACTCATTTCTGACAAAGTTGCCCAAATGCATCTCAGAAGTGTGCAACTTGTTCCCTGAGTTAGAAAACGTCGAGAAACGTTCATTTCTGCTAGCGCTGTGCATCTACACATGTATTTGCTGAACGGTGAAAGCGCACAGTAATGCACTTTTCTCCCAGCAAATACACTGTTTCTAAGGAAATGGGAACACACTGAGGAGACACTTGTGGGAGCTACTGTGACTAAAACCCAGCTTCCCTACGCACAGGGAAGCAAGAGAAATGCTGATTTCATCAAGCCCAGTTACATACTCAGAATCTGTACTACTGCGCAAATAGGATTTGTCTCTGTAGGCAAAAAACTCATTTCTGACAAAGTTGCCCAAATGCATCTCAGAAGTGTGCAACTTGTTCCCTGAGTTAGAAAACGTCGAGAAACGGTCATATCTGCTAACGCTGTGCTTCTACACATGTATTTGCTGAACGGTGAAAGCGCACAGTAATGCACTTTTCTCCCAGCAAATACACTGTTTCTAAGGAAATGGGAACACACTGAGGAGACACTTTTGGGAGCTACTGTGACTAAAACTGAGCTTCCCTACGCACAGGGAAGCAAGAGAAATGCTGATTTCATCAAGCCCAGTTACATAATCAGAATCTGTACTACTGCGCAAATAGGCATGTGTCTGTAGGAAAAAAACTCATTTCTGACAAAGTTGCCCAAATGCATCTCAGAAGTGTGCAACTTGTTCCCTGAGTTAGAAAACGTCGAGAAACGTTAATTTCTGCTAGCGCTGTGCTTCTACCCATGTATTTCCTGAACGGTGAAAGCGCACAGTAATGCACTTTTCTCCCAGCAAATACACTGTTTCTAAGGAAATGGGAACACACTGAGGAGACACTTGTGGGAGCTACTGTGACTAAAACTGAGCTTCCCTACGCACAGGGAAGCAAGAGAAATGCTGATTTCATCCAGCCCAGTTACATACTCAGAATCTGTACTACTGCGCAAATAGGCATGTCTCTTTAGGCAAAAAACTCATTTCTGACAAAGTTGCCCAAATGCATCTCAGAAGTGTGCAACTTGTTCCCTGAGTTAGAAAACGTCGAGAAACGTTCATTTCTGCTAGCGCTGTGCTTCTACACATGTATTTGCTCAACGGTGAAAGCGCACAGTAATGCACTTTTCTCCCATAAATACACTGTTTCTAAGGAAATGGGAACACACTGAGGAGACACTTGTGGGAGCTACTGTGACTAAAACCGAGCTTCCCTACGCACAGGGAAGCAAGAGAAATGCTGATTTCATCAAGCCCAGTTACATACTCAGAATCTGTACTACTGCGCAAATAGGCATGAATCTGTAGGCAAAAAACTCATTTCTGACAAAGATGCCCAAATGCATCTCAGAAGTGTGCAACTTGTTCCCTGAGTTAGAAAACGTCGAGAAACGTTCGTTTCTGCTAGCGCTGTGCTTCTACACATGTATTTGCTGAACAGTGAAAGCGCACAGTAATGCACTATTCTCCCAGCAAAGACACTGTTTCTAAGGAAATGGGAACACACTGAGGAGACACTTGTGGGAGCTAATGTGACTAAAACCGAACTTCCCTACGCACAGGGAAGCAAGAGAAATGCTGATTTCATCAAGCCCAGTTACATACTCAGAATCTGTACTACTGTGCAAATAGGCAAAACAAGTGCGTTCTAAAGCACGTCTCTTTAGGCAAAAAACTCATTTCTGACAAAGTTGCCCAAATGCATCTCAGAAGTGTGCAACTTGTTCCCTGAGTTATAAAACGTCGAGAAACGGTCATATCTGCTAACGCTGTGCTTCTACACATGTATTTGCTGAACGGTGAAAGCGCACAGTAATGCACTTTTCTCCCAGCAAATACACTGTTTCTAAGGAAATGGGAACACACTGAGGAGACACTTGTGGGAGCTACTGTGACTAAAACTGAGCTTCCCTTCGCACAGGGAAGCAAGAGAAATGCTGATTTCATCAAGCCCAGTTACATACTCAGAATCTGTACTACTGCGCAAATAGGCATGTCTCTTTTGGCAAAAAACTCATTTCTGACAAAGTTGCCCAAATGCATCTCAGAAGTGTGCAACTTGTTCCCTGAGTTAGAAAACGTCGAGAAACGTTCATTTCTGCTAGCGCTGTGCTTCTACACATGTATTTGCTGAACGGTGAAAGCGCACAGTAATGCACTTTTCTCCCAGCAAATACACTGTTTCTAAGGAAATGGGAACACACTGAGGAGACACTTGTGGGAGCTACTGTGACTAAAACCCAGCTTCCCTACGCACAGGGAAGCAAGAGAAATGCTGATTTCATCAAGCCCAGTTACGTACTCAGAATCTGTACTACTGCGCAAATAGGATTTGTCTCTGTAGGCAAAAAACTCATTTCTGACAAAGTTGCCCAAATGCATCTCAGAAGTGTGCAACTTGTTCCCTGAGTTAGAAAACGTCGAGAAACGGTCATATCTGCTAACGCTGTGCTTCTACACATGTATTTGCTGAATGGTGAAAGCGCACAGTAATGCACTTTTCTCCCAGCAAATACACTGTTTCTAAGGAAATGGGAACACACTGAGGAGACACTTTTGGGAGCTACTGTGACTAAAACTGAGCTTCCCTAAGCACAGGGAAGCAAGAGAAATGCTGATTTCATCCAGCCCAGTTACATAATCAGAATCTGTACTACTGCGCAAATAGGCATGTGTCTGTAGGAAAAAAACTCATTTCTGACAAAGTTGCCAAAATGCATCTCAGAAGTGTGCAACTTGTTCCCTGAGTTAGAAAACGTCGAGAAACGCTCATTTCTGCTAGTGCTGTGCTTCTACACATGTATTTGCTGAACGGTGAAAGCGCACAGTAATGCACTTTTCTCCTAGCAAATACACTGTTTCTATGGAACTGGGAACACACTGAGGAGACACTTGTGGGAGCTACTGTGACTAAAACTGAGCTTCCCTACGCACAGGGAAGCAAGAGAAATGCTAATTTCATCAAGCCCAGTTACATACTCAGAATCTGTACTACTGCACAAATAGGCATGTCTCTTTAGGCAAAAAACTCATTTCTGACAAAGTTGCCCAAATGCATCTCAGAAGTGTGCAACTTGTTCCCTGAGTTATAAAACGTCGAGAAACGGTCATATCTGCTAACGCTGTGCTTCTACACATGTATTTGCTGAACGGTGAAAGCGCACAGTAATGCACTTTTCTCCCAGCAAATACACTGTTTCTAAGGAAATGGGAACACACTGAGGAGACACTTGTGGGAGCTACTGTGACTAAAACTGAGCTTCCCTTCGCACAGGGAAGCAAGAGAAATGCTGATTTCATCAAGCCCAGTTACATACTCAGAATCTGTACTACTGCGCAAATAGGCATGTCTCTTTTGGCAAAAAACTCATTTCTGACAAAGTTGCCCAAATGCATCTCAGAAGTGTGCAACTTGTTCCCTGAGTTAGAAAACGTCGAGAAATGTTCGTTTCTGCTAGCGCTGTGCTTCTACACATGTATTTGCTGAACGGTGAAAGCGCACAGTAATGCACTTTTCTCCCAGCAAATACACTGTTTCTTAGGAAATGGGAACACACTGAGGAGATACTTGTGGGAGGTACTGTAACTAAAACTGAGCTTCCCTACGCACAGGGAAGCAAGAGAAATGCTGATTTCATCAAGCCCAGTTACATACTCAGAATCTGTACTACTGCGCAAATAGGCATGTCTCTGTAGGCAAAAAACTCATTTCTGACAAAGTTGCCCAAATG
Organism: Acomys minous; assembly: GCF_964271855.1. Taxonomy (NCBI): domain Eukaryota; kingdom Metazoa; phylum Chordata; class Mammalia; order Rodentia; family Muridae; genus Acomys; species Acomys minous. The sequence goes on from NW_028182154.1 coordinate 348,573, forward strand.
CATCTCAGAAGTGTGCAACTTGTTCCCTGAGTTAGAAAACGTCGGGAAACGTTCGTTTCTGCTAGCGCTGTGCTTCTACACATGTATTTGCTGAACGGTGAAACCGCACAGTAATGCACTTTTCTCCCAGCAAATACACTGTTTCTAAGGAAATGGGAACACACTGAGGAGACACTTGTGGGAGCTACTGTGACTAAAACTGAGCTTCCCTACGCACAGGGAAGCAAGAAAAATGCTGATTCCATCAAGCCCAGTTACATACTCAGAATCTGTACTACTGCGCAAATAGGCATGTCTCTTTAGGCAAAAAACTCATTTCTGACAATGTTGCCCAAATGCATCTCAGAAGTATGCAACTTGTTCCCTGAGTTAGAAAACGTCGAGAAACATTTGTTTCTGGTAGCGATGTGCTTCTACACATGTATTTGCTGAACGGTGAAAGCGCACAGTAATGCACTTTTCTCCTAGCAAATACACTGTTTCTATGGAACTGGGAACACACTGAGGAGACACTTGTGGGAGCTACTGTGACTAAAACTGAGCTTCCCTACGCACAGGGAAGCAAGAGAAATGCTAATTTCATCAAGCCCAGTTACATACTCAGAATCTGTACTACTGCACAAATAGGCATGTCTCTTTAGGCAAAAAACTCATTTCTGACAAAGTTGCCCAAATGCATCTCAGAAGTGTGCAACTTGTTCCCTGAGTTAGAAAACGTCGAGAAACGGTCGTATCTGCTAGCGCTGTGCTTCTACACATGTATTTGCTGAACGGTGAAAGCGCACAGTAATGCACTTTTCTCCCAGCAAATACACTGTTTCTAAGGAAATGGGAACACCCTGAGGAGACACTTGTGGGAGCTACTGTGACAAAACTGAGCTTCCCTACGCACAGGGAAGCAAGAAAAATGCTGATTTCATCAAGCCCAGTTACATACTCAGAACTGTACTACTGCGCAAATAGGCATGTCTTTGTAGGCAAAAAACTCATTTCTGACAATGTTGCCCAAATGCATCTCAGAAGTATGCAACTTGTTCCCTGAGTTAGAAAACGTCGAGAAACGTTCGTTTCTGGTAGCGATGTGCTTCTACACATGTATTTGCTGAACGGTGAAAGCGCACAGTAATGCACTTTTCTCCCAACAAATACACTGTTTCTAAGGAAATGGGAACACACTGAGGAGACACTTGTGGGAGCTACTGTGACTAAAACTGAGCTTCTCTACGCACAGGGAAGCAAGAGAAATGCTGATTTCATCAAGCCCAGTTACATACTCAGAATCTGTACTACTGCGCAAATAGGCATGTCTCTGTAGGAAAAAAACTCATTTCTGACAAAGTTGCCCAAATGCATCTCAGAAGTGTGCAACTTGTTCCCTGAGTTAGAAAACGTCGAGAAACGGTCTTATCTGCTAGTGCTGTGCTTCTACACGTGTATTTGCTGAACGGTGAAAGCGCACAGTAATGCACTTTTCTCCCAGCAAATACACTGTTTCTAAGGAAGTGGGAACACACTGAGGAGACACTTGTGGGAGCTACTGTGCCTAAAACTGAGCTTCCCTACGCACAGGGAAGCAAGAGAATGCTGATTTCATCAAGCCCATTACATACTCAGAATCTGTACTACTGCGCAAATAGGCATGTCTCTGTAGGCAAAAAACTCATTTCTGACAAAGATGCCCAAATGCATCTCAGAAGTGTGCAACTTGTTCCCTGAGTTAGAAAACGTCGAGAAACGTTCGTTTCTGCTAGCGCTGTGCTTCTACACATGTATTTGCTGAATGGTGAAAGCGCACAGTAATGCACTTTTCTCCCAGCAAATACACTGTTTCTAAGGAAATGGGAACACACTGAGGAGACACTTGTGGGAGCTACTGTGACTAAAACTGAGCTTCCCTACGCACAGGGAAGCAAGAGAAATGCCGATTTCATCAAGCCCAGTTACATACTCAGAATCTGTACTACTGCGCAAATAGGCATGTCCTGTAGGCAAAAAACTCATTTCTGACAAAGTTGCACAAATGCATCTCAGAAGTGTGCAACTTGTTCCCTGAGTTAGAAAACGTCGAGAAACGGTCGTTTCTGCTAGCGCTGTGCTTCTCCACATGTATTTGCTGAACGGTGAAAGCGCACAGTAATGCACTTTTCTCCCAGCAAATACACTGTTTCTATGGAAATGGGAACACACTGGGGAGACACTTGTGGGAGCTACTGTGACTAAAACTGAGCTTCCCTACGTACCGGGAAGCAAGAGAAATGCTGATTTCATCCAGCCCAGTTACATACTCAGAATCTGTACTACTGCGCAAATAGGCATGTCTCTTTAGGCAAAAAACTCATTTCTGACAATGTTGCCCAAATGCATCTCAGAAGTGTGCAACTTGTTCCCTGAGTTAGAAAACGTCGAGAAACGTTCGTTTCTGCTAGCGCTGTGCTTTTACACATGTATTTGCTGAACGGTGAAAGCGCAGAGTAATGCACTATTCTCCCATCAAATACACTGTTTCTAAGGAACTGGGAACACACTGAGGAGACACTTGTGGGAGCTACTGTGACTAAAACTGAGCTTCCCTACGTACCGGGAAGCAAGAGAAATGCTGATTTCATCCAGCCCAGTTACATACTCAGAATCTGTACTACTGCGCAAATAGGCATGTCTCTGTAGGCAAAAAACTCATTTCTGACAAAGTTGCCCAAATGCATCTCAGAAGTGTGCAACTTGTTCCCTGAGTTAGAAAACGTCGAGAAACGTTCGTTTTTGCTAGCGCTGTGGTTCTACACATGTATTTGCTGAACGGTGAAAGCGCACAGTAATGCACTTTTCTCCCAGCAAATACACTGTTTCTAAGGAACTGGGAACACACTGAGGAGACACTTGTGGGAGCTACTGTGACTAAAACTGAGCTTCCCTACGTACAGCGAAGCAAGAGAAATGCTGATTTCATCAAGCCCAGTTACATACTCAGAATCTGTACTACTGCGCAAATAGGCATGTCTCTGTAGGCAAAAAACTCATTTCTGACAAAGTTGCCCAAATGCATCTCAGAAGTGTGCAACTTGTTCCCTGAGTTAGAAAACGTCGAGAAACGTTCGTTTCTGCTAGCGCTGTGCTTCTACACATGTATTTGCTGAACGGTGAAAGCGCACAGTAATGCACTTTTCTCCCAGGAAATACACTGTTTCTAAGGAAATGGGAACACACTGAGGAGACACTTGTGGGAGCTACTTTGACTAAAACTGAGCTTCCCTACGCACAGGGAAGCAAGAGAAATGCTGATTTCATCAAGCCCAGTTACATACTCAGAATCTGTACTACTGCGCAAATAGGCATGAATCTGTAGGCGAAAAACTCATTTCTGACAATGTTGCCCAAATGCATCTCAGAAGTGTGCAACTTGTTCCCTGAGTTAGAAAACGTCGAGAAACGTTTGTTTCTGCTAGCGCTGTGCTTCTACACATGTATTTGCTGAACGGTGAAAGCGCACAGTAATGCACTTTTTTCCCAGCAAATACACTGTTTCTAAGGAAATGGGAACACACTGAGGAGACACTTGTGGGAGCTACTGTGACTAAAACTGAGCTTCCCTACGCACAGGGAAGCAAAAGAAATGCTGATTTCATCAAGCCCAGTTACATACTCAGAATCTGTACTACTTCGCAAATAGGCATGAATCTGTAGGCAAAAAACTCATTTCTGACAAAGATGCCCAAATGCATCTCAGAAGTGTGCAACTTGTTCCCTGAGTTAGAAAACGTCGAGAAATGTTCTTTCTGCTAGCACTGTGCTTCTACACATGTATTTGCTGAACGGTGAAAGCGCACAGTAATGCACTTTTCTCCCAGCAAATACACTGTTTCTAAGGAAATGGGAACACACTGAGGAGACACTTGTGGGAGCTACTGTTACTAAAACTGAGCTTCCCTATGCACAGGGAACCAAGAGAAATGCTGATTTCATCAAGCCCAGTTACATACTCAGAATCTGTACTACTGCGCAAATAGGCATGTCTCTGTAGGCAAATAACTCATTTCTGACAAAGTTGCCCAAATGCATCTCAGAAGTGTGCAACTTGTTCCCTGAGTTAGAAAACGTCGAGAAACGTTCGTTTCTGCTAGCGCTGTGCGTCTACACATGTATTTGCTGAACGGTGAAAGCGCACAGTAATGCACTTTTCTCCCAGCAAATACACTGTTTCTAAAAAAATGGGAACACACTGAGGAGACACTTGTGGGAGCTACTGTGACTAAAACTGAGCTTCCCTACGCACAGGGAAGGAAGAGAAATGGTGATTTCATCAATCCAAGTTACATACTCAGAATCTGTACTACTGCGCAAATAGGCATGAATCTGTAGGCAAAAAACTCATTTCTGACAATGTTGCCCAAATGCATCTCAGAAGTGTGCAACTTGTTCCCTGAGTTAGAAAACGTCGAGAAACGTTCGTTTCTGCTAGCGCTGTGCTTCTACACATGTATTTGCTGAACGGTGAAAGCGCACAGTAATGCACTTTTCTCCCAGCAAATACACTGTTTCTAAGGAACTGGGAACACACTGAGGAGACACTTGTGGGAGCTACTGTGACTAAAACTGAGCTTCCCTACGTACAGCGAAGCAATAGAAATGCTGATTTCATCAAGCCCAGTTACATACTCAGAATCTGTACTACTGCGCAAATAGGCATGTCTCTGTAGGCAAAAAACTCATTTCTGACAAAGTTGCCCAAATGCATCTCAGAAGTGTGCAACTTGTTCCCTGAGTTAGAAAACGTCGAGAAACGTTCGTTTCTGCTAGCGCTGTGCTTCTACACATGTATTTGCTGAACGGTGAAAGCGCACAGTAATGCACTTTTCTCCCAGGAAATACACTGTTTCTAAGGAAATGGGAACACACTGAGGAGACACTTGTGGGAGCTACTTTGACTAAAACTGAGCTTCCCTACGCACAGGGAAGCAAGAGAAATGCTGATTTCATCAAGCCCAGTTACATACTCAGAATCTGTACTACTGCGCAAATAGGCATGAATCTGTAGGCGAAAAACTCATTTCTGACAATGTTGCCCAAATGCATCTCAGAAGTGTGCAACTTGTTCCCTGAGTTAGAAAACGTCGAGAAACGTTCGTTTCTGCTAGCGCTGTGCTTCTACACATGTATTTGCTGAACGGTGAAAGCGCACAGTAATGCACTTTTTTCCCAGCAAATACACTGTTTCTAAGGAAATGGGAACACACTGAGGAGACACTTGTGGGAGCTACTGTGACTAAAACTGAGCTTCCCTACGCACAGGGAAGCAAAAGAAATGCTGATTTCATCAAGCCCAGTTACATACTCAGAATCTGTACTACTTCGCAAATAGGCATGAATCTGTAGGCAAAAAACTCATTTCTGACAAAGATGCCCAAATGCATCTCAGAAGTGTGCAACTTGTTCCCTGAGTTAGAAAACGTCGAGAAATGTTCTTTCTGCTAGCACTGTGCTTCTACACATGTATTTGCTGAACGGTGAAAGCGCACAGTAATGCACTTTTCTCCCAGCAAATACACTGTTTCTAAGGAAATGGGAACACACTGAGGAGACACTTGTGGGACCTACTGTGACTAAAACTGAGCTTCCCTACGCACAGGGAAGCAAGAGAAATGCTGATTTCATCAAGCCCAGTTACATACTCAGAATCTGTACTACTGCGCAAATAGGCATGTCTTTATAGGCAAAAAACTCATTTCTGACAATGTTGCCCAAATGCATCTCAGAAGTGTGCAACTTGTTCCCTGAGTTAGAAAACGTCGAGAAACGTTCGTTTCTGCTAGCGCTGTGCTTCTACACATGTATATGCTGAACGGTGAAAGCGCACAGTAATGCACTTTTCTCCCAGCAAATACACTGTTTCTAAGGAAATGGGAACACACTGAGGAGACACTTGTGGGAGCTACTGTTACTAAAACTGAGCTTCCCTATGCACAGGGAACCAAGAGAAATGCTGATTTCATCAAGCCCAGTTACATACTCAGAATCTGTACTACTGCACAAATAGGATTTGTCTCTGTAGGCAAAAAACTCATTTCTGACAAAGTTGCCCAAATGCATCTCAGAAGTGTGCAACTTGTTCCCTGAGTTAGAAAACGTCGAGAAACGTACGTTTCTGCTAGCGCTGTGCGTCTACACATGTATTTGCTGAACGGTGAAAGCGCACAGTAATGCACTTTTCTCCCAGTAAATACACTGTTTCTAAAAAAATGGGAACACACTGAGGAGACACTTGTGGGAGCTACTGTGACTAAAACTGAGCTTCCCTACGCACAGGGAAGGAAGAGAAATGGTGATTTCATCAATCCAAGTTACATACTCAGAATCTGTACTACTGTGCAAATAGGCATGAATCTGTAGGCAAAAAACTCATTTCTGACAATGTTGCCCAAATGCATCTCAGAAGTGTGCAACTTGTTCCCTGAGTTAGAAAACGTCGAGAAACGTTCGTTTCTGCTAGCGCTGTGCTTCTACACATGTATTTGCTGAACGGTGAAAGCGCACAGTAATGCACTTTTCTCCCAGCAAATACACTGTTTCTAAGGAAATGGGAACACACTGAGGAGACACTTGTGGGAGCTACTGGGACTAAAACTGAGCTTCCCTACGCACAGGGAAGCAAAAGAAATGCTGATTTCATCACGCCCAGTTACATACTCAGAATCTGTACTACTTCGCACATAGGCATGAATCTGAAGGCAAAAAACTCATTTCTGACAAAGATGCCCAAATGCATCTCAGAAGTTTGCAACTTGTTCCCTGAGTTAGAAAACGTCGAGAAATGTTCTTTCTGCTAGCACTGTGCTTCTACACATGTATTTGCTGAACGGTGAAAGCGCACAGTAATGCACTTTTCTCCCAGCAAATACACTGTTTCTAAGGAAATGGGAACACACTGAGGAGACACTTGTGGGACCTACTGTGACTAAAACTGAGCTTCCCTACGCACAGGGAAGCAAGAGAAATGCTGATTTCATCAAGCCCAGTTACATACTCAGAATCTGTACTACTGCGCAAATAGGCATGTCTCTGTAGGCAAAAAACTCATTTCTGACAAAGTTGCCCAAATGCATCTCAGAAGTGTGGAACTTGTTTTCTGAGGTAGAAAACGTCGAGAAACGGTCTTTTCTGCTAGCGCTGTGCCTCTACACATGTACTTGCTGAACGGTGAAAGCGCACAGTAATGAACTTTTCTCCCAGCAAATACACTGTTTCTAAGGAAATGGGAACACACTGAGGAGACACTTGTGGGAGCTACTGTGACTAAAACTGAGCTTCCCTACCCACAGGGAAGGAAGAGAAATGGTGATTTCATCAAGCCAAGTTACATACTCAGAATGTGTACTACTGCGCAAATAGGCATGTCTTTGTAGGCAAAAAACTCATTTCTGACAAAGTTGCCCAAATGCATCTCAGAAGTGTGCAACTTGTTCCCTGAGTTAGAAAACGTCGAGAAACGTTCGTTTCTGCTAGCGCTGTGCTTCTACACATGTATTTGCTGAACGGTGAAAGGGCACAGTAATGCACTTTTCTCCCAGCAAATACACTGTTTCTAAGGAAATGGGAACACACTGAGGAGACACTTGTGGGAGCTACTGTGACTAAAACTGAGCTTCCCTACGCACAGGGAAGGAAAAGAAATGCTGATTTCATCAAGCCCAGTTACATACTCAGAATCTGTACTACTTCGCAAATAGGCATGAATCTGTAGGCAAAAAACTCATTTCTGACAAAGATGCCCAAATGCATCTCAGAAGTGTGCAACTTGTTCCCTGAGTTAGAAAACGTCGAGAAATGTTCTTTCTGCTAGCACTGTGCTTCTACACATGTATTTGCTGAACGGTGAAAGCGCACAGTAATGAACTTTTCTCCCAGCAAATACACTGTTTCTAAGGAAATGGGAACACACTGAGGAGACACTTGTGGGACCTACAGTGACTAAAACTGAGCTTCCCTACGCACAGGGAAGCAAGAGAAATGCTGATTTCATCAAGCCCAGTTACATACTCAGAATCTGTACTACTGCGCAAATAGGCATGTCTCTGTAGGCAAAAAACTCATTTGTGACAAAGTTGCCCAAATGCATCTCAGAAGTGTGCAACTTGTTCCCTGAGTTAGAAAACGTAGAGAAACGTTCGTTTCTGCTAGCGCTGTGCTTCTACACATGTTTTTGGTGAACGGTGAAAGCGCACAGTAATGCACTTTTCTCCCAGCAAATACACTGTTTCTAAGGAAATGGGAACACACTGAGGAGACACTTGTGGGAGCTACTGTGACTAAAACTGAGCTTCCCTACGCACAGGGAAGCAAGAGAAATGCTGATTTCATCAAGCCCAGTTACATACTCAGAATGTGTACTACTGCGCAAATAGGCATGTCTCTTTAGGCAAAAAACTCATTTCTGACAAAGTTGCCCAAATGCATCTCAGAAGTGTGGAACTTGTTTTCTGAGGTAGAAAACGTCTAGAAACGGTCTTTTCTGCTAGCGCTGTGCCTCTACACATGTACTTGCTGAACGGTGAAAGCGCACAGTAATGAACTTTTCTCCCATCAAATACACTGTTTCTAAGGAAATGGGAACACACTGAGGAGACACTTGTGAGAGCTACTGTTACTAAAACTGAGCTTCCCTATGCACAGGGAAGAGAGAGAAATGCTGATTTCATCAAGCCCAGTTACATATTCTGAATCTGTACTACTGCGCAAATAGGCATGTCTCTGTAGGCAAAAAACTCATTTCTGACAATGTTGCCCAAATGCATCTCAGAAGTGTGCAACTTGTTCCCTGAGTTTGAAAACGTCGAGAAACGTTCGTTTCTGCTAGCACTGTGCTTCTACACATGTATTTGCTTAACGGTGAAAGTGCACAGTAATGCACTTTTCTCCCAGCAAATACACTGTTTCTAAGGAAATGGGAACACACTGAGGAGACACTTGTGGGAGCTACTGTGACTAAAACTGAGCTTCCCTACGCACAGGGAAGCAAGAGAAATGCTGATTTCATCAAGCCCAGTTACATACTCAGAATCTGTACTACTGCGCAAATAGGCATGTCTCTGTAGGCAAAAAACTCATTTGTGACAAAGTTGCTCAAATGCATCTCAGAAGTGTGCAACTTGTTCCCTGAGTTAGAAAACGTCGAGAAACGTTCGTTTCTGCTAGCGCTGTGCTTCTACACATGTATTTGCTGAACGGTGAATGCGCACAGTAATGCACTTTTCTCCCAGCAAATACACTGTTTCTAAGGAAATGGGAACACACTGAGGAGACACTTGTGGGAGCTACTGTGACTAAAACTGAGCTTCCCTACACACAGGGAAGCAAGAGAAATGTTGATTTCATCAAGCCCAGTTACATACACAGAATCTGTACTACTGCACAAATAGGCATGTCTCTGTAGGCAAAAAAACTCATTTCTGACAAAGTTGCCAAAATGCATCTCAGAAGTGTGCAACTTGTTCCCTGAGTTAGAAAACGTCGAGAAACGGTCGTTTCTGCTAGCGCTGTGCTTCTACACATGTATTTGCTGAACGGTGAAAGCGCACAGTAATGCACTTTTCTCCCAGCAAATACACTGTTTCTAAGGAAATGGGAACACACTGAGGAGACACTTGAGGGAGCTACTGTGACTAAAACAGAACTTCCCTACACACAGGGAAGCAAGAGAAATGCTGATTTCATCCAGCCCAGTTACATACTCAGAATCTGTACTACTGCGCAAATAGGCATGTCTTTGTATGCAAAAAACTCATTTCTGACAATGTTGCCCAAATGCATCTCAGAAGTGTGCAACTTGTTCCCTGAGTTAGAAAACGTCGAGAAACGTTCGTTTCTGCTAGCACTGTGCTTCTACACATGTATTTGCTGAACGGTGAAAGCGCACAGTAATGCACTTTTCTCCCAGCAAATACACTGTTTCTAAGGAAATGGGAACACACTGAGGAGACACTTTTGGGAGCTACTGTGACTAAAACTGAGCTTCCCTACGCACAGGGAAGCAAGAGAAATGCTAATTTCATCAAGACCAGTTACATACTCAGAATCTGTACTACTGCGCAAATAGGCATGAATCTGTAGGCAAAAAACTCATTTCTGACAAAGATGCCCAAATGCATCTCCGAAGTGTGCAACTTGTTCCCTGAGTTAGAAAACGTCGAGAAACGTTCGTTTCTGCTAGCACTGTGCTTCTACACATGTATTTGCTTAACGGTGAAATCGCACAGTAATGCACTTTTCTCCCAGCAAATACACTGTTTCTAAGGAAATGGGAACACACTGAGGAGACAATTGTGGGAGCTACTGTGACTAAAACTGAGCTTCCCTACGCACAGGGAAGCAAGAGAAATGCTGATTTCATCAAGCCCAGTTACATACTCAGAATCTGTACTACTGCGCAAATAGGCATGTCTCTGTAGGCAAAAAACTCATTTGTGACAAAGTTGCCCAAATGCATCTCAGAAGTGTGCAACTTGTTCCCTAAGTTAGAAAACGTCGAGAAACGTTCGTTTCTGCTAGCGCTGTGCTTCTACACATGTATTTGCTGAACGGTGAAAGCGCACAGTAATGCACTTTTCTCCCAGCAAATACACTGTTTCTAAGGAAATGGGAACACACTGAGGAGACACTTGTGGGAGCTACTGTGACTAAAACTGAGCTTCCCTACGCACAGGGAAGCAAGAGAAATGCTGATTTCATCCAGCCCAGTTACATACTCAGAATCTGTACTACTGCGCAAATAGGCATGTCTCTGTAGGCAAAAAACTCATTTCTGACAAAGTTGCCCAAATGCATCTCAGAAGTGTGCAACTTGTTCCCTGAGTTAGAAAACGTCGAGAAATGGTCATATCTGCTAACGCTGTGCTTCTACACATGTATTTGCTGAACGGTGAAAGCGCACAGTAATGCACTTTTCTCCCAGCAAATACACTGTTTCTAAGGAAATGGGAACACACTGAGGAGACACTTGTGGGAGCTACTGTGACTAAAACTGAGCTTCCCTACACACAGGGAAGCAAGAGAAATGCTGATTTCATCAAGACCAATTACATACACAGAATCTGTACTACTGCGCAAATATGTATGTCTCTTTAGGCAAAAAAACTCATTTCTGACAAAGTTGCCAAAATGCATCTCAGAAGTGTGCAACTTGTTCCCTGAGTTAGAAAACGTCGAGAAACGGTCGTTTCTGCTAGCGCTGTGCTTCTACACATGTATTTGCTGAACGGTGAAAGCGCACAGTAATGCACTTTTCTCCCAGCAAATACACTGTTTCTAAGGAAATGGGAACACACTGAGGAGACACTTGTGGGAGCTACTGGGACTAAAACTGAGCTTCCCTACGCAGGGAAGCAAAAGAAATGCTGATTTCATCCAGCCCAGTTACATACTCAGAATCTGTACTACTTCGCAAATAGCCATGAATCTGTAGGGAAAAAACTCATTTCTGACAAAGATGCCCAAATGCATCTCAGAAGTGTGCAACTTGTTCCCTGAGTTAGAAAACGTCGAGAAATATTCTTTCTGCTAGCACTGTGCTTCTACACATGTATTTGCTGAACGGTGAAAGCGCACAGTAATGCACTTTTCTCCCAGCAAATACACTGTTTCTAAGGAAATGGGAACACACTGAGGAGACACTTGTGGGAGCTACTGTGACTAAAACTGAGCTTCCCTACGCACAGGGAAGCAAGAGAAATGCTGATTTCATCAAGCCCAGTTACATACTCAGAATCTGTACTACTGCGCAAATAGGCATGTCTCTTTAGGCAAAAAACTCATTTCTGACAAAGTTGCCCAAATGCATCTCAGAAGTGTGGAACTTGTTTTCTGAGGTAGAAAACGTCGAGAAACGGTCTTTTCTGCTAGCGCTGTGCCTCTACACATGTACTTGCTGAACGGTGAAAGCGCACAGTAATGAACTTTTCTCCCATCAAATACACTGTTTCTAAGGAAATGGGAACACACTGAGGAGACACTTGTGAGAGTTACTGTTACTAAAACTGAGCTTCCCTATGCACAGGGAAGCAAGAGAAATGCTGATTTTATCAAGCCCAGTTACATACTCTGAATCTGTACTACTGCGCAAATAGGCATGTCTCTGTAGGCAAAAAACTCATTTCTGACAATGTTGCCCAAATGCATCTCAGAAGTGTGCAACTTGTTCCCTGAGTTTGAAAACGTCGAGAAACGTTCGTTTCTGCTAGCACTGTGCTTCTACACATGTATTTGCTTAACGGTGAAAGCGCACAGTAATGCACTTTTCTCCCAGCAAATACACTGTTTCTAAGGAAATGGGAACACACTGAGGAGACACTTGTGGGAGCTACTGTGACTAAAACTGAGCTTCCCTACGCACAGGGAAGCAAAAGAAATGCTGATTTCATCAAGCCCAGTTACATACTCAGAATCTGTACTACTGCGCAAATAGGCATGTCTCTGTAGGCAAAAAACTCATTTGTGACAAAGTTGCCCAAATGCATCTCAGAAGTGTGCAAATTGTTCCCTGAGTTAGAAAACGTCGAGAAACGTTCGTTTCTGCTAGCGCTGTGCTTCTACACATGTATTTGCTGAACGGTGAAAGCGCACAGTAATGCACTTTTCTCCCAGGAAATACACTGTTTCTAAGGAAATGGGAACACACTGAGGAGACACTTGTGGGAGCTACTGTGACTAAAACTGAGCTTCCCTACACACAGGGAAGCAAGAGAAATGCTGATTTCATCAAGCCCAGTTACATACACAGAATCTGTACTACTGCGCAAATAGGCATGTCTCTGTAGGCAAAAAAACTCATTTCTGACAAAGTTGCCAAAATGCATCTCAGAAGTGTGCAACTTGTTCCCTGAGTTAGAAAACGTCGAGAAACGGTCGTTTCTGCTAGCGCTGTGCTTCTACACATGTATTTGCTGAACGGTGAAAGCGCACAGTAATGCACTTTTCTCCCAGCAAATACACTGTTTCTAAGGAAATGGGAACACACTGAGGAGACACTTGAGGGAGCTACTGTGACTAAAACTGAACTTCCCTACACACAGGGAAGCAAGAGAAATGCTGATTTCATCCAGCCCAGTTACATACTCAGAATCTGTACTACTGCGCAAATAGGCATGTCTCTGTAGGCAAAAAACTCATTTCTGACAATGTTGCCCAAATGCATCTCAGAAGTGTGCAACTTGTTCCCTGAGTTAGAAAACGTCGAGAAACGTTCGTTTCTGCTAGCACTGTGCTTCTACACATGTATTTGCTGACCGGTGAAAGCGCACAGTAATGCACTTTTCTCCCAGCAAATACACTGTTTCTAAGGAAATGGGAACACACTGAGGAGACACTTGTGGGAGCTACTGTGACTAAAACTGAGCTTCCCTACGCACAGGGAAGCAAGAGAAATGCTGATTTCATCAAGCCCAGTTACATACTCAGAATGTGTACTACTGCGCAAATAGGCATGTCTCTTTAGGCAAAAAACTCATTTCTGACAAAGTTGCCCAAATGCATCTCAGAAGTGTGGAACTTGTTTTCTGAGGTAGAAAACGTCGAGAAACGGTCTTTTCTGCTAGCGCTGTGCCTCTACACATGTACTTGCTGAACGGTGAAAGCGCACAGTAATGAACTTTTCTCCCATCAAATACACTGTTTCTAAGGAAATGGGAACACACTGAGGAGACACTTGTGAGAACTACTGTTACTAAAACTGAGCTTCCCTATGCACAGGGAAGAGAGAGAAATGCTGATTTCATCAAGCCCAGTTACATACTCTGAATCTGTACTACTGCGCAAATAGGCATGTCTCTGTAGGCAAAAAACTCATTTCTGACAATGTTGCCCAAATGCATCTCAGAAGTGTGCAACTTGTTCCCTGAGTTTGAAAACGTCGAGAAACGTTCATTTCTGCTAGCACTGTGCTTCTACACATGTATTTGCTTAACGGTGAAAGCGCACAGTAATGCACTTTTCTCCCAGCAAATACACTGTTTCTAAGGAAATGGGAACACACTGAGGAGACACTTGTGGGAGCTACTGTGACTAAAACTGAGCTTCCCTACGCACAGGGAAGCAAGAGAAATGCTGATTTCATCAAGCCCAGTTACATACTCAGAATCTGTACTACTGCGCAAATAGGCATGTCTCTGTAGGCAAAAAACTCATTTGTGACAAAGTTGCTCAAATGCATCTCAGAAGTGTGCAACTTGTTCCCTGAGTTAGAAAACGTCGAGAAACGTTCGTTTCTGCTAGCGCTGTGCTTCTACACATGTATTTGCTGAACGGTGAATGCGCACAGTAATGCACTTTTCTCCCAGCAAATACACTGTTTCTAAGGAAATGGGAACACACTGAGGAGACACTTGTGGGAGCTACTGTGACTAAAACTGAGCTTCCCTACACACAGGGAAGCAAGAGAAATGTTGATTTCATCAAGCCCAGTTACATACACAGAATCTGTACTACTGCACAAATAGGCATGTCTCTGTAGGCAAAAAAACTCATTTCTGACAAAGTTGCCAAAATGCATCTCAGAAGTGTGCAACTTGTTCCCTGAGTTAGAAAACGTCGAGAAACGGTCGTTTCTGCTAGCGCTGTGCTTCTACACATGTATTTGCTGAACGGTGAAAGCGCACAGTAATGCACTTTTCTCCCAGCAAATACACTGTTTCTAAGGAAATGGGAACACACTGAGGAGACACTTGAGGGAGCTACTGTGACTAAAACAGAACTTCCCTACACACAGGGAAGCAAGAGAAATGCTGATTTCATCCAGCCCAGTTACATACTCAGAATCTGTACTACTGCGCAAATAGGCATGTCTTTGTATGCAAAAAACTCATTTCTGACAATGTTGCCCAAATGCATCTCAGAAGTGTGCAACTTGTTCCCTGAGTTAGAAAACGTCGAGAAACGTTCGTTTCTGCTAGCACTGTGCTTCTACACATGTATTTGCTGAACGGTGAAAGCGCACAGTAATGCACTTTTCTCCCAGCAAATACACTGTTTCTAAGGAAATGGGAACACACTGAGGAGACACTTGTGGGAGCTACTGTGACTAAAACTGAGCTTCCCTACGCACAGGGAAGCAAGAGAAATGCTGATTTCATCAAGACCAGTTACATACTCAGAATCTGTACTACTGCGCAAATAGGCATGAATCTGTAGGCAAAAAACTCATTTCTGACAAAGATGCCCAAATGCATCTCAGAAGTGTGCAACTTGTTCCCTGAGTTAGAAAACGTCGAGAAACGTTCGTTTCTGCTAGCACTGTGCTTCTACACATGTATTTGCTTAACGGTGAAAGCGCACAGTAATGCACTTTTCTCCCAGCAAATACACTGTTTCTAAGGAAATGGGAACACACTGAGGAGACAATTGTGGGAGCTACTGTGACTAAAACTGAGCTTCCCTACGCACAGGGAAGCAAGAGAAATGCTGATTTCATCAAGCCCAGTTACATACTCAGAATCTGTACTACTGCGCAAATAGGCATGTCTCTGTAGGCAAAAAACTCATTTGTGACAAAGTTGCCCAAATGCATCTCAGAAGTGTGCAACTTGTTCCCTAAGTTAGAAAACGTCGAGAAACGTTCGTTTCTGCTAGCGCTGTGCTTCTACACATGTATTTGCTGAACGGTGAAAGCGCACAGTAATGCACTTTTCTCCCAGCAAATACACTGTTTCTAAGGAAATGGGAACACACTGAGGAGACACTTGTGGGAGCTACTGTGACTAAAACTGAGCTTCCCTACGCACAGGGAAGCAAGAGAAATGCTGATTTCATCAAGCCCAGTTACATACTCAGAATCTGTACTACTGCGCAAATAGGCATGTCTCTGTAGGCAAAAAACTCATTTCTGACAAAGTTGCCCAAATGCATCTCAGAAGTGTGCAACTTGTTCCCTGAGTTAGAAAACGTCGAGAAACGGTCATATCTGCTAACGCTGTGCTTCTACACATGTATTTGCTGAACGGTGAAAGCGCACAGTAATGCACTTTTCTCCCAGCAAATACACTGTTTCTAAGGAAATGGGAACACACTGAGGAGACACTTGTGGGAGCTACTGTGACTAAAACTGAGCTTCCCTACACACAGGGAAGCAAGAGAAATGCTGATTTCATCAAGACCAATTACATACACAGAATCTGTACTACTGCGCAAATATGCATGTCTCTTTAGGCAAAAAAACTCATTTCTGACAAAGTTGCCAAAATGCATCTCAGAAGTGTGCAACTTGTTCCCTGAGTTAGAAAACGTCGAGAAACGGTCGTTTCTGCTAGCGCTGTGCTTCTACACATGTATTTGCTGAACGGTGAAAGCGCACAGTAATGCACTTTTCTCCCAGCAAATACACTGTTTCTAAGGAAATGGGAACACACTGAGGAGACACTTGTGGGAGCTACTGTGACTAAAACTGAGCTTCCCTACGCACAGGGAAGCAAAAGAAATGCTGATTTCATCCAGCCCAGTTACATACTCAGAATCTGTACTACTTCGCAAATAGCCATGAATCTGTAGGGAAAAAACTCATTTCTGACAAAGATGCCCAAATGCATCTCAGAAGTGTGCAACTTGTTCCCTGAGTTAGAAAACGTCGAGAAATGTTCTTTCTGCTAGCACTGTGCTTCTACACATGTATTTGCTGAACGGTGAAAGCGCACAGTAATGCACTTTTCTCCCAGCAAATACACTGTTTCTAAGGAAATGGGAACACACTGAGGAGACACTTGTGGGAGCTACTGTGACTAAAACTGAGCTTCCCTACGCACAGGGAAGCAAGAGAAATGCTGATTTCATCAAGCCCAGTTACATACTCAGAATCTGTACTACTGCGCAAATAGGCATGTCTATTTAGGCAAAAAACTCATTTCTGACAAAGTTGCCCAAATGCATCTCAGAAGTGTGGAACTTGTTTTCTGAGGTAGAAAACGTCGAGAAACGGTCTTTTCTGCTAGCGCTGTGCCTCTACACATGTACTTGCTGAACGGTGAAAGCGCACAGTAATGAACTTTTCTCCCATCAAATACACTGTTTCTAAGGAAATGGGAACACACTGAGGAGACACTTGTGAGAGCTACTGTTACTAAAACTGAGCTTCCCTATGCACAGGGAAGCAAGAGAAATGCTGATTTCATCAAGCCCAGTTACATACTCTGAATCTGTACTACTGCGCAAATAGGCATGTCTCTGTAGGCAAAAAACTCATTTCTGACAATGTTGCCCAAATGCATCTCAGAAGTGTGCAACTTGTTCCCTGAGTTTGAAAACGTCGAGAAACGTTCGTTTCTGCTAGCACTGTGCTTCTACACATGTATTTGCTTAACGGTGAAAGCGCACAGTAATGCACTTTTCTCCCAGCAAATACACTGTTTCTAAGGAAATGGGAACACACTGAGGAGACACTTGTGGGAGCTACTGTGATTAAAACTGAGCTTCCCTAAGCACAGGGAAGCAAAAGAAATGCTGATTTCATCAAGCCCAGTTACATACTCAGAATCTGTACTACTGCGCAAATAGGCATGTCTCTGTAGGCAAAAAACTCATTTGTGACAAAGTTGCCCAAATGCATCTCAGAAGTGTGCAAATTGTTCCCTGAGTTAGAAAACGTCGAGAAACGTTCGTTTCTGCTAGCGCTGTGCTTCTACACATGTATTTGCTGAACGGTGAAAGCGCACAGTAATGCACTTTTCTCCCAGCAAATACACTGTTTCTAAGGAAATGGGAACACACTGAGGAGACACTTGTGGGAGCTACTGTGACTAAAACTGAGCTTCCCTACACACAGGGAAGCAAGAGAAATGCTGATTTCATCAAGCCCAGTTACATACACAGAATCTGTACTACTGCGCAAATAGGCATGTCTCTGTAGGCAAAAAAACTCATTTCTGACAAAGTTGCCAAAATGCATCTCAGAAGTGTGCAACTTGTTCCCTGAGTTAGAAAACGTCGAGAAACGGTCGTTTCTGCTAGCGCTGTGCTTCTACACATGTATTTGCTGACTGGTGAAAGCGCACAGTAATGCACTTTTCTCCCAGCAAATACACTGTTTCTAAGGAAATGGGAACACACTGAGGAGACACTTGTGGGAGCTACAGTGACTAAAACTGAGCTTCCCTACGCACAGGGAAGCAAGAGAAATGCTGATTTCATCAAGCCCAGTTACATACTCAGAATCTGTGCTACTTCGCTAATAGGCATGTCTCTGTAGGCAAAAAACTCATTTCTGACAAAGTTGCCCAAATGCATCTCAGAAGTGTGCAACTTGTTCTCTGAGTTAGAAAACGTCGAGAAACGGTCATATCTGCTAACGCTGTGCTTCTACACATGTATTTGCTGAACGGTGAAAGCGCACAGTAATGCACTTTTCTCCCAGGAAATACACTGTTTCTAAGGAAATGGGAACACACTGAGGAGACACTTGTGGGAGATACTGTGACTAAAACTGAGCTTCCCTACGCACAGGGAAGCAAGAGAAATGCTGATTTCATCAAGCCCAGTTACATACTCAGAATCTGTACTACTGCGCAAATAGGCATGAATCTGTAGGCAAAAAACTCATTTCTGACAAAGTTGCCCAAATGCATCTCAGAAGTGTGCAACTTGTTCCCTGAGTTAGAAAACGTCGAGAAACGGTCGTTTCTGCTAGCGCTGTGCTTCTACACATGTATTTGCTGAACGGTGAAAGCACACAGTAATGCACTTTTCTCCCAGCAAATACACTGTTTCTAAGGAAATGGGAACACACTGAGGAGACACTTGTGGGAGCTACTGTGACTAAAACTGAGCTTCCCTACGCACAGGGAAGCAAGAGAAATGCTGATTTCATCAAGCCCAGTTACATACTCAGAATCTGTACTACTGCGCAAATAGGCATGTCTCTGTAGGCAAAAAACTCATTTGTGACAAAGTTGCCCAAATGCATCTCAGAAGTGTGCAACTTGTTCCCTGAGTTAGAAAACGTCGAGAAACGTTCGTTTTTGCTAGCGCTGTGCTTCTACACATGTATTTGCTGAACGGTGAAAGCGCACAGTAATGCACTTTTCTCCCAGCAAATACACTGTTTCTAAGGAAATGGGAACACACTGAGGAGACACTTGTGGGAGCTACTGTGACTAAAACTGAGCTTCCCTACGCACAGGGAAGCAAGAGAAATGCTGATTTCATCAAGCCCAGTTACATACTCAGAATCTGTACTACTGCGCAAATAGGCATGAATCTGTAGGCAAAAAACTCATTTCTGACAAAGTTGCCCAAATGCATCTCAGAAGTGTGCAACTTGTTCCCTGAGTTAGAAAACGTCGAGAAACGGTCGTTTCTCCTAGCGCTGTGCTTCTACACATGTATTTGCTGAACGGTGAAAGCGCACAGTAATGCACTTTTCTCCCAGCAAATACACTGTTTCTAAGGAAATGGGAACACACTGAGGAGACACTTGTGGGAGCTACTGTGACTAAAACTGAGCTTCCCTACGCACAGGGAAGCAAGAGAAATGCTGATTTCATCAAGCCCAGTTACATACTCAGAATCTGTACTACTGCGCAAATAGGCATGAATCTGTAGGCAAAAAACTCATTTCTGACAAAGTTGCCCAAATGCATCTCAGAAGTGTGCAACTTGTTCACTGAGTTAGAAAACGTCGAGAAACGTTCGTTTCTGCTAGCGCTGTGCTTCTACACATGTATTTGCTGAACGGTGAAAGCGCACAGTGATGCACTTTTCTCCCAGCAAATACACTGTTTCTAAGGAAATGGGAACACACTGAGGAGACACTTGTGGGAGCTACTGTGACTAAAACTGAGCTTTCCTACGCACAGGGAAGCAAGAGAAATGCTGATTTCATCAAGCCCAGTTACATACTCAGAATCTGAACTACTGCGCAAATAGGCATGTCTTTGTAGGCAAAAAACTCATTTCTGACAAAGTTGCCCAAATGCATCTCAGAAGTGTGCAACTTGTTCCCTGAGTTAGAGAACGTCGAGAAACGTTCGTTTCTGCTAGCGCTGTGCTTCTACACATGTATTTGCTGAACGGTGAAAGCGCACAGTAATGCACTTTTCTCCCAGCAAATACACTGTTTCTAAGGAACTGGGAACACACTGAGGAGACACTTGTGGGAGCTACTGTGACTAAAAGTGAGCTTCCCTACGCACAGGGAAGCAAGAGAAATGCTGATTTCATCAAGCCCAGTTACATACTCAGGATCTGTACTACTGCGCAAATAGGCATGTCTCTTTAGGCAAAAAACTCATTTCTGACAAAGTTGCCCAAATGCATCTCAGAAGTGTGCAACTTGTTCCCTGACTTAGAAAACGTCGAGAAACGTTCATTTCTGCTAGCGCTGTGCTTCTACACATGTATTTGCTGAACAGTGAAAGCGCACAGTAATGCACTTTTCTCCCAGCAAATACACTGTTTCTAAGGAAATGGGAACACACTGAGGAGACACTTGTGGGAGCTACTGTGACTAAAACTGAGCTTCCCTACGCACAGGGAAGCAAGAGAAATGCTGATTTCATCAAGCCCAGTTACATACTCAGAATCTGTACTACTGCGCAAATAGGCATGTCTTTGTGGGCAAAAAACTCATTTCTGACAAAGTTGCCCAAATGCATCTCAGAAGTGTGCAACTTGTTCCCTGAGTTAGAAAACGTCGAGAAACGGTCATATCTGCTAACGCTGTGCTTCTACACATGTATTTGCTGAACGGTGAAAGCGCACAGTAATGCACTTTTCTCCCAGCAAATACACTGTTTCTAAGGAAATGGGAACACACTGAGGAGACACTTGTGGGAGCTATTGTGACTAAAACTGAGCTTCCCTACGCACAGGGAAGCAAGAGAAATGCTGATTTCATCAAGCCCAGTTACATACTGAGAATCTGTACTACTGCGCAAATAGGCATGTCTCTGTAGGCAAAAAGCTCATTTCTGACAAAGTTGCCCAAATGCATCTCAGAAGTGTGCAACTTGTTCCCGGAGTTAGAAAACGTCGAGAAACGTTCGTTTCTGCTAGCACTGTGCTTC
Organism: Acomys minous; assembly: GCF_964271855.1. NCBI lineage: Eukaryota > Metazoa > Chordata > Mammalia > Rodentia > Muridae > Acomys > Acomys minous. The sequence continues at coordinate 369,599 of NW_028182154.1, forward strand.
TACACATGTATTTGCTGAACGGTGAAAGCGCACAGTAATGCACTTTTCTCCCAGCAAATACACTGTTTCTAAAGAAATGGGAACACACTGAGGAGACACTTGTGGGAGCTACTGTGACTGAAACTGAGCTTCCCTACGCACAGGGAAGCAAGAGAAATGCTGATTTCATCCAGCACAGTTACATACTCAGAATCTGTACTACTGCGCCAATAGGCATGTCTCTTTAGGCAAAAAACTCATTTCTGACAAAGTTGCCCAAATGCATCTCAGAAGTGTGCAACTTGTTCCCTGAGGTAGAAAACGTCGAGAAACGGTCGTTTCTGCTAGCGCTGTGCTTCTACACATGTATTTGCTGAACGGTGAAAGCGCACAGTAATGCACTTTTCTCCCAGCAAATACACTGTTTCTAAGGAAATGGGAACACACTGAGGAGACACATGTGGGAGCTACTGTGAGTAAAACTGAGGTTCCCTTCGCACAGGGAAGCAAGAGAAATGCTGATTTCATCCAGCCCAGTTACATACTCAGAATCTGTACTACTGCGCCAATAGGCATGTCTCTGTAGGCAAAAAACTCATTTCTGACAGTTTCCCAAATGCATCTGAGAAGTGTGCAACTTGTTCCCTGAGTTAGAAAACGTCGAGAAACGTTTGTTTCTGCTAGCACTGTGCTTCTACACATGTATTTGCTGAACGGTGAAAGCGCACAGTAATGCACTTTTCTCCCAGCAAATACACTGTTTCTAAGGAAATGGGAACACACTGAGGAGACACTTGTGGGAGCTACTGTGACTAAAACTGAGCTTCCCTACGCACAGGGAAGCAAGAGAAATGCTGATTTCATCCAGCCCAGTTACATACTCAGAATCTGTACTACTGCGCAAATAGGCATGAATCTGTAGGCAAAAAACTCATTTCTGACAAAGTTGCCCAAATGCATCTCAGAAGTGTGCAACTTGTTCCCTGAGTTAGAAAACGTTGAGAAACGGTCATATCTGCTAACGCTGTGCTTCTACACATGTATTTGCTGAACGGTGAAAGCGCACAGTAATGCACTTTTCTCCCAGCAAATACACTGTTTCTAAGGAAATGGGAACACACTGAGGAGACACTTGTGGGAGCTACTGTGACTAAAACTGAGCTTCCCTACGCACAGGGAAGCAAGAGAAATGCTGATTTCATCAAGCCCAGTTACATACTCAGAATCTGTACTACTGCGCAAATAGGCATGTCTCTGTAGGGAAAAAACTCATTTGTGACAAAGTTGCCCAAATGCATCTCAGAAGTGTGCAACTTGTTCCCTGAGTTAGAAAACGTCGAGAAACGTTCGTTTCTGCTAGCGCTGTGCTTCTACACATGTATTTGCTGAACGGTGAAAGTGCACAGTAATGCACTTTTCTCCCAGCAAATACACTGTTTCTAAGGAAATGGGAACACACTGAGGAGACACTTGTGGGAGCTACTGTGACTAAAACTGAGCTTCCCTACGCACAGGGAAGCAAGTGAAATGCTGATTTAATCAAGCCCAGTTACATACTCAGAATCTGTACTACTGCGCAAATAGGCATGAATCTGTAGGCAAAAAACTCATTTCTGACAAAGTTGCCCAAATGCATCTCAGAAGTGTGCAACTTGTTCCCTGAGTTAGAAAACGTCGAGAAACGTTCGTTTCTGCTAGCGCTGTGCTTCTACACATGTATTTGCTGAACGGTGAAAGCGCACAGTAATGCACTTTTCTCCCAGCAAATACACTGTTTCTAAGGAAATGGGAACACACTGAGGAGACACTTGTGGGAGCTACTGTGACTAAAACTGAGCTTTCCTACGCACAGGGAAGCAAGAGAAATGCTGATTTCATCAAGCCCAGTTACATACTCAGAATCTGAACTACTGCGCAAATAGGCATGTCTTTGTATGCAAAAAACTCATTTCTGACAAAGTTGCCCAAATGCATCTCAGAAGTGTGCAACTTGTTCCCTGAGTTAGAGAACGTCGAGAAACGTTCGTTTCTGCTAGCGCTGTGCTTCTACACATGTATTTGCTGAACGGTGAAAGCGCACAGTAATGCACTTTTCTCCCAGCAAATACACTGTTTCTAAGGAACTGGGAACACACTGAGGAGACACTTGTGGGAGCTACTGTGACTAAAAGTGAGCTTCCCTACGCACAGGGAAGCAAGAGAAATGCTGATTTCATCAAGCCCAGTTACATACTGAGAATCTGTACTACTGCGCAAATAGGCATGTCTCTGTAGGCAAAAAGCTCATTTCTGACAAAGTTGCCCAAATGCATCTCAGAAGTGTGCAACTTGTTCCCGGAGTTAGAAAACGTCGAGAAACGTTCGTTTCTGCTAGCACTGTGCTTCTACACATGTATTTGCTGAACGGTGAAAGCGCACAGTAATGCACTTTTCTCCCAGCAAATACACTGTTTCTAAAGAAATGGGAACACACTGAGGAGACACTTGTGGGAGCTACTGTGACTGAAACTGAGCTTCCCTACGCACAGGGAAGCAAGAGAAATGCTGATTTCATCCAGCACAGTTACATACTCAGAATCTGTACTACTGCGCCAATAGGCATGTCTCTTTAGGCAAAAAACTCATTTCTGACAAAGTTGCCCAAATGCATCTCAGAAGTGTGCAACTTGTTCCCTGAGTTAGAAAACGTCGAGAAACGTTCGTTTGTGCTAGCGCTGTGCTTCTACACATGTATTTGCTGAACGGTGAAAGCGCACAGTAATGCACTTTTCTCCCAGCAAATACACTGTTTCTAAGGAAATGGGAACACACTGAGGAGACACTTGTGGGAGCTACTGTGACTAAAACTGAGCTTCCCTACGCACAGGGAAGCAAGAGAAATGCTGATTTCATCCAGCCCAGTTACATACTCAGAATCTGTACTACTGCGCAAATAGGCATGTCTCTGTAGGCAAAAAACTCATTTCTGACAAAGTTGCCCAAATGCATCTCAGAAGTGTGCAACTTGTTCCCTGAGATAGAAAACGTCGAGAAACGGTCGTTTCTGCTAGCGCTGTGCTTCTACACATGTATTTGCTGAACGGTGAAAGCGCACAGTAATGCACTTTTCTCCCAGCAAATACACTGTTTCTAAGGAAATGGGAACACACTGAGGAGACACATGTGGGAACTACTGTGAGTAAAACTGAGGTTCCCTTCGCACAGGGAAGCAAGAGAAATTCTGATTTCATCCAGCCCAGTTACATACTCAGAATCTGTACTACTGCGCCAATAGGCATGTCTCTGTAGGCAAAAAACTCATTTCTGACAGTTTCCCAAATGCATCTCAGAAGTGTGCAACTTGTTCCCTGAGTTAGAAAACGTCGAGAAACGTTTGTTTCTGCTAGCACTGTGCTTCTACACATGTATTTGCTGAACGGTGAAAGCGCACAGTAATGCACTTTTCTCCCAGCAAATACACTGTTTCTAAGGAAATGGGAACACACTGAGGAGACACTTGTGGGAGCTACTGTGACTAAAACTGAGCTTCCCTACGCACAGGGAAGCAAGAGAAATGCTGATTTCATCCAGCCCAGTTACATACTCAGAATCTGTACTACTGCGCAAATAGGCATGAATCTGTAGGCAAAAAACTCATTTCTGACAAAGTTGCCCAAATGCATCTCAGAAGTGTGCAACTTGTTCCCTGAGTTAGAAAACGTCGAGAAACGTTCGTTTCTGCTAGCGCTGTGCTTCTACACATGTATTTGCTGAACGGTGAAAGCGCACAGTAATGCACTTTTCTCCCAGCAAATACACTGTTTCTAAGGAAATGGGAACACACTGAGGAGACACTTGTGGGAGCTACTGTGACTAAAACTGAGCTTCCCTACGCACAGGGAAGCAAGAGAAATGCTGATTTCATCAAGCCCAGTTACATACTCAGAATCTGTACTACTGCGCAAATAGGCATGTCTCTGTAGGCAAAAAACTCATTTCTGACAAAGTTGCCCAAATGCATCTCAGAAGTGTGCAACTTGTTCCCTGAGTTAGAAAACGTCGAGAAACGTTTGTTTCTGCTAGCACTGTGGTTCTACACATGTATTTGCTGAACGGTGAAAGCGCACAGTAATGCACTTTTCTCCCAGCAAATACACTGTTTCTAAGGAAATGGGAACACACTGAGGAGACACTTGTGGGAGCTACTGTGACTAAAACTGAGCTTCCCTACGCACAGGGAAGCAAGAGAAATGCTGATTTCATCAAGCCCAGTTACATACTCAGAATCTGTACTACTGCGCAAATAGGCATGTCTCTGTAGGCAAAAAACTCATTTCTGACAATGTTGCCCAAATGCATCTCAGAAGTGTGCAACTTGTTCCCTGAGTTAGAAAACGTCGAGAAACGTTCGTTTCTGCTAGCGCTGTGCTTCTACACATGTATTTGCTGAACGGTGAAAGCGCACAGCAATGCACTTTTCTCCCAGCAAATACACTGTTTCTAAGGAAATGGGAACACACTGAGGAGACACTTGTGGGAGCTACTGGGACTAAAACTGAGCTTCCCTACGCACAGGGAAGCAAAAGAAATGCTGATTTCATCAAGCCCAGTTACATACTCAGAATCTCTACTACTTCGCAAATAGCCATGAATCTGTAGGCAAAAAACTCATTTCTGACAAAGATGCCCAAATGCATCTCAGAAGTGTGCAACTTGTTCCCTGAGTTAGAAAACGTCGAGAAATGTTCTTTCTGCTAGCACTGTGCTTCTACACATGTATTTGCTGAACGGTGAAAGCGCACAGTAATGCACTTTTCTCCCAGCAAATACACTGTTTCTAAGGAAATGGGAACACACTGAGGAGACACATGTGGGAGCTACTGTGAGTAAAACTGAGGTTCCCTTCGCACAGGGAAGCAAGAGAAATGCTGATTTCATCCAGCCCAGTTACATACTCAGAATCTGTACTACTGCGCCAATAGGCATGTCTCTGTAGGCAAAAAACTCATTTCTGACAGTTTCCCAAATGCATCTCAGAAGTGTGCAACTTGTTCCCTGAGTTAGAAAACGTCGAGAAACGGTCATATCTGCTAACGCTGTGCGTCTAAACATGTATTTGCTGAACGGTGAAAGCGCACAGTAATGCACTTTTCTCCCAGCAAATACACTGTTTCTAAGGAAATGGGAACACACTGAGGAGACACTTGTGGGAGCTACTGTGACTAAAACTGAGCTTCCCTACGCACAGGGAAGCAAGAGAAATGCTGATTTCATCAAGCCCAGTTACATACTCAGAATCTGTACTACTGCGCAAATAGGCATGTCTCTGTAGGCAAAAAACTCATTTGTGACAAAGTTGCCCAAATGCATCTCAGAAGTGTGCAACTTGTTCCCTGAGTTAGACAACGTCGAGAAACGTTCGTTTCTGCTAGCGCTGTGCTTCTACACATGTATTTGCTGAACGGTGAAAGCGCACAGTAATGCACTTTTCTCCCAGCAAATACACTGTTTCTAAGGAAATGGGAACACACTGAGGAGACACTTGTGGGAGCTACTGTGACTAAAACTGAGCTTCCCTACGCACAGGGAAGCAAGAGAAATGCTGATTTAATCAAGCCCAGTTACATACTCAGAATCTGTACTACTGCGCAAATAGGCATGAATCTGTAGGCAAAAAACTCATTTCTGACAAAGTTGCCCAAATGCATCTCAGAAGTGTGCAACTTGTTCCCTGAGTTAGAAAACGTCGAGAAACGTTCGTTTCTGCTAGCGCTGTGCTTCTACACATGTATTTGCTGAACGGTGAAAGCACACAGTAATGCACTTTTCTCCCAGCAAATACACTGTTTCTAAGGAAATGGGAACACACTGAGGAGACACTTGTGGGAGCTACTGTGACTAAAACTGAGCTTTCCTACGCACAGGGAAGCAAGAGAAATGCTGATTTCATCAAGCCCAGTTACATACTCAGAATCTGAACTACTGCGCAAATAGGCATGTCTTTGTAGGCAAAAAACTCATTTCTGACAAAGTTGCCCAAATGCATCTCAGAAGTGTGCAACTTGTTCCCTGAGTTAGAGAACGTCGAGAAACGTTCGTTTCTGCTAGCGCTGTGCTTCTACACATGTATTTGCTGAACGGTGAAAGCGCACAGTAATGCACTTTTCTCCCAGCAAATACACTGTTTCTAAGGAACTGGGAACACACTGAGGAGACACTTGTGGGAGCTACTGTGACTAAAAGTGAGCTTCCCTACGCACAGGGAAGCAAGAGAAATGCTGATTTCATCAAGCCCAGTTACATACTCAGAATCTGTACTACTGCGCAAATAGGCATGTCTTTGTGGGCAAAAAACTCATTTCTGACAAAGTTGCCCAAATGCATCTCAGAAGTGTGCAACTTGTTCCCTGAGTTAGAAAACGTCGAGAAACGGTCATATCTGCTAACGCTGTGCTTCTACACATGTATTTGCTGAACGGTGAAAGCGCACAGTAATGCACTTTTCTCCCAGCAAATACACTGTTTCTAAGGAAATGGGAACACACTGAGGAGACACTTGTGGGAGCTATTGTGACTAAAACTGAGCTTCCCTTCGCACAGGGAAGCAAGAGAAATGCTGATTTCATCAAGCCCAGTTACATACTGAGAATCTGTACTACTGCGCAAATAGGCATGTCTCTGTAGGCAAAAACCTCATTTCTGACAAAGTTGCCCAAATGCATCTCAGAAGTGTGCAACTTGTTCCCGGAGTTAGAAAACGTCGAGAAACGTTCGTTTCTGCTAGCACTGTGCTTCTACACATGTATTTGCTGAACGGTGAAAGCGCACAGTAATGCACTTTTCTCCCAGCAAATACACTGTTTCTAAAGAAATGGGAACACACTGAGGAGACACTTGTGGGAGCTACTGTGACTGAAACTGAGCTTCCCTACGCACAGGGAAGCAAGAGAAATGCTGATTTCATCCAGCACAGTTACATACTCAGAATCTGTACTACTGCGCCAATAGGCATGTCTCTTTAGGCAAAAAACTCATTTCTGACAAAGTTGCCCAAATGCATCTCAGAAGTGTGCAACTTGTTCCCTGAGTTAGAAAACGTCGAGAAACGTTCGTTTGTGCTAGCGCTGTGCTTCTACACATGTATTTGCTGAACGGTGAAAGCGCACAGTAATGCACTTTTCTCCCAGCAAATACACTGTTTCTAAGGAAATGGGAACACACTGAGGAGACACTTGTGGGACCTACTGTGACTAAAACTGAGCTTCCCTACGCACAGGGAAGCAAGAGAAATGCTGATTTCATCCAGCCCAGTTACATACTCAGAATCTGTACTACTGCGCAAATAGGCATGTCTCTGTAGGCGAAAAACTCATTTCTGACAAAGTTGCCCAAATGCATCTCAGAAGTGTGCAACTTGTTCCCTGAGGTAGAAAACGTCGAGAAACGGTCGTTTCTGCTAGCGCTGTGCTTCTACACATGTATTTGCTGAACGGTGAAAGCGCACAGTAATGCACTTTTCTCCCAGCAAATACACTGTTTCTAAGGAAATGGGAACACACTGAGGAGACACATGTGGGAGCTACTGTGAGTAAAACTGAGGTTCCCTTCGCACAGGGAAGCAAGAGAAATGCTGATTTCATCCAGCCCAGTTACATACTCAGAATCTGTACTACTGCGCCAATAGGCATGTCTCTGTAGGCAAAAAACTCATTTCTGACAGTTTCCCAAATGCATCTGAGAAGTGTGCAACTTGTTCCCTGAGTTAGAAAACGTCGAGAAACGTTTGTTTCTGCTAGCACTGTGCTTCTACACATGTATTTGCTGAACGGTGAAAGCGCACAGTAATGCACTTTTCTCCCAGCAAATACACTGTTTCTAAGGAAATGGGAACACACTGAGGAGACACTTGTGGGAGCTACTGTGACTAAAACTGAGCTTCCCTACGCACAGGGAAGCAAGAGAAATGCTGATTTCATCCAGCCCAGTTACATACTCAGAATCTGTACTACTGCGCAAATAGGCATGAATCTGTAGGCAAAAAACTCATTTCTGAAAAAGTTGCCCAAATGCATCTCAGAAGTGTGCAACTTGTTCCCTGAGTTAGAAAACGTCGAGAAACGGTCATATCTGCTAACGCTGTGCTTCTACACATGTATTTGCTGAACGGTGAAAGCGCACAGTAATGCACTTTTCTCCCAGCAAATACACTGTTTCTAAGGAAATGGGAACACACTGAGGAGACACTTGTGGGAGCTACTGTGACTAAAACTGAGCTTCCCTACGCACAGGGAAGCAAGAGAAATGCTGATTTCATCAAGCCCAGTTACATACTCAGAATCTGTACTACTGCGCAAATAGGCATGTCTCTGTAGGCAAAAAACTCATTTCTGAAAAAGTTGCCCAAATGCATCTCAGAAGTGTGCAACTTGTTCCCTGAGTTAGAAAATGTTGAGAAACGTTTGTTTCTGCTAGCACTGTGCTTCTACACATGTATTTGCTGAACGGTGAAAGCGCACAGTAATGTACTTTTCTCCCCGCAAATACACTGTTTCTAAGGAAATGGGAACACACTGAGGAGACACTTGTGGGAGCTACTGTGACTAAAACTGAGCTTCCCTACGCACAGGGAAGCAAGAGAAATGCTGATTTCATCAAGCCCAGTTACATACTCAGAATCTGTACTACTGCGCAAATAGGCATGTCTCTGTAGGCAAAAAACTCATTTCTGACAATGTTGCCCAAATGCATCTCAGAAGTGTGCAACTTGTTCCCTGAGTTAGAAAACGTCGAGAAACGTTCGTTTCTGCTAGCGCTGTGCTTCTACACATGTATTTGCTGAACGGTGAAAGCGCACAGCAATGCACTTTTCTCCCAGCAAATACACTGTTTCTAAGGAAATGGGAACACACTGAGGAGACACTTGTGGGAGCTACTGTGACTAAAACTGAGCTTCCCTACGCACAGGGAAGCAAAAGAAATGCTGATTTCATCAAGCCCAGTTACATACTCAGAATCTGTACTACTGCGCAAATAGGCATGTCTCTTTAGGCAAAAAACTCATTTCTGACAAAGTTGCCCAAATGCATCTCAGAAGTGTGGAACTTGTTTTCTGAGGTAGAAAACGTCGAGAAACGGTCTTTTCTGCTAGCGCTGTGCCTCTACACATGTACTTGCTGAACGGTGAAAGCGCACAGTAATGAACTTTTCTCCCATCAAATACACTGTTTCTAAGGAAATGGGAACACACTGAGGAGACACTTGTGAGAGCTACTGTTACTAAAACTGAGCTTCCCTATGCACAGGGAAGCAAGAGAAATGCTGATTTCATCAAGCCCAGTTACATACTATGAATCTGTACTACTGCGCAAATAGGCATGTCTCTGTAGGCAAAAAACTCATTTGTGACAAAGTTGCCCAAATGCATCTCAGAAGTGTGCAACTTGTTCCCTGAGTTTGAAAACGTCGAGAAACGTTCGTTTCTGCTAGCACTGTGCTTCTACACATGTATTTGCTTAACGGTGAAAGCGCACAGTAATGCACTTTTCTCCCAGCAAATACACTGTTTCTAAGGAAATGGGAACACACTGAGGAGACACTTGTGGGAGCTACTGTGACTAAAACTGAGCTTCCCTACGCACAGGGAAGCAAGAGAAATGCTGAATTCATCAAGCCCAGTTACATACTCAGAATCTGTACTACTGCGCAAATAGGCATGTCTCTGTAGGCAAAAAACTCATTTGTGACAAAGTTGCCCAAATGCATCTCAGAAGTGTGCAACTTGTTCCCTGAGTTAGAAAACGTCGAGAAACGTTCGTTTCTGCTAGCGCTGTGCTTCTACACATGTATTTGCTGAACGGTGAAAGCGCACAGTAATGCACTTTTCTCCCAGCAAATACACTGTTTCTAAGGAAATGGGAACACACTGAGGAGACACTTGTGGGAGCTACTGTGACTAAAACTGAGGTTCCCTACACACAGGGAAGCAAGAGAAATGCTGATTTCATCAAGCCCAGTTACATACACAGAATCTGTACTACTGCGCAAATAGGCATGTCTCTGTAGGCAAAAAAACTCATTTCTGACAAAGTTGCCGAAATGCATCTCAGAAGTGTGCAACTTGTTCCCTGAGTTAGAAAACGTCGAGAAACGGTCGTTTCTGCTAGCGCTGTGCTTCTACACATGTATTTGCTGAACGGTGAAAGCGCACAGTAATGCACTTTTCTCCCAGCAAATACACTGTTTCTAAGGAAATGGGAACACACTGAGGAGACACTTGTGGGAGCTACTGTGACTAAAACTGAGCTTCCCTACACACAGGGAAGCAAGAGAAATGCTGATTTCATCAAGCCCAGTTACATACACAGAATCTGTACTACTGCGCAAATAGGCATGTCTCTGTAGGCAAAAAAACTCATTTCTGACAAAGTTGCCGAAATGCATCTCAGAAGTGTGCAACTTGTTCCCTGAGTTAGAAAACGTCGAGAAACGGTCGTTTCTGCTAGCGCTGTGCTTCTACACATGTATTTGCTGAACGGTGAAAGCGCACAGCAATGCACTTTTCTCCCAGCAAATACACTGTTTCTAAGGAAATGGGAACACACTGAGGAGACACTTGTGGGAGCTACTGTGACTAAAACTGAGCTTCCCTACGCACAGGGAAGCAAGAGAAATGCTGATTTCATCAAGCCCAGTTACATACTCAGAATCTGAACTACTGCGCAAATAGGCATGTCTTTGAAGGCAAAAACTCATTTCTGACAAAGTTGCCCAAATGCATCTCAGAAGTGTGCAACTTGTTCCCTGAGTTAGAGAACATCGAGAAACGTTCGTTTCTGCTAGCGCTGTGCTTCTACACATGTATTTGCTGAACGGTGAAAGCGCACAGTAATGCACTTTTCTCCCAGCAAATACACTGTTTCTAAGGAAATGGGAACACACTGAGGAGACACTTGTGGGAGCTACTGTGAGTAAAACTGAGCTTCCCTTCGCACAGGGAAACAAGAGAAATGCTGATTTCATCCAGCCCAGTTACATACTCAGAATCTGTACTACTGCGTAAATAGGCATGTCTCTGTAGGCAAAAAACTCATTTCTGACAAAGTTGCCCAAATGCATCTCCGAAGTGTGCAACTTGTTCCCTGAGTTAGAAAACGTCGAGAAACGTTTGTTTCTGCTAGCACTGTGCTTCTACACATGTATTTGCTGAACGGTGAAAGCACACAGTAATGCACTTTTCTCCCAGCAAATACACTGTTTCTAAGGAAATGGGAACACACTGAGGAGACACTTGTGGGAGCTACTGTGACTAAAACTGAGCTTCCCTACGCACAGGGAAGCAAGAGAAATGCTGATTTCATCCAGCCCAGTTACATACTCAGAATCTGTACTACTGCGCAAATAGGCATGAATCTGTAGGCAAAAAACTCATTTCTGACAAAGTTGCCCAAATGCATCTCAGAAGTGTGCAACTTGTTCCCTGAGTTAGAAAACGTCGAGAAACGGTCATATCTGCTAACGCTGTGCTTCTACACATGTATTTGCTGAACGGTGAAAGCGCACAGTAATGCACTTTTCTCCCAGCAAATACACTGTTTCTAAGGAAATGGGAAAACACTGAGGAGACACTTGTGGGAGCTACTGTGACTAAAACTGAGCTTCCCTACGCACAGGGAAGCAAGAGAAATGCTGATTTCATCAAGCCCAGTTACATACTCAGAATCTGTACTACTGCGCAAATAGGCATGTCTCTTTAGGCAAAAAACTCATTTCTGACAAAGTTGCCCAAATGCATCTCAGAAGTGTGCAACTTGTTCCCTGAGTTAGAAAACGTCGAGAAACGTTCGTTTCTGCTAGCGCTGTGCTTCTACACATGTATTTGCTGAACGGTGAAAGCGCACAGTAATGCACTTTTCTCCCGGCAAATACACTGTTTCTAAGGAAATGGGAACACACTGAGGAGACACTTGTGGGAGCTACTGTGACTAAAACTGAGCTTCCCTACGCACAGGGAAGCAAGAGAAATGCTGATTTCATCAAGCCCAGTTACATACTCAGAATCTGTACTACTGCGCAAATAGGCATGTCTTTGTGGGCAAAAAACTCATTTCTGACAAAGTTGCCCAAATGCATCTCACAAGTGTGCAACTTGTTCCCTGAGTTAGAAAACGTCGAGAAAAGTTCGTTTCTGCTGGCACTGTGCTTCTACACATGTATTTGCTGAACGGTGAAAGCGCACAGTAATGCACTTTTCTCCCAGCAAATACACTGTTTCTAAGGAAATGGGAACACACTGAGGAGACACTTGTGGGAGCTACTGTGACTAAAACTGAGCTTCCCTACGCACAGGGAAGCAAGAGAAATGCTGATTTCATCAAGCCCAGTTACATACTCAGAATCTGTACTACTGCGCAAATAGGCATGTCTCTGTAGGCAAAAAACTCATTTCTGACAACGTTGCCCAAATGCATCTCAGAAGTGTGCAACTTGTTCCCGGAGTTAGAAAACGTCGAGAAACGTTCGTTTCTGCTAGCACTGTGCTTCTACACATGTATTTGCTGAACGGTGAAAGCACACAGTAATGCACTTTTCTCCCAGCAAATACACTGTTTCTAACGAAATGGGAACACACTGAGGAGACACTTGTGGGAGCTACTGTGACTGAAACTGAGCTTCCCTACGCACAGGGAAGCAAGAGAAATGCTGATTTCATCCAGCACAGTTACATACTCAGAATCTGTACTACTACGCAAATAGGCATGTCTCTTTAGGCAAAAAACTCATTTCTGACAAAGTTGCCCAAATGCATCTCAGAAGTGTGCAACTTGTTCCCTGAGTTAGAAAACGTCGAGAAACGTTCGTTTGTGCTAGCGCTGTGCTTCTACACATGTATTTGCTGAACGGTGAAAGCGCACAGTAATGCACTTTTCTCCCAGCAAATACACTGTTTCTAAGGAAATGGGAACACACTGAGGAGACACTTGTGGGAGCTACTGTGACTAAAACTGAGCTTCCCTACGCACAGGGAAGCAAGAGAAATGCTGATTTCATCAAGCCCAGTTACATACTCAGAATCTGTACTACTGCGCAAATCGGCATGTCTCTGTAGGCAAAAACCTCATTTCTGACAAAGTTGCCCAAATGCATCTCAGAAGTGTGCAACTTGTTCCCTGAGGTAGAAAACGTCGAGAAACGTTCGTTTCTGCTAGCACTGTGCTTCTACACATGTATTTGCTGAACGGTGAAAGCGCACAGTAATGCACTTTTCTCCCAGCAAATACACTGTTTCTAAGGAAATGGGAACACACTGAGGAGACACTTGTGGGAGCTACTGTGACTAAAACTGAGCTTCCCTACGCACAGGGAAGCAAGAGAAATGCTGATTTCATCAAGCCCAGTTACATACTCAGAATCTGTACTACTGCGCAAATAGGCATGAATCTGTAGGCAAAAAACTCATTTCTGACAAAGATGCCCAAATGCATCTCAGAAGTGTGCAACTTGTTCCCTGAGTTAGAAAACGTCGAGAAACATTCGTTTCTGCTAGCACTGTGCTTCTACACATGTATTTGCTTAACGGTGAAAGCACACAGTAATGCACTTTTCTCCCAGCAAATACACTGTTTCTATGGAAATGGGAACACACTGAGGAGACACTTGTGGGAGCTACTGTGACTAAAACTGAGCTTCCCTATGCACAGGGAAGCAAGAGAAATGCTGATTTCATCCAGCCCAGTTACATACTCAGAATCTGTACTACTGCGCAAATAGGCATGTCTCTTTAGGCAAAAAACTCATTTCTGACAAAGTTGCCCAAATGCATCTCAGAAGTGTGCAACTTGTTCCCTGAGTTAGAAAACGTCGAGAAACGTTCGTTTCTGCTAGCACTGTGCTTCTACATATGTATTTGCTGAACGGTGAAAGCACACAGTAATGCACTTTTCTCCCAGCAAATACACTGTTTCTAAGGAAATGGGAACACACTGAGGAGACACTTGTGGGAGCTACTGTGACTAAAACTGAGCTTCCCTACGCACAGGGAAGCAAGAGAAATGCTGATTTCATCAAGCCCAGTTACATACTCAGAATCTGTACTACTGCGCAAATAGGCATGAATCTGTAGGCAAAAAACTCATTTCTGACAAAGTTGCCCAAATGCATCTCAGAAGTGTGCAACTTGTTCCGTGAGTTAGAAAACGTCGAGAAACGGTCGTTTCTGCTAGCGCTGTGCTTCTACACATGTATTTGCTGAACGGTGAAAGCGCACAGTAATGCACTTTTCTCCCAGCAAATACACTGTTTCTAAGGAAATGGGAACACACTGAGGAGACACTTGTGGGAGCTACTGTGACTAAAACTGAGCTTCCCTACGCACAGGGAAGCAAGAGAAATGCTGATTTCATCAAGCCCAGTTACATACTCAGAATCTGTACTACTGCGCAAATAGGCATGAATCTGTAGGCAAAAAACTCATTTCTGACAAAGTTGCCCAAATGCATCTCAGAAGTGTGCAACTTGTTCCGTGAGTTAGAAAACGTCGAGAAACGGTCGTTTCTGCTAGCGCTGTGCTTCTACACATGTATTTGCTGAACGGTGAAAGCGCACAGTAATGCACTTTTCTCCCAGCAAATACACTGTTTCTAAGGAAATGGGAACACACTGAGGAGACACTTGTGGGAGCTACTGTGACTAAAACTGAGCTTCCCTACGCACAGGGAAGCAAGAGAAATGCTGATTTCATCCAGCCCAGTTACATACTCAGAATCTGTACTACTGCGCAAATAGGCATGTCTCTGTAGGCAAAAAACTCATTTCTGACAAAGTTGCCCAAATGCATCTCAGAAGTGTGCAACTTGTTCCCTGAGTTAGAAAACGTCGAGAAACGTTCGTTTCTGCTAGCGCTGTGCTTCTACACATGTATTTGCTGAACGGTGAAAGCGCACAGTAATGCACTTTTCTCCCAGCAAATACACTGTTTCTAAGGAAATGGGAACACACTGAGGAGACACTTGTGGGAGCTACGGTGACTAAAACTGAGCTTCCCTTCGCACAAGGAAGCAAGAAAAATGCTGATTTCATGAAGCCCAGTTACATACTCAGAATCTTTACTACTGCGCAAATAGGCATGTCTTTGTAGGCAAAAATCTCATTTCTGACAATGTTACCCAAATGCATCTCAGAAGTGTGCAACTTGTTCCCTGAGTTAGAAAACGTCGAGAAACTTTCATTTCAGGTAGCGATGTGCTTCTGCACATGTATTTGCTGAACGGTGAAAGCGCACAGTAATGCACTTTTCTCCCAGCAAATACACTGTTTCTAAAAAACTGGGAACACACTGAGGAGACACTTTTCAGAGCTACTGTGACTAAAACTGAGCTTCCCTACGCACAGGGAAGCAAGAGAAATGCTAATTTCATCAAGCCCAGTTACATACTCAGAATCTGTACTACTGCGCAAATAGGCATGAATCTGTAGGCAAAAAACTCATTTCTGACAAAGTTGCCCAAATGCATCTCAGAAGTGTGCAACTTGTTCCCTGAGTTAGAAAACGTCGAGAAACGGTCATATCTGCTAACGCTGTGCTTCTACACATGTATTTGCTGAACGGTGAAAGCACACAGTAATGCACTTTTCTCCCAGCAAATACACTGTTTCTAAGGAAATGGGAACACACTGAGGAGACACTTGTGGGAGCTACTGTGACTAAAACTGAGCTTCCCTACGCACAGGGAAGCAAGAGAAATGCTGATTTCATCAAGCCCAGTTACATACTCAGAATCTGTACTACTGCGCAAATAGGCATGTCTCTTTAGGCAAAAAACTCATTTCTGACAAAGTTGCCCAAATGCATCTCAGAAGTGTGCAACTTGTTCCCTGAGTTAGAAAACGTCGAGAAACGGTCGTTTCTGCTAGCGCTGTGCTTCTACACATGTATTTGCTGAAAGGTGAATGCGCACAGTAATGCACTTTTCTCCCAGCAAATACACTGTTTCTAAGGAAATGGGAACACACTGAGGAGACACTTGTGGGAGCTACTGTGACTAAAACTGTGCTTCCCTACACACAGGGAAGCAAGAGAAATGCTGATTTCATCAAGCCCAGTTACATACTCAGAATCTGTACTACTGCGCAAATAGGCATGTCTCTGTTGGAAAAAAACTCATTTCTGACAAAGTTGCCCAAATGCATCTCAGAAGTGTGCAACTTGTTCCCTGAGTTAGAAAACGTCGAGAAATATTCGTTTCTGCTAGCGCTGTGCTTCTTCACATGTATTTGCTGAACGGTGAAAGCGCACAGTAATGCACTTTTCTCCGAGCAAATACACTGTTTCTAAGGAAATGGGAACACACTGAGGAGACACTTGTGGGAGCTACTGTGACTAAAACTGAGCTTCCCTACGCACAGGGAAGCAAGAGAAATGCTGATTTCATCAAGCCCAGTTACATACTCAGAATCTGTACTACTGCGCAAATAGGCATGTCTTTGTAGGCAAAAAACTCATTTCTGACAATGTTGCCCAAATGCATCTCAGAAGTGTGCAACTTGTTCCCTGAGTTAGAAAATGTCGAGAAACTTTCATTTCAGGTAGCGATGTGCTTCTACACATGTATTTGCTGAACGGTGAAAGCGCACAGTAATGAACTTTTCTACCAGCAAATACACTGTTTCTAAGGAACTGGGAACACACTGAGGAGACACTTTTGGGAGCTACTGTGACTAAAACTGAGCTTCCCTACGCACAGGGAAGCAAGAGAAATGCTAATTTCATCAAGCCCAGTTACATACTCAGAATCTGTACTACTGCGCAAATAGGCATGTCTCTGTAGGCAAAAAACTCATTTCTGACAAAGTTGCCCAAATGCATCTCAGAAGTGTGCAACTTGTTCCCTGAGTTAGAAAACGTCGAGAAACGTTCGTTTCTGCTAGCGCTGTGCTTCTACACATGGATTTGCTGAACGGTGAAAGCCCACAGTAATGTACTTTTCTCCCAGCAAATACACTGTTTCTAAGGAAATGGGAACACACTGAGGAGACACTTGTGGGAGCTACTGTGACTAAAACTGAGCTTCCCTACGCACAGGGAAGCAAGAGAAATGCTGATTTCATCAAGCCCAGTTACATACTCAGAATCTGTACTACTGCGCAAATAGGATTTGTCTCTGTAGGCAAAAAACTCATTTCTGACAAAGTTGCCCAAATGCATCTCAGAAGTGTGCAACTTGTTCCCTGAGTTAGAAAATGTCGAGAAACGGTCGTATCTGCTAGCGCTGTGCTTCTACACATGTATTTGCTGAACGGTGAAAGCGCACAGTAATGCACTATTCTCCCAGCAAAGACACTGTTTCTAAGGAAATGGGAACACACTGAGGAGACACTTGTGGGAGCTACTGTGACTAAAACTGAGCTTCCCTACGCACAGGGAAGCAAGAGAAATGCTGATTTCATCAAGCCCAGTTACATACTCAGAATCTGTACTACTGCACAAATAGGCATGTCTTTGTAGGCAAAAAACTCATTTCTGACAATGTTGCCCAAATGCATCTCAGAAGTGTGCAACTTGTTCCCTGAGTTAGTAAACGTCGAGAAACGTTCGTTTCTGGTAGCGATGTGCTTCTACACATGTATTTGCTGAACGGTGAAAGCGCACAGTAATGCACTTTTCTCCCAGCAAATTCACTGTTTCTAAGGAAATGGGAACACACTGAGGAGACACTTGTGGGAGCTACTGTGACTAAAACTGAGCTTCCCTACGCACAGGGAAGCAAGAGAAATGCTGATTTCATCAAGCCCAGTTACATACTCAGAATCTGTACTACTGCGCAAATAGGCATGTCTCTTTAGGCAAAAAACTCATTTCTGACAAAGTTGCCCAAATGCATCTCAGAAGTGTGCAACTTGTTCCCTGAGTTAGAAAACGTCGAGAAACGGTCGTTTCTGCTAGCGCTGTGCTTCTACACAAGTATTTGCTGAATGGTGAAAGCACACAGTAATGCACTTTTCTCCCAGCAAAGACACTGTTTCTAAGGAAATGGGAACACACTGAGGAGACACTTGTGGGAGCTACTGTGACTGAAACGGAGCTTCCCTACGCACAGGGAAGCAAGAGAAATGCTGATTTCATCAAGCCCAGTTACATACTCAGAATCTGTACTACTGCGCAAATAGGCATGTCTCTGTAGGCAAAAAACTCATTTCTGACAAAGATGCCCAAATGCATCTCAGAAGTGTGCAACTTGTTCCCTGAGTTAGAAAACGTCGAGAAACGGTCATATCTGCTAACGCTGTGCTTCTACACATGTATTTGCTGAACGGTGAAAGCACACAGTAATGCACTTTTCTCCCAGCAAATACACTGTTTCTAAGGAAATGGGAACACACTGAGGAGACACTTGTGGGAGCTACTGTGACTAAAACTGAGCTTCCCTACGCACAGGGAAGCAAGAGAAATGCTGATTTCATCCGGCCCAGTTACATACTCAGAATCTGTACTACTGCGCAAATAGGCATGTCTCTTTAGGCAAAAAACTCATTTCTGACAAAGTTGCCCAAATGCATCTCAGAAGTGTGCAACTTGTTCCTTGAGTTAGAAAACGTCGAGAAACTTTCATTTCAGGTAGCGCTGTGCTTCTTCACATGTATTTGCTGAACGGTGAAAGCGCACAGTAATGCACTTTTCTCCCAGCAAATACACTGTTTCTAAGGAACTGGGAACACACTGAGGAGACACTTGTGGGAGCTACTGTGACTGAAACGGAGCTTCCCTACGCACAGGGAAGCAAGAGAAATGCTGATTTCATCAAGCCCAGTTACATACTCAGAATCTGTACTACTGCGCAAATAGGCATGAATCTGTAGGCAAAAAACTCATTTCTGACAAAGTTGCCCAAATGCATCTCAGAAGTGTGCAACTTGTTCCCTGAGTTAGAAAACGTCGAGAAACTTTCATTTCAGGTAGCGATGTGCTTCTACACATGTATTTGCTGAACGGTGAAAGCGCACAGTAATGCACTTTTCTCCCAGCAAATACACTGTTTCTAAGGAACTGGGAACACACTGAGGAGACACTTTTGGGAGCTACTGTGACTAAAACTGAGCTTCCCTACGCATAGGGAAGCAAGAGAAATGCTAATTTCATCAAGCCCAGTTACATACTCAGAATCTGTACTACTGCGCAAATAGGCATGTCTCTGTAGGCAAAAAACTCATTTCTGACAAAGTTGCCCAAATGCATCTCAGAAGTGTGCAACTTGTTCCCTGAGTTAGAAAACGTAGAGAAACGTTCGTTTCTGCTAGCGCTGTGCTTCTACACATGTATTTGCTGAACGGTGAAAGCGCACAGTAATGCACTTTTCTCCCAGCAAACACACTGTTTCTAAGGAAATGGGAACACACTGAGGAGACACTTGTGGGAGCTACTGTGACTAAAACTGAGCTTCCGTACGCACAGGGAAGCATAGAAATGCTGATTTCATCAAGCCCAGTTACATGCTCAGAATCTGTACTACTGCGCAAATAGGATTTGTCTCTGTAGGCAAAAAACTCATTTCTGACAAAGTTGCCCAAATGCATCTCAGAAGTGTGCAACTTGTTCCCTGAGTTAGTAAACGTCGAGAAACGGTCGTATCTGCTAGCGCTGTGCTTCTACACATGTATTTGCTGAACGGTGAAAGCGCACAGTAATGCACTTTTCTCCCAGCAAATTCACTGTTTCTAAGGAAATGGGAACACACTGAGGAGACACTTGTGGGAGCTACTGTGACTAAAACTGAGCCTCCCTACGCACAGGGAAGCAAGAGAAATGCTGATTTCATCCAGCCCAGTTACATACTCAGAATCTGTACTACTGCGCAAATAGGCATGTCTCTGTAGGCAAAAAACTCATTTCTGACAAAGTTGCCCAAATGCATCTCAGAAGTGTGCAACTTGTTCCCTGAGTTAGAAAACATCGAGAAACGTTCGTTTCTGCTAGCGCTGTGCTTCTACACATGTATTTGCTGAACGGTGAAAGCGCACAGTAATGCACTTTTCTCCCAGCAAATACACTGTTTCTAAGGAAATGGGAACACACTGAGGAGACACTTGTGGCAGCTACTGTGACTAAAACTGAGGTTCCCTACGCACAGGGAAGCAAGAGAAATGCTGATTTCATCCAGCCCAGTTATATACTCAGAATCTGTAATACTGCGCAAATAGGCATGTCTCTGTAGGCAAAAAACTCATTTCTGACAAAGTTGCCCAAATGCATCTCAGAAGTGTGCAAATTGTTCCCTGAGTTAGAAAACGTCGAGAAACGTTCGTTTCTGCTAGCGCTGTGCTTCTACACATGTATTTGCTGAACGGTGAAAGCGCACAGTAATGCACTTTTCTCCCAGCAAATACACTGTTTCTAAGGAACTGGGAACACACTGAGGAGACACTTGTGGGAGCTACTGTGACTAAAACTGAGCTTCCCTACGCACAGGGAAGCAAGAGAAATGCTGATTTCATCAAGCCCAGTTACATACTAAGAATCTGTACTACTGCGCAAATAGGTATGTCTCTGTAGGCAAAAAACTCATTTCTGACAAAGTTGCCCAAATGCATCTCAGAAGTGTGCAACTTGTTCCCTGAGTTAGAAAACGTCGAGAAACGGTCATATCTGCTAAGGCTGTGCTTCTACAAATGTATTTGCTGAACGGTGAAAGCGCACAGTAATGCACTTTTCTCCCAGCAAATACACTGTTTCTAAGGAAATGGGAACACACTGAGGAGACACTTGTGGGAGCTACTGTGACTAAAACTGAGCTTCCCTACGCACAGGGAAGCAAGAGGAATGCTGATTTCTTCAAGCCCAGTTACATACTCAGAATCTGTACTACTGTGCAAATAGGCATGTCTCTGTAGGCAAAAAACTCATTTCTGACAAAGTTGCCCAAATGCATCTCAGAAGTGTGCAACTTGTTCCCTGAGTTAGAAAACGTTGAGAAACGGTCGTTTCTGCTAGCGCTGTGCTTCTTCACATGTATTTGCTGAACGGTGAAAGCGCACAGTAATGCACTTTTCTCCCAGCAAATACACTGTTTCTAAGGAACTGGGAACACACTGAGGAGACACTTGTGGGAGCTACTGTGACTAAAACTGAGCTGCCCTACGCACAGGGAAGCAAGAGAAATGCTGATTTCATCAAGCCCAGTTACATACTCAGAATCTGTACTACTGCGCAAATAGGCATGAATCTGTAGGCAAAAAACTCATTTCTGACAAAGTTGCCCAAATGCATCTCAGAAGTGTGCAACTTGTTCCCTGAGTTAGAAAACGTCGAGAAACTTTCATTTCAGGTAGCGATGTGCTTCTACACATGTATTTGCTGAACGGTGAAAGCGCACAGTAATGCACTTTTCTCCCAGCAAATACACTGTTTCTAAGGAACTGGGAACACACTGAGGAGACACTTTTGGGAGGTACTGTGACTAAAACTGAGCTTCCCTACGCACAGGGAAGCAAGAGAAATGCTAATTTCATCAAGCCCAGTTACATACTCAGAATCTGTACTACTGCGCAAATAGGCATGTCTCTGTAGGCAAAAAACTCATTTCTGACAAAGTTGCCCAAATGCATCTCAGAAGTGTGCAACTTGTTCTCTGAGTTAGAAAACGTAGAGAAACGTTCGTTTCTGCTAGCGCTGTGCTTCTACACATGTATTTGCTGAACGGTGAATGCGCACAGTAATGCACTTTTCTCCCAGCAAACACACTGTTTCTAAGGAAATGGGAACACACTGAGGAGACACTTGTGGGAGCTACTGTGACTAAAACTGAGCTTCCGTACGCACAGGGAAGCAATAGAAATGCTGATTTCATCAAGCCCAGTTACATGCTCAGAATCTGTACTACTGCGCAAATAGGATTTGTCTCTGTAGGCAAAAAACTCATTTCTGACAAAGTTGCCCAAATGCATCTCAGAAGTGTGCAACTTGTTCCCTGAGTTAGAAAATGTCGAGAAACTGTCGTATCTGCTAGCGCTGTGCTTCTACACATGTATTTGCTGAACGGTGAAAGCGCACAGTAATGCACTATTCTCCCAGCAAAGACACTGTTTCTAAGGAAATGGGAACACACTGAGGAGACACTTGTGGGAGCTACTGTGACTAAAACTGAGCTTCCCTACGCACAGGGAAGCAAGAGAAATGCTGATTTCATCAAGCCCAGTTACATACACAGAATCTGTACTACTGCGCAAATAGGCATGTCTTTGTAGGCAAAAAACTCATTTCTGACAATGTTGCCCAAATGCATCTCAGAAGTGTGCAACTTGTTCCCTGAGTTAGTAAACGTCGAGAAACGTTCGTTTCTGGTAGCGATGTGCTTCTACACATGTATTTGCTGAACGGTGAAAGCGCACAGTAATGCACTTTTCTCCCAGCAAATTCACTGTTTCTAAGGAAATGGGAACACACTGAGGAGACACTTGTGGGAGCTACTGTGACTAAAACTGAGCTTCCCTACGCACAGGGAAGCAAGAGAAATGCTGATTTCATCCAGCCCAGTTACATACTCAGAATCTGTACTACTGCGCAAATAGGCATGTCTCTGTAGGCAAAAAACTCATTTCTGACAAAGTTGCCCAAATGCATCTCAGAAGTGTGCCACTTGTTCCCTGAGTTAGAAAACATCGAGAAACGTTCGTTTCTGCTAGCGCTGTGCTTCTACACATGTATTTGCTGAACGGTGAAAGCGCACAGTAATGCACTTTTCTCCCAGCAAATACACTGTTTCTAAGGAAATGGGAACACACTGAGGAGACACTTGTGGCAGCTACTGTGACTAAAACTGAGCTTCCCTACGCACAGGGAAGCAAGAGCAATGCTGATTTCATCCAGCCCAGTTATATACTCAGAATCTGTAATACTGCGCAAATAGGCATGTCTCTGTAGGCAAAAAACTCATTTCTGACAAAGTTGCCCAAATGCATCTCAGAAGTGTGCAACTTGTTCCCTGAGGTAGAAAACGTCGAGAAACGTTCGTTTCTGCTAGCGCTGTGCTTCTACACATGTATTTGCTGAACGGTGAAAGCGCACAGTAATGCACTTTTCTCCCAGCAAATACACTGTTTCTAAGGAACTGGGAACACACTGAGGAGACACTTGTGGGAGCTACTGTGACTAAAACTGAGCTTCCCTACGCACAGGGAAGCAAGAGAAATGCTGATTTCATCAAGCCCAGTTACATACTCAGAATCTGTACTACTGCGCAAATAGGTATGTCTCTGTAGGCAAAAAACTCATTTCTGACAAAGTTGCCCAAATGCATCTCAGAAGTGTGCAACTTGTTCCCTGAGTTAGAAAACGTCGAGAAACGGTCATATCTGCTAAGGCTGTGCTTCTACAAATGTATTTGCTGAACGGTGAAAGCGCACAGTAATGCACTTTTCTCCCAGCAAATACACTGTTTCTAAGGAAATGGGAACACACTGAGGAGACACTTGTGGGAGCTACTGTGACTAAAACTGAGCTTCCCTACGCACAGGGAAGCAAGAGGAATGCTGATTTCTTCAAGCCCAGTTACATACTCAGAATCTGTACTACTGCGCAAATAGGCATGTCTCTGTAGGCAAAAAACTCATTTCTGACAAAGTTGCCCAAATGCATCTCAGAAGTGTGCAACTTGTTCCCTGAGTTAGAAAATGTCGAGAAACGGTCGTATCTGCTAGCGCTGTGCTTCTACACATGTATTTGCTGAACGGTGAAAGCGCACAGTAATGCACTATTCTCCCAGCAAAGACACTGTTTCTAAGGAAATGGGAACACACTGAGGAGACACTTGTGGGAGCTACTGTGACTAAAACTGAGCTTCCCTACGCACAGGGAAGCAAGAGAAATGCTGATTTCATCAAGCCCAGTTACATACTCAGAATCTGTACTACTGCGCAAATAGGCATGAATCTGTAGGCAAAAAACTCATTTCTGACAAAGTTGCCCAAATGCATCTCAGAAGTGTGCAACTTGTTCCCTGAGTTAGAAAACGTCGAGAAACTTTCATTTCAGGTAGCGATGTGCTTCTACACATGTATTTGCTGAACGGTGAAAGCGCACAGTAATGCACTTTTCTCCCAGCAAATACACTGTTTCTAAGGAACTGGGAACACACTGAGGAGACACTTTTGGGAGCTACTGTGACTAAAACTGAGCTTCCCTACGCACAGGGAAGCAAGAGAAATGCTAATTTCATCAAGCCCAGTTACATACTCAGAATCTGTACTACTGCGCAAATAGGCATGTCTCTGTAGGCAAAAAACTCATTTCTGACAAAGTTGCCCAAATGCATCTCAGAAGTGTGCAACTTGTTCTCTGAGTTAGAAAACGTAGAGAAACGTTCGTTTCTGCTAGCGCTGTGCTTCTACACATGTATTTGCTGAATGGTGAATGCGCACAGTAATGCACTTTTCTCCCAGCAAACACACTGTTTCTAAGGAAATGGGAACACACTGAGGAGACACTTGTGGGAGCTACTGTGACTAAAACTGAGCTTCCGTACGCACAGGGAAGCAATAGAAATGCTGATTTCATCAAGCCCAGTTACATGCTCAGAATCTGTACTACTGCGCAAATAGGATTTGTCTCTGTAGGCAAAAAACTCATTTCTGACAAAGTTGCCCAAATGCATCTCAGAAGTGTGCAACTTGTTCCCTGAGTTAGAAAATGTCGAGAAACGGTCGTATCTGCTAGCGCTGTGCTTCTACACATGTATTTGCTGAACGGTGAAAGCGCACAGTAATGCACTATTCTCCCAGCAAAGACACTGTTTCTAAGGAAATGGGAACACACTGAGGAGACACTTGTGGGAGCTACTGTGACTAAAACTGAGCTTCCCTACGCACAGGGAAGCAAGAGAAATGCTGATTTCATCAAGCCCAGTTACATACACAGAATCTGTACTACTGCGCAAATAGGCATGTCTTTGTAGGCAAAAAACTCATTTCTGACAATGTTGCCCAAATGCATCTCAGAAGTGTGCAACTTGTTCCCTGAGTTAGTAAACGTCGAGAAACGTTCGTTTCTGGTAGCGATGTGCTTCTACACATGTATTTGCTGAACGGTGAAAGCGCACAGTAATGCACTTTTCTCCCAGCAAATTCACTGTTTCTAAGGAAATGGGAACACACTGAGGAGACACTTGTGGGAGCTACTGTGACTAAAACTGAGCTTCCCTACGCACAGGGAAGCAAGAGAAATGCTGATTTCATCCAGCCCAGTTACATACTCAGAATCTGTACTACTGCGCAAATAGGCATGTCTCTGTAGGCAAAAAACTCATTTCTGACAAAGTTGCCCAAATGCATCTCAGAAGTGTGCAACTTGTTCCCTGAGTTAGAAAACATCGAGAAACGTTCGTTTCTGCTAGCGCTGTGCTTCTACACATGTATTTGCTGAACGGTGAAAGCGCACAGTAATGCACTTTTCTCCCAGCAAATACACTGTTTCTAAGGAAATGGGAACACACTGAGGAGACACTTGTGGCAGCTACTGTGACTAAAACTGAGCTTCCCTACGCACAGGGAAGCAAGAGCAATGCTGATTTCATCCAGCCCAGTTATATACTCAGAATCTGTAATACTGCGCAAATAGGCATGTCTCTGTAGGCAAAAAACTCATTTCTGACAAAGTTGCCCAAATGCATCTCAGAAGTGTGCAACTTGTTCCCTGAGGTAGAAAACGTCGAGAAACGTTCGTTTCTGCTAGCGCTGTGCTTCTACACATGTATTTGCTGAACGGTGAAAGCGCACAGTAATGCACTTTTCTCCCAGCAAATACACTGTTTCTAAGGAACTGGGAACACACTGAGGAGACACTTGTGGGAGCTACTGTGACTAAAACTGAGCTTCCCTACGCACAGGGAAGCAAGAGAAATGCTGATTTCATCAAGCCCAGTTACATACTCAGAATCTGTACTACTGCGCAAATAGGTATGTCTCTGTAGGCAAAAAACTCATTTCTGACAAAGTTGCCCAAATGCATCTCAGAAGTGTGCAACTTGTTCCCTGAGTTAGAAAACGTCGAGAAACGGTCATATCTGCTAAGGCTGTGCTTCTACAAATGTATTTGCTGAACGGTGAAAGCGCACAGTAATGCACTTTTCTCCCAGCAAATACACTGTTTCTAAGGAAATGGGAACACACTGAGGAGACACTTGTGGGAGCTACTGGGACTAAAACTGAGCTTCCCTACGCACAGGGAAGCAAGAGGAATGCTGATTTCTTCAAGCCCAGTTACATACTCAGAATCTGTACTACTGCGCAAATAGGCATGTCTCTGTAGGCAAAAAACTCATTTCTGACAAAGTTGCCCAAATGCATCTCAGAAGTGTGCAACTTGTTCCCTGAGTTAGAAAACGTTGAGAAACGGTCGTTTCTGCTAGCGCTGTGCTTCTACACATGTATTTGCTGAACGGTGAAAGCGCATAGTAATGCACTTTTCTCCCAGCAAATTCACTGTTTCTAAGGAAATGGGAACACACTGAGGAGACACTTGTGGGAGCTACTGTGACTAAAACCGAGCTTCCCTAGGTACTGGGAAGCAAGAGAAATGCTGATTTCATCAAGCCCAGTTACATACTCATTATCTGTACTACTGCGCAAATAGGCATGTCTCTGTAGGCAAAAAACTCATTTCTGACAAAGTTGCCCAAATGCATCTCAGAAGTGTGCAACTTGTTCCCTGAGTTAGAAAACGTCGAGAAACGGTCGTTTCTGCTAGCGCTGTGCTTCTACACATGTATTTGCTGAACGGTGAAAGCGCACAGTAATGAACTTTTCTCCCAGCAAATACACTGTTTCTAAGGAAATGGGAACACACTGAGGAGACACGTGTGGGAGCTACTGTGACTAAAACTGAGCTTCCCTACGCACAGGGAAGCAAGAGAAATGCTGATTTTATCAAGCCCAGTTACATACTCAGAATCTGTACTACTGCGCAAATAGGCATGAATCTGTAGGCAAAAAACTCATTTCTGACAAAGTTGCCCAAATGCATCTCAGAAGTGTGCAACTTGTTCCCTGAGTTAGAAAACGTCGAGAAACGTTCGTTTCTGCTAGCGCTGTGCTTCTACACATGTATTTGCTGAACGGTGAAAGCGCACAGTAATGAACTTTTCTCCCAGCAAATACACTGTTTCTAAGGAAATGGGAACACACTGAGGAGACACTTGTGGGAGCTACTGTGACTAAAACTGAGCTTCCCTTCGTACCGGGAAGCAAGAGAAATGCTGATTTCATCAAGCCCAGTTACATACTCAGAATCTGTACTACTGCGCAAATAGGCATGTCTCTGTAGGCAAAAAACTCATTTCTGACAAAGTTACCCAACTGCATCTCAGAAGTGTGAAAATAGTTCCCTTAGTTAGAAAACGTCGAGAAACGGTCGTTTCTGGTAGCGATGTGCTTCTACACATGTATTCGCTGAACGGTGAAAGCGCACAGTAATGCATTTTCTCCCAGCAAATACACTGTTTCTAAGGAAATGGGAACACACTGAGGAGACACTTGTGGGAGCTACTGTGACTAAAACCGAGCTTCCCTACGCACTGGGAAGCAAGAGAAATGCTGATTTCATCAAGCCCAGTTACATACTCAGAATCTGTACTACTGCGCAAATAGGCATGTCTCTGTAGGCAAAAAACTCATTTCTGACAAAGTTGCCCAAATGCATCTCAGAAGTGTGCAACTTGTTCCCTGAGTTAGAAAACGTCAAGAAACGGTCATATCTGCTAATGCTGTGATTCTACACATGTATTTGCTGAACGGTGAAAGCGCACAGTAATGCACTTTTCTCCCAGCAAATACACTGTTTCTAAGGAAATGGGAACAAACTGAGGAGACACTTGTGGGAGCTACTGTGACTAAAACTGAGCTTCCCTACGCACAGGGAAGCAAGAGAAATGCTGATTTCATCCAGCCCAGTTACATACTCAGAATCTGTACTACTGCGCAAATAGGCATGTCTCTGTAGGCAAAAAACTCATTTCTGACAATGTTGCCCAAATGCATCTCAGAAGTGTGCAACTTCTTCCCTAAGTTAGAAAACGTCGAGAAACGTTCGTTTCTGGTAGCGATGTGCTTCTACACATGTATTTGCTGAACGGTGAAAGCGCACAGTAATGCACTTTTCTCCCAGCAAATACACTGTTTCTAAGTAACTGGGAACACACTGAGGAGACACTTGTGGGAGCTACTGTGACTAAAACTGAGCTTCCCTACGCACAGGGAAGCAAGAGAAATGCTGATTTCATCCAGCCCAGTTACATACTCAGAATCTGTACTACTGCGCAAATAGGCATGTCTCTGTAGGCAAAAAACTCATTTGTGACAAAGTTGCCCAAATGCATCTCAGAAGTGTGCAACTTGTTCCCTGAGTTAGAAAACGTCGAGAAACGGTCGTTTCTGCTAGCGCTGTGATTCTACACATGTATTTGCTGAACGGTGAAAGCGCACAGTAATGAACTTTTCTCCCAGCAAATACACTGTTTCTAAGGAAATGGGAACACACTGAGGAGACACTTGTGGGAGCTACTGTGACTAAAACTGAGCTGCCCTACGCACAGGGAAGCAAGAGAAATGCTGATTTCATCAAGCCCAGTTACATACTCAGAATCTGTACTACTGCGCAAATAGGCATGTCTCTGTAGGCAAAAAACTCATTTCTGACAAAGTTGCCCAAATGCATCTCAGAAGTGTGCAACTTGTTCCCTGAGGTAGAAAACGTCGAGAAACGTTCGTTTCTGCTAGCACTGTGCTTCTACACATGTATTTGCTTAACGGTGAAAGCGCACAGTAATGCACTTTTCGCCCAGCAAATACACTGTTTCTAAGGAAATGGGAACACACTGAGGAGACACTTGTGGGAGCTACTGTGACTAAAACTGAGCTTCCCTACGCACAGGGAAGCAAGAGAAATGCTGATTTCATCAAGCCCAGTTACATACTCAGAATCTGTACTACTGCGCAAATAGGCATGTCTCTGTAGGCAAAAAACTCATTTCTGACAAAGTTGCCCAAATGAATCTCAGAAGTGTGCAACTTGTTCCCTGAGTTAGAAAACGTCGAGAAACGTTCGTTTCTGCTAGCGCTGTGCCTCTACACATGTATTTGCTGAACGGTGAAAGCGCACAGTAATGCACTTTTCTCCCAGCAAATACACTGTTTCTAAGGAAATGGGAACACACTGAGGAGACACTTGTGGGAGCTACTGTGACTAAAACCGAGCTTCCCTACGCACTGGGAAGCAAGAGAAATGCTGATTTCATCAAGCCCAGTTACATACTCAGAATCTGTACTACTGCGCAAATAGGCATGTCTCTGTAGGCAAAAAACTCATTTCTGACAAAGTTGCCCAAATGCATCTCAGAAGTGTGCAACTTGTTCCCTGAGTTAGAAAACGTCAAAAAACGGTCATATCTGCTAATGCTGTGATTCTACACATGTATTTGCTGAACGGTGAAAGAGCACAGTAATGCACTTTTCTCCCAGCAAATACACTGTTTCTAAGGAAATGGGAACAAACTGAGGAGACACTTGTGGGAGCTACTGTGACTAAAACTGAGCTTCCCTACGCACAGGGAAGCAAGAGAAATGCTGATTTCATCCAGCCCAGTTACATACTCAGAATCTGTACTACTGCGCAAATAGGCATGTCTCTGTAGGCAAAAAACTCATTTCTGACAATGTTGCCCAAATGCATCTCAGAAGTGTGCAACTTCTTCCCTAAGTTAGAAAACGTCGAGAAACGTTCGTTTCTGGTAGCGATGTGCTTCTACACATGTATTTGCTGAACGGTGAAAGCGCACAGTAATGCACTTTTCTCCCAGCAAATACAGTGTTTCTAAGTAACTGGGAACACACAGAGGAGACACTTGTGGGAGCTACTGTGACTAAAACTGAGCTTCCCTACGCACAGGGAAGCAAGAGAAATGCTGATTTCATCCAGCCCAGTTACATACTCAGAATCTGTACTACTGCGCAAATAGGCATGTCTCTGTAGGCAAAAAACTCATTTGTGACAAAGTTGCCCAAATGCATCTCAGAAGTGTGCAACTTGTTCCCTGAGTTAGAAAACGTCGAGAAACGGTCGTTTCTGCTAGC
Organism: Acomys minous; assembly: GCF_964271855.1. NCBI lineage: Eukaryota > Metazoa > Chordata > Mammalia > Rodentia > Muridae > Acomys > Acomys minous. Next base: position 399,665 of record NW_028182154.1, read on the forward strand.
GCTGTGCTTCTACACATGTATTTGCTGAACGGTGAAAGCGCACAGTAATGAACTTTTCTCCCAGCAAATACACTGTTTCTAAGGAAATGGGAACACACTGAGGAGACACTTGTGGGAGCTACTGTGACTAAAACTGAGCTTCCCTACGCACAGGAAAGCAAGAGAAATGCTAATTTCATCAAGCCCAGTTACATACTCAGAATCTGTACTACTGGGCAAATAGGCATGAATTTGTAGGCAAAAAACTCATTTCTGACAAAGTTGCCCAATGCATCTCAGAAGTGTGCAACTTGTTCCCTGAGTTAGAAAACGTCGAGAAACGTTCGTTTCTGTTAGCGCTGTGCTTCTTCACATGTATTTGCTGAACGGTGAAAGCACACAGTAATGCACTTTTCTCCCAGCAAATACACTGTTTCTAAGGAAATGGGAACACACTGAGGAGACACTTGTGGGAGCTACTGTGACTAAAACTGAGCTTCCCTACGCACAGGGAAGCAAGAGAAATGCTGATTTCATCCAGCCCAGTTACATACTCAGAATCTGTACTACTGCGCAAATAGGCATGTCTTTGTAGGCAAAAAACTCATTTCTGACAAAGTTGCCCAAATGCATCTCAGAAGTGTGCAACTTGTTCCCTGAGTTAGAAAACGTCGAGAAACGTTCGTTTCTGCTAGCGCTGTGCTTCTACACATGTATTTGCTGAACGGTGAAAGCACACAGTAATGCATTTTCTCCCAGCAAATACACTGTTTCTAAGGAAATGAGAACACACTGAGGAGACACTTGTGGGAGCTACTGTGACTAAAACTGAGCTTCCCTACGCACAGGGAATCAAGAGAAATGCTGATTTCATCCAGCCCAGTTACATACTCAGAATCTGTACTAAGGCGCAAATAGGCATGTCTCTGTAGGCAAAAAACTCATTTCTGACAAAGTTGCCCAAATGCATCTCAGAAGTGTGCAACTTCTTCCCTAAGTTAGAAAACGTCGAGAAACGTTCGTTTCTGGTAGCGATGTGCTTCTACACATGTATTTGCTGAACGGTGAAAGCGCACAGTAATGCACTTTTCTCCCAGCAAATACACTGTTTCTAAGGAACTGGGAACACACTGAGGAGACACTTGTGGGAGCTACTGTGACTAAAACTGAGCTTCCCTAAGCACAGGGAAGCAAGAGAAATGCTGATTTCATCCAGCCCAGTTACATACTCAGAATCTGTACTACTGCGCAAATATGCATGTCTCCTAGGCAAAAAACTCATTTCTGACAAAGTTGCCCAAATGCATCTCAGAAGTGTGCAACTTGTTCCCTGAGTTAGAAAACGTCGAGAAACGGTCGTTTCTGCTAGCACTGTGCTTCTACACATGTATTTGCTGAGCGGTGAAAGCGCACAGTAATGCACATTTCTCCCAGCAAATACACTGTTTCTAAGGAACTGGGAACACACTGAGGAGACACTTGTGGGAGCTACTGTGACTAAAACTGAGCTTCCCTACGCACAGGGAAGCAAGAGAAATGCTGATTTCATCAAGCCCAGTTACATACTCAGAATCTGTACTACTGCGCAAATAGGATTTGTCTCTGTAGGCAAAAAACTCATTTCTGACAAAGTTGCCCAAATGCATCTCAGAAGTGTGCAACTTGTTCCCTGAGTTAGAAAACGTCGAGAAACGTTCTTTCTGCTAGCGCTGTGCTTCTACACATGTATTTGCTGAACGGTGAAAGGGCACAGTAATGCACTTTTCTCCCAGCTAATACACTGTTTCTAAGGAAATGGGAACACACTGAGGAGACACTTGTGGGAGCTACCGTGACTAAAACTGAGCTTCCCTACTCACAGGGAAGCAAGAGAAATGCTGATTTCATCAAGCCCAGTTACATACTCAGAATCTGTACTACTGCGCAAATAGGCATGTCTCTGTAGGCAAAAAACTCATTTCTGACAATGTTGCCCAAATGCATCTCAGAAGTTTGCAACTTCTTCCCTAAGTTAGAAAACGTCGAGAAACGGTCGTATCTGCTAGCGATGTGCTTCTACACATGTATTTGCTGAACGGTGAAAGCGCACAGTAATGCACTTTTCTCCCAGCAAATACACTGTGTCTAAGGGACTGGGAACACACTGAGGAGACACTTGTGGGAGCTACTGTGACTAAAACTGAGCTTCCCTACGCACAGGGAATCAAGAGAAATGCTGATTTCATCCAGCCCAGTTACATACTCAGAATCTGTACTAAGGCGCAAATAGGCATGTCTCTGTAGGCAAAAAACTCATTTCTGACAAAGTTGCCCAAATGCATCTCAGAAGTGTGCAACTTCTTCCCTAAGTTAGAAAACGTCGAGAAACGTTCGTTTCTGGTAGCGATGTGCTTCTACACATGTATTTGCTGAACGGTGAAAGCGCACAGTAATGCACTTTTCTCCCAGCAAATACACTGTTTCTAAGGAACTGGGAACACACTGAGGAGACACTTGTGGGAGCTACTGTGACTAAAACTGAGCTTCCCTAAGCACAGGGAAGCAAGAGAAATGCTGATTTCATCCAGCCCAGTTCCATACTCAGAATCTGTACTACTGCGCAAATATGCATGTCTCCTAGGCAAAAAACTCATTTCTGACAAAGTTGCCCAAATGCATCTCAGAAGTGTGCAACTTGTTCCCTGAGTTAGAAAACGTCGAGAAACGGTCGTTTCTGCTAGCACTGTGCTTCTACACATGTATTTGCTGAACGGTGAAAGCGCACAGTAATGCACATTTCTCCCAGCAAATACACTGTTTCTAAGGAACTGGGAACAAACTGAGGAGACACTTGTGGGAGCTACTGTGACTAAAACTGAGCTTCCCTACGCACAGGGAAGCAAGAGAAATGCTGATTTCATCAGGCCCAGTTACATACTCAGAATCTGTACTACTGCGCAAATAGGATTTGTCTCTGTAGGCAAAAAACTAATTTCTGACAAAGTTGCCCAAATGCATCTCAGAAGTGTGCAACTTGTTCCCTGAGTTAGAAAACGTCAAAAAACGGTCATATCTGCTAATGCTGTGATTCTACACATGTATTTGCTGAACGGTGAAAGAGCACAGTAATGCACTTTTCTCCCAGCAAATACACTGTTTCTAAGGAAATGGGAACAAACTGAGGAGACACTTGTGGGAGCTACTGTGACTAAAACTGAGCTTCCCTACGCACAGGGAAGCAAGAGAAATGCTGATTTCATCCAGCCCAGTTACATACTCAGAATCTGTACTACTGCGCAAATAGGCATGTCTCTGTAGGCAAAAAACTCATTTCTGACAATGTTGCCCAAATGCATCTCAGAAGTGTGCAACTTCTTCCCTAAGTTAGAAAACGTCGAGAAACGTTCGTTTCTGGTAGCGATGTGCTTCTACACATGTATTTGCTGAACGGTGAAAGCGCACAGTAATGCACTTTTCTCCCAGCAAATACAGTGTTTCTAAGTAACTGGGAACACACTGAGGAGACACTTGTGGGAGCTACTGTGACTAAAACTGAGCTTCCCTACGCACAGGGAAGCAAGAGAAATGCTGATTTCATCCAGCCCAGTTACATACTCAGAATCTGTACTACTGCGCAAATAGGCATGTCTCTGTAGGCAAAAAACTCATTTGTGACAAAGTTGCCCAAATGCATCTCAGAAGTGTGCAACTTGTTCCCTGAGTTAGAAAACGTCGAGAAACGGTCGTTTCTGCTAGCGCTGTGCTTCTACACATGTATTTGCTGAACGGTGAAAGCGCACAGTAATGAACTTTTCTCCCAGCAAATACACTGTTTCTAAGGAAATGGGAACACACTGAGGAGACACTTGTGGGAGCTACTGTGACTAAAACTGAGCTTCCCTACGCACAGGAAAGCAAGAGAAATGCTAATTTCATCAAGCCCAGTTACATACTCAGAATCTGTACTACTGGGCAAATAGGCATGAATTTGTAGGCAAAAAACTCATTTCTGACAAAGTTGCCCAATGCATCTCAGAAGTGTGCAACTTGTTCCCTGAGTTAGAAAACGTCGAGAAACGTTCGTTTCTGTTAGCGCTGTGCTTCTTCACATGTATTTGCTGAACGGTGAAAGCACACAGTAATGCACTTTTCTCCCAGCAAATACACTGTTTCTAAGGAAATGGGAACACACTGAGGAGACACTTGTGGGAGCTACTGTGACTAAAACTGAGCTTCCCTACGCACAGGGAAGCAAGAGAAATGCTGATTTCATCCAGCCCAGTTACATACTCAGAATCTGTACTACTGCGCAAATAGGCATGTCTTTGTAGGCAAAAAACTCATTTCTGACAAAGTTGCCCAAATGCATCTCAGAAGTGTGCAACTTGTTCCCTGAGTTAGAAAACGTCGAGAAACGGTCGTTTCTGCTAGCGCTGTGCTTCTACACATGTATTTGCTGAACGGTGAAAGCACACAGTAATGCATTTTCTCCCAGCAAATACACTGTTTCTAAGGAAATGAGAACACACTGAGGAGACACTTGTGGGAGCTACTGTGACTAAAACTGAGCTTCCCTACGCACAGGGAATCAAGAGAAATGCTGATTTCATCCAGCCCAGTTACATACTCAGAATCTGTACTAAGGCGCAAATAGGCATGTCTCTGTAGGCAAAAAACTCATTTCTGACAAAGTTGCCCAAATGCATCTCAGAAGTGTGCAACTTCTTCCCTAAGTTAGAAAACGTCGAGAAACGTTCGTTTCTGGTAGCGATGTGCTTCTACACATGTATTTGCTGAACGGTGAAAGCGCACAGTAATGCACTTTTCTCCCAGCAAATACACTGTTTCTAAGGAACTGGGAACACACTGAGGAGACACTTGTGGGAGCTACTGTGACTAAAACTGAGCTTCCCTAAGCACAGGGAAGCAAGAGAAATGCTGATTTCATCCAGCCCAGTTACATACTCAGAATCTGTACTACTGCGCAAATATGCATGTCTCCTAGGCAAAAAACTCATTTCTGACAAAGTTGCCCAAATGCATCTCAGAAGTGTGCAACTTGTTCCCTGAGTTAGAAAACGTCGAGAAACGGTCGTTTCTGCTAGCACTGTGCTTCTACACATGTATTTGCTGAGCGGTGAAAGCGCACAGTAATGCACATTTCTCCCAGCAAATACACTGTTTCTAAGGAACTGGAAACACACTGAGGAGACACTTGTGGGAGCTACTGTGACTAAAACTGAGCTTCCCTACGCACAGGGAAGCAAGAGAAATGCTGATTTCATCAAGCCCAGTTACATACTCAGAATCTGTACTACTGCGCAAATAGGATTTGTCTCTGTAGGCAAAAAACTCATTTCTGACAAAGTTGCCCAAATGCATCACAGAAGTGTGCAACTTGTTCCCTGAGTTAGAAAACGTCGAGAAACGTTCTTTCTGCTAGCGCTGTGCTTCTACACATGTATTTGCTGAACGGTGAAAGGGCACAGTAATGCACTTTTCTCCCAGCTAATACACTGTTTCTAAGGAAATGGGAACACACTGAGGAGACACTTGTGGGAGCTACCGTGACTAAAACTGAGCTTCCCTACTCACAGGGAAGCAAGAGAAATGCTGATTTCATCAAGCCCAGTTACATACTCAGAATCTGTACTACTGCGCAAATAGGCATGTCTCTGTAGGCAAAAAACTCATTTCTGACAATGTTGCCCAAATGCATCTCAGAAGTTTGCAACTTCTTCCCTAAGTTAGAAAACGTCGAGAAACGGTCGTATCTGCTAGCGATGTGCTTCTACACATGTATTTGCTGAACGGTGAAAGCGCACAGTAATGCACTTTTCTCCCAGCAAATACACTGTGTCTAAGGGACTGGGAACACACTGAGGAGACACTTGTGGGAGCTACTGTGACTAAAACTGAGCTGCCCTACGCACAGGGAATCAAGAGAAATGCTGATTTCATCCAGCCCAGTTACATACTCAGAATCTGTACTAAGGCGCAAATAGGCATGTCTCTGTAGGCAAAAAACTCATTTCTGACAAAGTTGCCCAAATGCATCTCAGAAGTGTGCAACTTCTTCCCTAAGTTAGAAAACGTCGAGAAACGTTCGTTTCTGGTAGCGATGTGCTTCTACACATGTATTTGCTGAACGGTGAAAGCGCACAGTAATGCACTTTTCTCCCAGCAAATACACTGTTTCTAAGGAACTGGGAACACACTGAGGAGACACTTGTGGGAGCTACTGTGACTAAAACTGAGCTTCCCTAAGCACAGGGAAGCAAGAGAAATGCTGATTTCATCCAGCCCAGTTCCATACTCAGAATCTGTACTACTGCGCAAATATGCATGTCTCCTAGGCAAAAAACTCATTTCTGACAAAGTTGCCCAAATGCATCTCAGAAGTGTGCAACTTGTTCCCTGAGTTAGAAAACGTCGAGAAACGGTCGTTTCTGCTAGCACTGTGCTTCTACACATGTATTTGCTGAACGGTGAAAGCGCACAGTAATGCACATTTCTCCCAGCAAATACACTGTTTCTAAGGAACTGGGAACAAACTGAGGAGACACTTGTGGGAGCTACTGTGACTAAAACTGAGCTTCCCTACGCACAGGGAAGCAAGAGAAATGCTGATTTCATCAGGCCCAGTTACATACTCAGAATCTGTACTACTGCGCAAATAGGATTTGTCTCTGTAGGCAAAAAACTAATTTCTGACAAAGTTGCCCAAATGCATCTCAGAAGTGTGCAACTTGTTCCCTGAGTTAGAAAACGTCGAGAAACGGTCGTATCTGTTAGCGCTGTGCTTCTACACATGTATTTGCTGAACGGTGAAAGCGCACAGTAATGCACTATTCTCCCAGCAAAGACACTGTTTCTAAGGAAATGGGAACACACTGAGGAGACACTTGTGGGAGCTACTGTGACTAAAACTGAGCTTCCCTACGCACAGGGAAGCAAGAGAAATGCTGATTTCATCAAGCCCAGTTACATACTCAGAATCTGTACTACTGCGCAAATAGGCATGTCTCTGTAGGCAAAAAACTCATTTCTGACAAAGATGCCCAAATGCATCTCAGAAGTGTGCAACTTGTTCCCTGAGTTAGAAAACGTCGAGAAACATTCGTTTCTGCTAGCACTGTGCTTCTACACATGTATTTGCTGAACAGTGAAAGCGCACAGTAATGCACTTTTCTCCCAGCAAATACACTGTTTCTATGGAACTGGGAACACACTGAGGAGACACTTGTGGGAGCTACTGTGACTAAAACTGAGCTTCCCTACGCACAGGGAAGCAAGAGAAATGCTAATTTCATCAAGCCCAGTTACATACTCAGAATCTGTACTACTGCGCAAAAAGGCATGTCTCTGTAGGCAAAAAACTCATTTCTGACAAAGTTGCCCAAATGCATCTCAGAAGTGTGCAACTTGTTCCCTGAGTTAGAAAACGTCGAGAAACGGTCGTATCTGCTAGCGCTGTGCTTCTACACATGTATTTGCTGAACGGAGAAAGCGCACAGTAATGCACTTTTCTCCCAGCAAATACACTGTTTCTAAGGAAATGGGAACACACTGAGGAGACACTTGTGGGAGCTACTGTGACTAAAACTGAGCTTCCCTACGCACAGGGAAGCAAGAGAAATGCTGATTTCATCAAGCCCAGTTACATACTCAGAATCTGTACTACTGCGCAAATAGGCATGAATCTGTAGGCAAAAAACTCATTTCTGACAAAGTTGCCCAAATGCATCTCAGAAGTGTGCAACTTGTTCCCTGAGTTAGAAAACGTCGACAAACGGTCGTTTCTGCTAGCGCTGTGCTTCTACACATGTATTTGCTGAACGGTGAAAGCGCACAGTAATGCACTTTTCTCCCAGCAAAGACACTGTTTCTAAGGAAATGGGAACACACTGAGGAGACACTTGTGGGAGCTACTGTGACTAAAACTGAGCTTCCCTACGCACAGGGAAGCAAGAGAAATGCTGATTTCATCAAGCCCAGTTACATACTCAGAATCTGTACTACTGCGCAAATAGGCATGTCTCTGTGGGCAAAAAACTCATTTCTGACAAAGTTGCCCAAATGCATCTCAGAAGTGTGCAACTTGTTCCCTGAGTTAGAAAACGTCAAGAAACGGTCATATCTGCTAATGCTGTGATTCTACACATGTATTTGCTGAACGGTGAAAGAGCACAGTAATGCACTTTTCTCCCAGCAAATACACTGTTTCTAAGGAAATGGGAACAAACTGAGGAGACACTTGTGGGAGCTACTGTGACTAAAACTGAGCTTCCCTACGCACACGGAAGCAAGAGAAATGCTGATTTCATCCAGCCCAGTTACATACTCAGAATCTGTACTACTGCGCAAATAGGCATGTCTCTGTAGGCAAAAAACTCATTTCTGACAATGTTGCCCAAATGCATCTCAGAAGTGTGCAACTTCTTCCCTAAGTTAGAAAACGTCGAGAAACGTTCGTTTCTGGTAGCGATGTGCTTCTACACATGTATTTGCTGAACGGTGAAAGCGCACAGTAATGCACTTTTCTCCCAGCAAATACACTGTTTCTAAGTAACTGGGAACACACTGAGGAGACACTTATGGGAGCTACTGTGACTAAAACTGAGCTTCCCTACGCACAGGGAAGCAAGAGAAATGCTGATTTCATCCAGCCCAGTTACATACTCAGAATCTGTACTATTGCGCAAATAGGCATGTCTCTGTAGGCAAAAAACTCATTTGTGACAAAGTTGCCCAAATGCATCTCAGAAGTGTGCAACTTGTTCCCTGAGTTAGAAAACGTCGAGAAACGGTAGTTTCTGCTAGCGCTGTGCTTCTACACATGTATTTGCTGAACGGTGAAAGCGCACAGTAATGAACTTTTCTCCCAGCAAATACACTGTTTCTAAGGAAATGGGAACACACTGAGGAGACACTTGTGGGAGCTACTGTGACTAAAACTGAGCTTCCCTACGCACAGGGAAGCAAGAGAAATGCTAATTTCATCAAGCCCAGTTACATACTCAGAATCTGTACTACTGGGCAAATAGGCATGAATCTGTAGGCAAAAAACTCATTTCTGACAAAGTTGCCCAATGCATCTCAGAAGTGTGCAACTTGTTCCCTGAGTTAGAAAACGTCGAGAAACGGTCATATCTGCTAACGCTGTGCTTCTACACATGTATTTGCTGAACGGTGAAAGCGCACAGTAATGCACTTTTCTCCCAGCAAATACACTGTTTCTAAGGAAATGGGAACACACTGAGGAGACACTTGTGGGAGCTACTGTGACTAAAACTGAGCTTCCCTACGCACAGGGAAGCAAGAGAAATGCTGATTTCATCCAGCCCAGTTACATACTCAGAATCTGTACTACTGCGCAAATAGGCATGTCTTTGTAGGCAAAAAACTCATTTCTGACAAAGTTGCCCAAATGCATCTCAGAAGTGTGCAACTTGTTCCCTGAGTTAGAAAACGTCGAGAAACGTTCGTTTCTGCTAGCGCTGTGCTTCTACACATGTATTTGCTGAACGGTGAAAGCACACAGTAATGCATTTTCTCCCAGCAAATACACTGTTTCTAAGGAAATGGGAACACACTGAGGAGACACTTGTGGGAGCTACTGTGACTAAAACTGAGCTTCCCTAGGCACAGGGAAGCAAGAGAAATGCTGATTTCATCAAGACCAGTTACATACTCAGAATCTGTACTACTGCGCAAATAGGCATGAATCTGTAGGCAAAAAACTCATTTCTGACAAAGTTGCCCAAATGCATCTCAGAAGTGTGCAACTTGTTCCCTGAGTTAGAAAACGTCGAGAAACGTTCGTTTCTGTTAGCGCTGTGCTTCTTCACATGTATTTGCTGAACGGTGAAAGCGCACAGTGATGCACTTTTCTACCAGCAAATACACTGTTTCTAAGGAAATGGGAACACACTGAGGAGACACTTGTGGGAGCTACTGTGACTAAAACTGAGCTTCCCTACGCACAGGGAAGCAAGAGAAATGCTGATTTCATCAAGCCCAGTTACATACTCAGAATCTGTACTACTGCGTAAATAGGCATGTCTTTGTAGGCAAAAAACTCATTTCTGACAATGTTGCCCAAATGCATCTCAGAAGTGTGCAACTTCTTCCCTAAGTTAGAAAACGTCGAGAAACGGTCGTATCTGCTAGCGATGTGCTTCTACACATGTATTTGCTGAACGGTGAAAGCGCACAGTAATGCACTTTTCTCCCAGCAAATACACTGTTTCTAAGGAAATGGGAACACACTGAGGAGACACTTGTGGGAGCTACTGTGACTAAAACTGAGCTTCCCTACGCACAGGGAAGCAAGAGAAATGCTGATTTCATCAAGCCCAGTTACAAACTCAGAATCTGTACTACTGCGCAAATAGGATTTGTCTCTGTAGGCAAAAAACTCATTTCTGACAAAGTTGCCCAAATGCATCTCAGAAGTGTGCAACTTGTTCCCTGAGTTAGAAAACGTCAAGAAACGTTCGTTTCTGGTAGCGATGTGCTTCTACACATGTATTTGCTGAACAGTGAAAGCGCACAGTAATGCACTTTTCTCCCAGCAAATACACTGTTTCTAAGGAAATGGGAACACACTGAGGAGACACTTGTGGGAGCTACTGTGACTAAAACTGAGCTGCCCTACGCACAGGGAAGCAAGAGAAATGCTGATTTCATCAAGCCCAGTTACATACTCAGAATCTGTACTACTGCGCAAATAGGCATGTCTCTGTAGGCAAAAAACTCATTTCTGACAAAGTTGCCCAAATGCATCTCAGAAGTGTGCAACTTGTTCCCTGAGGTAGAAAACGTCGAGAAACGTTCGTTTCTGCTAGCACTGTGCTTCTACACATGTATTTGCTTAACGGTGAAAGCGCACAGTAATGCACTTTTCGCCTAGCAAATACACTGTTTCTAAGGAAATGGGAACACACTGAGGAGACACTTGTGGGAGCTACTGTGACTAAAACTGAGCTTCCCTACGCACAGGGAAGCAAGAGAAATGCTGATTTCATCAAGCCCAGTTACATACTCAGAATCTGTACTACTGCGCAAATAGGCATGTCTCTGTAGGCAAAAAACTCATTTCTGACAAAGTTGCCCAAATGCATCTCAGAAGTGTGCAACTTGTCCCTGAGTTAGAAAACGTCAAGAAACGGTCATATCTGCTAATGCTGTGATTCTACACATGTATTTGCTGAACGGTGAAAGAGCACAGTAATGCACTTTTCTCCCAGCAAATACACTGTTTCTAAGGAAATGGGAACAAACTGAGGAGACACTTGTGGGAGCTACTGTGACTAAAACTGAGCTTCCCTACGCACACGGAAGCAAGAGAAATGCTGATTTCATCCAGCCCAGTTACATACTCAGAATCTGTACTACTGCGCAAATAGGCATGTCTCTGTAGGCAAAAAACTCATTTCTGACAATGTTGCCCAAATGCATCTCAGAAGTGTGCAACTTCTTCCCTAAGTTAGAAAACGTCGAGAAACGTTCGTTTCTGGTAGCGATGTGCTTCTACACATGTATTTGCTGAACGGTGAAAGCGCACAGTAATGCACTTTTCTCCCAGCAAATACACTGTTTCTAAGTAACTGGGAACACACTGAGGAGACACTTATGGGAGCTACTGTGACTAAAACTGAGCTTCCCTACGCACAGGGAAGCAAGAGAAATGCTGATTTCATCCAGCCCAGTTACATACTCAGAATCTGTACTACTGCGCAAATAGGCATGTCTCTGTAGGCAAAAAACTCATTTGTGACAAAGTTGCCCAAATGCATCTCAGAAGTGTGCAACTTGTTCCCTGAGTTAGAAAACGTCGAGAAACGGTCGTTTCTGCTAGCGCTGTGCTTCTACACATGTATTTGCTGAACGGTGAAAGCGCACAGTAATGAACTTTTCTCCCAGCAAATACACTGTTTCTAAGGAAATGGGAACACACTGAGGAGACACTTGTGGGAGCTACTGTGACTAAAACTGAGCTTCCCTACGCACAGGGAAGCAAGAGAAATGCTAATTTCATCAAGCCCAGTTACATACTCAGAATCTGTACTACTGGGCAAATAGGCATGAATCTGTAGGCAAAAAACTCATTTCTGACAAAGTTGCCCAATGCATCTCAGAAGTGTGCAACTTGTTCCCTGAGTTAGAAAACGTCGAGAAACGGTCATATCTGCTAACGCTGTGCTTCTACACATGTATTTGCTGAACGGTGAAAGCGCACAGTAATGCACTTTTCTCCCAGCAAATACACTGTTTCTAAGGAAATGGGAACACACTGAGGAGACACTTGTGGGAGCTACTGTGACTAAAACTGAGCTTCCCTACGCACAGGGAAGCAAGAGAAATGCTGATTTCATCCAGCCCAGTTACATACTCAGAATCTGTACTACTGCGCAAATAGGCATGTCTTTGTAGGCAAAAAACTCATTTCTGACAAAGTTGCCCAAATGCATCTCAGAAGTGTGCAACTTGTTCCCTGAGTTAGAAAACGTCGAGAAACGTTCGTTTCTGCTAGCGCTGTGCTTCTACACATGTATTTGCTGAACGGTGAAAGCACACAGTAATGCATTTTCTCCCAGCAAATACACTGTTTCTAAGGAAATGGGAACACACTGAGGAGACACTTGTGGGAGCTACTGTGACTAAAACTGAGCTTCCCTAGGCACAGGGAAGCAAGAGAAATGCTGATTTCATCAAGACCAGTTACATACTCAGAATCTGTACTACTGCGCAAATAGGCATGAATCTGTAGGCAAAAAACTCATTTCTGACAAAGTTGCCCAAATGCATCTCAGAAGTGTGCAACTTGTTCCCTGAGTTAGAAAACGTCGAGAAACGTTCGTTTCTGTTAGCGCTGTGCTTCTTCACATGTATTTGCTGAACGGTGAAAGCGCACAGTGATGCACTTTTCTACCAGCAAATACACTGTTTCTAAGGAAATGGGAACACACTGAGGAGACACTTGTGGGAGCTACTGTGACTAAAACTGAGCTTCCCTACGCACAGGGAAGCAAGAGAAATGCTGATTTCATCAAGCCCAGTTACATACTCAGAATCTGTACTACTGCGTAAATAGGCATGTCTTTGTAGGCAAAAAACTCATTTCTGACAATGTTGCCCAAATGCATCTCAGAAGTGTGCAACTTCTTCCCTAAGTTAGAAAACGTCGAGAAACGGTCGTATCTGCTAGCGATGTGCTTCTACACATGTATTTGCTGAACGGTGAAAGCGCACAGTAATGCACTTTTCTCCCAGCAAATACACTGTTTCTAAGGAAATGGGAACACACTGAGGAGACACTTGTGGGAGCTACTGTGACTAAAACTGAGCTTCCCTACGCACAGGGAAGCAAGAGAAATGCTGATTTCATCAAGCCCAGTTACAAACTCAGAATCTGTACTACTGCGCAAATAGGATTTGTCTCTGTAGGCAAAAAACTCATTTCTGACAAAGTTGCCCAAATGCATCTCAGAAGTGTGCAACTTGTTCCCTGAGTTAGAAAACGTCAAGAAACGTTCGTTTCTGGTAGCGATGTGCTTCTACACATGTATTTGCTGAACAGTGAAAGCGCACAGTAATGCACTTTTCTCCCAGCAAATACACTGTTTCTAAGGAAATGGGAACACACTGAGGAGACACTTGTGGGAGCTACTGTGACTAAAACTGAGCTGCCCTACGCACAGGGAAGCAAGAGAAATGCTGATTTCATCAAGCCCAGTTACATACTCAGAATCTGTACTACTGCGCAAATAGGCATGTCTCTGTAGGCAAAAAACTCATTTCTGACAAAGTTGCCCAAATGCATCTCAGAAGTGTGCAACTTGTTCCCTGAGGTAGAAAACGTCGAGAAACGTTCGTTTCTGCTAGCACTGTGCTTCTACACATGTATTTGCTTAACGGTGAAAGCGCACAGTAATGCACTTTTCGCCTAGCAAATACACTGTTTCTAAGGAAATGGGAACACACTGAGGAGACACTTGTGGGAGCTACTGTGACTAAAACTGAGCTTCCCTACGCACAGGGAAGCAAGAGAAATGCTGATTTCATCAAGCCCAGTTACATACTCAGAATCTGTACTACTGCGCAAATAGGCATGTCTCTGTAGGCAAAAAACTCATTTCTGACAAAGTTGCCCAAATGCATCTCAGAAGTGTGCAACTTGTCCCTGAGTTAGAAAACGTCAAGAAACGGTCATATCTGCTAATGCTGTGATTCTACACATGTATTTGCTGAACGGTGAAAGAGCACAGTAATGCACTTTTCTCCCAGCAAATACACTGTTTCTAAGGAAATGGGAACAAACTGAGGAGACACTTGTGGGAGCTACTGTGACTAAAACTGAGCTTCCCTACGCACACGGAAGCAAGAGAAATGCTGATTTCATCCAGCCCAGTTACATACTCAGAATCTGTACTACTGCGCAAATAGGCATGTCTCTGTAGGCAAAAAACTCATTTCTGACAATGTTGCCCAAATGCATCTCAGAAGTGTGCAACTTCTTCCCTAAGTTAGAAAACGTCGAGAAACGTTCGTTTCTGGTAGCGATGTGCTTCTACACATGTATTTGCTGAACGGTGAAAGCGCACAGTAATGCACTTTTCTCCCAGCAAATACACTGTTTCTAAGTAACTGGGAACACACTGAGGAGACACTTATGGGAGCTACTGTGACTAAAACTGAGCTTCCCTACGCACAGGGAAGCAAGAGAAATGCTGATTTCATCCAGCCCAGTTACATACTCAGAATCTGTACTACTGCGCAAATAGGCATGTCTCTGTAGGCAAAAAACTCATTTGTGACAAAGTTGCCCAAATGCATCTCAGAAGTGTGCAACTTGTTCCCTGAGTTAGAAAACGTCGAGAAACGGTCGTTTCTGCTAGCGCTGTGCTTCTACACATGTATTTGCTGAACGGTGAAAGCGCACAGTAATGAACTTTTCTCCCAGCAAATACACTGTTTCTAAGGAAATGGGAACACACTGAGGAGACACTTGTGGGAGCTACTGTGACTAAAACTGAGCTTCCCTACGCACAGGGAAGCAAGAGAAATGCTAATTTCATCAAGCCCAGTTACATACTCAGAATCTGTACTACTGGGCAAATAGGCATGAATCTGTAGGCAAAAAACTCATTTCTGACAAAGTTGCCCAATGCATCTCAGAAGTGTGCAACTTGTTCCCTGAGTTAGAAAACGTCGAGAAACGGTCATATCTGCTAACGCTGTGCTTCTACACATGTATTTGCTGAACGGTGAAAGCGCACAGTAATGCACTTTTCTCCCAGCAAATACACTGTTTCTAAGGAAATGGGAACACACTGAGGAGACACTTGTGGGAGCTACTGTGACTAAAACTGAGCTTCCCTACGCACAGGGAAGCAAGAGAAATGCTGATTTCATCAAGCCCAGTTACATACTCAGAATCTGTACTACTGCGCAAATAGGCATGTCTTTGTAGGCAAAAAACTCATTTCTGACAAAGTTGCCCAAATGCATCTCAGAAGTGTGCAACTTGTTCCCTGAGTTAGAAAACGTCGAGAAACGTTCGTTTCTGCTAGCGCTGTGCTTCTACACATGTATTTGCTGAACGGTGAAAGCACACAGTAATGCATTTTCTCCCAGCAAATACACTGTTTCTAAGGAAATGGGAACACACTGAGGAGACACTTGTGGGAGCTACTGTGACTAAAACTGAGCTTCCCTAGGCACAGGGAAGCAAGAGAAATGCTGATTTCATCAAGACCAGTTACATACTCAGAATCTGTACTACTGCGCAAATAGGCATGAATCTGTAGGCAAAAAACTCATTTCTGACAAAGTTGCCCAAATGCATCTCAGAAGTGTGCAACTTGTTCCCTGAGTTAGAAAACGTCGAGAAACGTTCGTTTCTGTTAGCGCTGTGCTTCTTCACATGTATTTGCTGAACGGTGAAAGCGCACAGTGATGCACTTTTCTACCAGCAAATACACTGTTTCTAAGGAAATGGGAACACACTGAGGAGACACTTGTGGGAGCTACTGTGACTAAAACTGAGCTTCCCTACGCACAGGGAAGCAAGAGAAATGCTGATTTCATCAAGCCCAGTTACATACTCAGAATCTGTACTACTGCGTAAATAGGCATGTCTTTGTAGGCAAAAAACTCATTTCTGACAATGTTGCCCAAATGCATCTCAGAAGTGTGCAACTTCTTCCCTAAGTTAGAAAACGTCGAGAAACGGTCGTATCTGCTAGCGATGTGCTTCTACACATGTATTTGCTGAACGGTGAAAGCGCACAGTAATGCACTTTTCTCCCAGCAAATACACTGTGTCTAAGGGACTGGGAACACACTGAGGAGACACTTGTGGGAGCTACTGTGACTAAAACTGAGCTTCCCTACGCACAGGGAATCAAGAGAAATGCTGATTTCATCCAGCCCAGTTACATACTCAGAATCTGTACTAAGGCGCAAATAGGCATGTCTCTGTAGGCAAAAAACTCATTTCTGACAAAGTTGCCCAAATGCATCTCAGAAGTGTGCAACTTCTTCCCTAAGTTAGAAAACGTCGAGAAACGTTCGTTTCTGGTAGCGATGTGCTTCTACACATGTATTTGCTGAACGGTGAAAGCGCACAGTAATGCACTTTTCTCCCAGCAAATACACTGTTTCTAAGGAACTGGGAACACACTGAGGAGACACTTGTGGGAGCTACTGTGACTAAAACTGAGCTTCCCTAAGCACAGGGAAGCAAGAGAAATGCTGATTTCATCCAGCCCAGTTACATACTCAGAATCTGTACTACTGCGCAAATATGCATGTCTCCTAGGCAAAAAACTCATTTCTGACAAAGTTGCCCAAATGCATCTCAGAAGTGTGCAACTTGTTCCCTGAGTTAGAAAACGTCGAGAAACGGTCGTTTCTGCTAGCACTGTGCTTCTACACATGTATTTGCTGAACGGTGAAAGCGCACAGTAATGAACTTTTCTCCCAGCAAATACACTGTTTCTAAGGAAATGGGAACACACTGAGGAGACACTTGTGGGAGCTACTGTGACTAAAACTGAGCTTCCCTACGCACAGGGAAGCAAGAGAAATGCTGATTTCATCAAGCCCAGTTACATACTCAGAATCTGTACTACTGCGCAAATAGGCATGAATCTGTAGGCAAAAAACTCATTTCTGACAAATTTGCCCAAATGCATCTCAGAAGTGTGCAACTTGTTCCCTGAGTTAGAAAACGTCGAGAAACGGTCGTTTCTGCTAGCGCTGTGCTTCTACACATGTATTTGCTGAACGGTGAAAGCGCACAGTAATGCACATTTCTCCCAGCAAATACACTGTTTCTAAGGAACTGGGAACACACTGAGGAGACACTTGTGGGAGCTACTGTGACTAAAACTGAGCTTCCCTACGCACAGGGAAGCAAGAGAAATGCTGATTTCATCAAGCCCAGTTACATACTCAGAATCTGTACTACTGCGCAAATAGGATTTGTCTCTGTAGGCAAAAAACTAATTTCTGACAAAGTTGCCCAAATGCATCTCAGAAGTGTGCAACTTGTTCCCTGAGTTAGAAAACGTCGAGAAACGGTCGTATCTGTTAGCGCTGTGCTTCTACACATGTATTTGCTGAACGGTGAAAGCGCACAGTAATGCACTATTCTCCCAGCAAAGACACTGTTTCTAAGGAAATGGGAACACACTGAGGAGACACTTGTGGGAGCTACTGTGACTAAAACTGAGCTTCCATACGCACAGGGAAGCAAGAGAAATGCTGATTTCATCAAGCCCAGTTACATACTCAGAATCTGTACTACTGCGCAAAAAGGCATGTCTCTGTAGGCAAAAAACTCATTTCTGACAAAGATGCCCAAATGCATCTCAGAAGTGTGCAACTTGTTCCCTGAGTTAGAAAACGTCGAGAAACATTCGTTTCTGCTAGCACTGTGCTTCTACACATGTATTTGCTGAACGGTGAAAGCGCACAGTAATGCACTTTTCTCCCAGCAAATACACTGTTTCTATGGAACTGGGAACACACTGAGGAGACACTTGTGGGAGCTACTGTGACTAAAACTGAGCTTCCCTACACACAGGGAAGCAAGAGAAATGCTAATTTCATCAAGCCCAGTTACATACTCAGAATCTGTACTACTGCGCAAATAGGCATGTCTCTGTAGGCAAAAAACTCATTTCTGACAAAGTTGCCCAAATGCATCTCAGAAGTGTGCAACTTGTTCCCTGTGTTAGAAAACGTCGAGAAACGTTCGTTTCTGCTAGCGCTGTGCTTCTACACATGTATTTGCTGAACGGTGAAAGCACACAGTAATGCATTTTCTCCCAGCAAATACACTGTTTCTAAGGAAATGGGAACACACTGAGGAGACACTTGTGGGAGCTACTGTGACTAAAACTGAGCTTCCCTAGGCACAGGGAAGCAAGAGAAATGCTGATTTCATCAAGACCAGTTACATACTCAGAATCTGTACTACTGCGCAAATAGGCATGAATCTGTAGGCAAAAAACTCATTTCTGACAAAGTTGCCCAAATGCATCTCAGAAGTGTGCAACTTGTTCCCTGAGTTAGAAAACGTCGAGAAACGTTCGTTTCTGTTAGCGCTGTGCTTCTTCACATGTATTTGCTGAACGGTGAAAGCGCACAGTGATGCACTTTTCTACCAGCAAATACACTGTTTCTAAGGAAATGGGAACACACTGAGGAGACACTTGTGGGAGCTACTGTGACTAAAACTGAGCTTCCCTACGCACAGGGAAGCAAGAGAAATGCTGATTTCATCAAGCCCAGTTACATACTCAGAATCTGTACTACTGCGTAAATAGGCATGTCTTTGTAGGCAAAAAACTCATTTCTGACAATGTTGCCCAAATGCATCTCAGAAGTGTGCAACTTCTTCCCTAAGTTAGAAAACGTCGAGAAACGGTCGTATCTGCTAGCGATGTGCTTCTACACATGTATTTGCTGAACGGTGAAAGCGCACAGTAATGCACTTTTCTCCCAGCAAATACACTGTGTCTAAGGGACTGGGAACACACTGAGGAGACACTTGTGGGAGCTACTGTGACTAAAACTGAGCTTCCCTACGCACAGGGAATCAAGAGAAATGCTGATTTCATCCAGCCCAGTTACATACTCAGAATCTGTACTAAGGCGCAAATAGGCATGTCTCTGTAGGCAAAAAACTCATTTCTGACAAAGTTGCCCAAATGCATCTCAGAAGTGTGCAACTTCTTCCCTAAGTTAGAAAACGTCGAGAAACGTTCGTTTCTGGTAGCGATGTGCTTCTACACATGTATTTGCTGAACGGTGAAAGCGCACAGTAATGCACTTTTCTCCCAGCAAATACACTGTTTCTAAGGAACTGGGAACACACTGAGGAGACACTTGTGGGAGCTACTGTGACTAAAACTGAGCTTCCCTAAGCACAGGGAAGCAAGAGAAATGCTGATTTCATCCAGCCCAGTTACATACTCAGAATCTGTACTACTGCGCAAATATGCATGTCTCCTAGGCAAAAAACTCATTTCTGACAAAGTTGCCCAAATGCATCTCAGAAGTGTGCAACTTGTTCCCTGAGTTAGAAAACGTCGAGAAACGGTCGTTTCTGCTAGCACTGTGCTTCTACACATGTATTTGCTGAACGGTGAAAGCGCACAGTAATGAACTTTTCTCCCAGCAAATACACTGTTTCTAAGGAAATGGGAACCCACTGAGGAGACACTTGTGGGAGCTACTGTGACTAAAACTGAGCTTCCCTACGCACAGGGAAGCAAGAGAAATGCTGATTTCATCAAGCCCAGTTACATACTCAGAATCTGTACTACTGCGCAAATAGGCATGAATCTGTAGGCAAAAAACTCATTTCTGACAAATTTGCCCAAATGCATCTCAGAAGTGTGCAACTTGTTCCCTGAGTTAGAAAACGTCGAGAAAGGTTCGTTTCTGCTAGCGCTGTGCTTCTACACATGTATTTGCTGAACGGTGAAAGCGCACAGTAATGCACATTTCTCCCAGCAAATACACTGTTTCTAAGGAACTGGGAACACACTGAGGAGACACTTGTGGGAGCTACTGTGACTAAAACTGAGCTTCCCTACGCACAGGGAAGCAAGAGAAATGCTGATTTCATCAAGCCCAGTTACATACTCAGAATCTGTACTACTGCGCAAATAGGATTTGTCTCTGTAGGCAAAAAACTAATTTCTGACAAAGTTGCCCAAATGCATCTCAGAAGTGTGCAACTTGTTCCCTGAGTTAGAAAACGTCGAGAAACGGTCGTATCTGTTAGCGCTGTGCTTCTACACATGTATTTGCTGAAAGGTGAAAGCGCACAGTAATGCACTATTCTCCCAGCAAAGACACTGTTTCTAAGGAAATGGGAACACACTGAGGAGACACTTGTGGGAGCTACTGTGACTAAAACTGAGCTTCCCTACGCACAGGGAAGCAAGAGAAATGCTGATTTCATCAAGCCCAGTTACATACTCAGAATCTGTACTACTGCGCAAAAAGGCATGTCTCTGTAGGCAAAAAACTCATTTCTGACAAAGATGCCCAAATGCATCTCAGAAGTGTGCAACTTGTTCCCTGAGTTAGAAAACGTCGAGAAACATTCGTTTCTGCTAGCACTGTGCTTCTACACATGTATTTGCTGAACGGTGAAAGCGCACAGTAATGCACTTTTCTCCCAGCAAATACACTGTTTCTATGGAACTGGGAACACACTGAGGAGACACTTGTGGGAGCTACTGTGACTAAAACTGAGCTTCCCTACACACAGGGAAGCAAGAGAAATGCTAATTTCATCAAGCCCAGTTACATACTCAGAATCTGTACTACTGCGCAAATAGGCATGTCTCTGTAGGCAAAAAACTCATTTCTGACAAAGTTGCCCAAATGCATCTCAGAAGTGTGCAACTTGTTCCCTGAGTTAGAAAACGTCGAGAAACGGTCGTATCTGCTAGCGCTGTGCTTCTACACATGTATTTGCTGAACGGTGAAAGCGCACAGTAATGCACTTTTCTCCCAGCAAATACACTGTTTCTAAGGAAATGGGAACACACTGAGGAGACACTTGTGGGAGCTACTGTGACTAAAACTGAGCTTCCCTACGCACAGGGAAGCAAGAGAAATGCTGATTTCATCAAGCCCAGTTACATACTCAGAATCTGTACTACTGCGCAAATAGGCATGAATCTGTAGGCAAAAAACTCATTTCTGACAAAGTTGCCCAAATGCATCTCAGAAGTGTGCAACTTGTTCCCTGAGTTAGAAAACGTCGACAAACGGTCGTTTCTGCTAGCGCTGTGCTTCTACACATGTATTTGCTGAACGGTGAAAGCGCACAGTAATGCACTTTTCTCCCAGCAAATACACTGTTTCTAAGGAAATGGGAACACACTGAGGAGACACTTGTGGGAGCTACTGTGACTAAAACTGAGCTTCCCTACGCACAGGGAAGCAAGAGAAATGCTGATTTCATCAAGCCCAGTTACATACTCAGAATCTGTACTACTGCGCAAATAGGCATGTCTCTGTAGGCAAAAAACTCATTTCTGACAAAGATGCCCAAATGCATCTCAGAAGTGTGCAACTTGTTCCCTGAGTTAGAAAACGTCGAGAAACGTTCGTTTCTGCTAGCACTGTGCTTCTACACATGTATTTGCTGAACGGTGAAAGCGCACAGTAATGCACTTTTCTCCCAGCAAAGACACTGTTTCTAAGGAAATGGGAACACACTGAGGAGACACTTGTGGGAGCTACTGTGACTAAAACTGAGCTTCCCTACGCACAGGGAAGCAAGAGAAATGCTGATTTCATCAATCCCAGTTACATACTCAGAATCTGTACTACTGCGCAAATAGGCATGTCTCTGTAGGCAAAAAACTCATTTCTGACAAAGATGCCCAAATGCATCTCAGAAGTGTGCAACTTGTTCCCTGAGTTAGAAAACGTCGAGAAACGTTCGTTTCTGCTAGCACTGTGCTTCTACACATGTATTTGCTGAACGGTGAAAGCGCACAGTAATGCACTTTTCTCCCAGCAAATACACTGTTTCTAAGGAAATGGGAACACACTGAGGAGACACTTGTGGGAGCTACTGTGACTAAAACTGAGCTTCCCTACGCACAGGGAAGCAAGAGAAATGCTGATTTCATCAAGCCCAGTTACATACACAGAATCTGTACTACTGCGCAAATAGGCATGTCTTTGTAGGCAAAAAACTCATTTCTGACAAAGTTGCCCAAATGCATCTCAGAAGTGTGCAACTTGTTCCCTGAGTTAGAAAATGTCGAGAAACGTTCGTTTCTGGTAGCGATGTGCTTCTACACATGTATTTGCTGAACGGTGAAAGCGCACAGTAATGCACTTTTCTCCCAGCAAATATACTGTTTCTAAGGAAATGGGAACACACTGAGGAGACACTTGTGGGAGCTACTGTGACTAAAACTGAGCTTCCCTACGCACAGGGAAGCAAGAGAAATGCTGATTTCATCAAGCCCAGTTACATACTCAGAATCTGTACTACTGCGCAAATAGGATTTGTCTCTGTAGGCAAAAAACTCATTTCTGACAAAGTTGCCCAAATGCATCTCAGAAGTGTGCAACTTGTTCCCTGAGTTAGAAAACGTCAAGAAACGTTCGTTTCTGGTAGCGATGTGCTTCTACACATGTATTTGCTGAACAGTGAAAGCGCACAGTAATGCACTTTTCTCCCAGCAAATACACTGTTTCTAAGGAAATGGGAACACACTGAGGAGACACTTGTGGGAGCTACTGTGACTAAAACTGAGCTTCCCTACGCACAGGGAAGCAAGAGAAATGCTGATTTCATCAAGCCCAGTTACATAGTCAGAATCTGTACTACTGCGCAAATAGGCATGTCTCTGTAGGCAAAAAACTCATTTCTGACAAAGATGCCCAAATGCATCTCAGAAGTGTGCAACTTGCTCCCTGAGTTAGAAAACGTCGAGAAACATTCGTTTCTGCTAGCACTGTGCTTCTACACATGTATTTGCTGAACGGTGAAAGCGCACAGTAATGCACTTTTCTCCCAGCAAATACACTGTTTCTATGGAACTGGGAACACACTGAGGAGACACTTGTGGGAGCTACTGTGACTAAAACTGAGCTTCCCTACGCACAGGGAAGCAAGGGAAATGCTAATTTCATCAAGCCCAGTTACATACTCAGACTCTGTACTACTGCGCAAATAGGCATGTCTCTGTAGGCAAAAAACTCATTTCTGACAAAGTTGCCCAAATGCATCTCAGAAGTGTGCAACTTGTTCCCTGAATTAGAAAACGTCGAGAAACGGTCGTATCTGCTAGCGCTGTTCTTCTACACATGTATTTGCTGAACGGTGAAAGCGCACAGTAATGCACTTTTCTCCCAGCAAATACACTGTTTCTAAGGAAATGGGAACACACTGAGGAGACACTTGTGGGAGCTACTGTGACTAAAACTGAGCTTCCCTACGCACAGGGAAGCAAGAGAAATGCTGATTTCATCAAGCCCAGTTACATACTCAGAATCTGTACTACTGCGCAAATAGGCATGAATCTGTAGGCAAAAAACTCATTTCTGACAAAGTTGCCCAAATGCATCTCAGAAGTGTGCAACTTGTTCCCTGAGTTAGAAAACGTCGACAAACGGTCGTTTCTGCTAGCGCTGTGCTTCTACACATGTATTTGCTGAACGGTGAAAGCGCACAGTAATGCACTTTTCTCCCAGCAAATACACTGTTTCTAAGGAAATGGGAACACACTGAGGAGACACTTCTGGGAGCTACTGTGACTAAAACTGAGCTTCCCTACGCACAGGGAAGCGAGAGAAATGCTGATTTCATCAAGCCCAGTTACATACTCAGAATCTGTACTACTGCGCAAATAGGCATGTCTCTGTAGGCAAAAAACTCATTTCTGACAAAGATGCCCAAATGCATCTCAGAAGTGTGCAACTTGTTCCCTGAGTTAGAAAACGTCGAGAAACGTTCGTTTCTGCTAGCACTGTGCTTCTACACATGTATTTGCTGAACGGTGAAAGCGCACAGTAATGCACTTTTCTCCCAGCAAAGACACTGTTTCTAAGGAAATGGGAACACACTGAGGAGACACTTGTGGGAGCTACTGTGACTAAAACTGAGCTTCCCTACGCACAGGGAGGCAAGAGAAATGCTGATTTCATCAAGCCCAGTTACATACTCAGAATCTGTACTACTGCGCAAATAGGCATGTCTCTGTAGGCAAAAAACTCATTTCTGACAAAGATGCCCAAATGCATCTCAGAAGTGTGCAACTTGTTCCCTGAGTTAGAAAACGTCGAGAAACGTTCGTTTCTGCTAGCACTGTGCTTCTACACATGTATTTGCTGAACGGTGAAAGCGCACAGTAATGCACTTTTCTCCCAGCAAATACACTGTTTCTAAGGAAATGGGAACACACTGAGGAGACACTTGTGGGAGCTACTGTGACTAAAACTGAGCTTCCCTACGCACAGGGAAGCAAGAGAAATGCTGATTTCATCAAGCCCAGTTACATACACAGAATCTGTACTACTGCGCAAATAGGCATGTCTTTGTAGGCAAAAAACTCATTTCTGACAAAGTTGCCCAAATGCATCTCAGAAGTGTGCAACTTGTTCCCTAAGTTAGAAAACGTCGAGAAACGTTCGTTTCTGGTAGCGATGTGCTTCTACACATGTATTTGCTGAACAGTGAAAGCGCACAGTAATGCACTTTTCTCCCAGCAAATACACTGTTTCTAAGGAAATGGGAACACACTGAGGAGACACTTGTGGGAGCTACTGTGACTAAAACTGAGCTTCCCTACGCACAGGGAAGCAAGAGAAATGCTAATTTCATCAAGCCCAGTTACATACTCAGAATCTGTACTACTGCGCAAATACGCATGTCTCTGTACGCAATAAACTCATTTCTGACAAAGTTGCCCAAATGCATCTCAGAAGTGTGCAACTTGTTCCCTGAGTTAGAAAATGTCGAGAAACGGTCGTATCTGCTAGCGCTGTGCTTCTACACATGTATTTGCTGAACGGTGAAAGCGCACAGTAATGCACTTTTCTCCCAGCAAATACACTGTTTCTAAGGAAATGGGAACACACTGAGGAGACACTTGTGGGAGCTACTGTGACTAAAACTGAGCTTCCCTACGCACAGGGAATCAAGAGAAATGCTAATTTCATCAAGCCCAGTTACATACTCAGAATCTGTACTACTGCGCACATAGGCATGTCTCTGTAGGCAAAAAACTCATTTCTGACAAAGTTGCCCAAATGCATCTCAGAAGTGTGCAGCTTGTTCCCTGAGTTAGAAAATGTCGAGAAACGTTCGTTTCTGGTAGCGATGTGCTTCTACACATGTATTTGCTGAACGGTGAAAGCGCACAGTAATGCACTTTTCTCCCAGCAAATACACTGTTTCTAAGGAAATGGGAACACACTGAGGAGACACTTGTGGGAGCTACTGTGACTAAAACTGAGCTTCCCTACGCACAGGGAAGCAAGAGAAATGCTGATTTCATCAAGCCCAGTTACATACTCAGAATCTATACTACTGCGCAGATAGGCATGTCTCTGTAGGCAAAAAACTCATTTCTGACAAAGTTTCCCAAATGCATCTCAGAAGTGTGCAGCTTGTTCCCTGAGTTAGAAAACGTCGAGAAACGTTCGTTTCTGGTAGCGATGTGCTTCTACACATGTATTTGCTGAACGGTGAAAGCGCACAGTAATGCACTTTTCTCCCAGCAAATACACTGTTTCTAAGGAAATGGGAACACACTGAGGAGACACTTGTGGGAGCTACTGTGACTAAAACTGAGCTTCCCTACGCACAGGGAATCAAGAGAAATGCTAATTTCATCAAGCCCAGTTACATACTCAGAATCTGTACTACTGCGCAGATAGGCATGTCTCTGTAGGCAAAAAACTCATTTCTGACAAAGTTGCCCAAATGCATCTCAGAAGTGTGCAACTTGTTCCCTGAGTTAGAAAACGTCGAGAAACGGTCGTATCTGCTAGCGCTGTGCTTCTACACATGTATTTGCTGAACGGTGAAAGCGCACAGTAATGCACTTTTCTCCCAGCAAATACACTGTTTCTAAGGAAATGGGAACACACTGAGGAGACACTTGTGGGAGCTACTGTGAGTAAAACTGAGCTTCCTTACGCACAGGGAAGCAAGAGAAATGCTGATATCATCCAGCCCAGTTACATACTCAGAATCTGTACTACTGCGCAAATAGGCATGTATCTGTAGGCAAAAAACTCATTTCTGACAAAGTTGCCCAAATGCATCTCAGAAGTGTGCAACTTGTTCCCTGAGTTAGAAAACGTCGAGAAACGGTCGTATCTGCTAGCGCTGTGCTTCTACACATGTATTTGCTGAACGGTGAAAGCGCACAGTAATGCACTTTTCTCCCAGCAAATACACTGTTTCTAAGGAAATGGGAACACACTGAGGAGACACTTGTGGGAGCTACTGTGACTAAAACTGAGCTTCCCTACGCACAGGGAAGCAAGAGAAATGCTAATTTCATCAAGCCCAGTTACATACTCAGAATCTGTACTACTGCGCAGATAGGCATGTCTCTGTAGGCAAAAAACTCATTTCTGACAAAGTTGCCCAAATGCATCTCAGAAGTGTGCAGCTTGTTCCCTGAGTTAGAAAATGTCGAGAAACGTTCGTTTCTGGTAGCGATGTGCTTCTACACATGTATTTGCTGAACGGTGAAAGCGCACAGTAATGCACTTTTCTCCCAGCAAATACACTGTTTCTAAGGAAATGGGAACACACTGAGGAGACACTTCTGGGAGCTACTGTGACTAAAACTGAGCTTCCCTACGCACAGGGAAGCAAGAGAAATGCTGATTTCATCAAGCCCAGTTACATACTCAGAATCTGTACTACTGCGCAAATAGGATTTGTCTCTGTAGGCAAAAAACTCATTTCTGACAAAGTTGCCCAAATGCATCTCAGAAGTGTGCAACTTGTTCCCTGAGTTAGAAAACGTCAAGAAACGTTCGTTTCTGGTAGCGATGTGCTTCTACACATGTATTTGCTGAACAGTGAAAGCGCACAGTAATGCACTTTTCTCCCAGCAAATACACTGTTTCTAAGGAAATGGGAACACACTGAGGAGACACTTGTGGGAGCTACTGTGACTAAAACTGAGCTTCCCTACGCACAGGGAAGTAAGAGAAATGCTAATTTCATCAAGCCCAGTTACATACTCAGAATCTGTACTACTGCGCAGATAGGCATGTCTCTGTAGGCAAAAAACTCATTTCTGACAAAGTTGCCCAAATGCATCTCAGAAGTGTGCAGCTTGTTCCCTGAGTTAGAAAATGTCGAGAAACGTTCGTTTCTGGTAGCGATGTGCTTCTACACATGTATTTGCTGAACGGTGAAAGCGCACAGTAATGCACTTTTCTCCCAGCAAATACACTGTTTCTAAGGAAATGGGAACACACTGAGGAGACACTTGTGGGAGCTACTGTGACTAAAACTGAGCTTCCCTACGCACAGGGAAGCAAGAGAAATGCTGATTTCATCAAGCCCAGTTAC
This sequence comes from Acomys minous, assembly GCF_964271855.1. Taxonomy (NCBI): domain Eukaryota; kingdom Metazoa; phylum Chordata; class Mammalia; order Rodentia; family Muridae; genus Acomys; species Acomys minous. The sequence goes on from NW_028182154.1 coordinate 427,224, forward strand.
ATACTCAGAATCTGTACTACTGCGCAAATAGGATTTGTCTCTGTAGGCAAAAAACTCATTTCTGACAAAGTTGCCCAAATGCATCTCAGAAGTGTGCAACTTGTTCCCTGAGTTAGAAAACGTCAAGAAACGTTCGTTTCTGGTAGCGATGTGCTTCTACACATGTATTTGCTGAACAGTGAAAGCGCACAGTAATGCACTTTTCTCCCAGCAAATACACTGTTTCTAAGGAAATGGGAACACACTGAGGAGACACTTGTGGGAGCTACTGTGACTAAAACTGAGCTTCCCTACGCACAGGGAAGTAAGAGAAATGCTAATTTCATCAAGCCCAGTTACATACTCAGAATCTGTACTACTGCGCAAATAGGCATGTCTCTTTAGGCAAAAAACTCATTTCTGACAAAGTTGCCCAAATGCATCTCAGAAGTGTGCAACTTGTTCCCTGAGTTAGAAAACGTCGAGAAACGTACATTTCTGCTAGCGCTGTGCTTCTACACATGTATTTGCTGAACGGTGAAAGCGCACAGTAATGTACTTTTCTCCCAGCAAATACACTGTTTCTAAGGAAATGGGAACACACTGAGGAGACAATTGTGGGAGCTACTGGGACTAAAACTGAGCTTCACTACGCACAGGGAAGCAAGAGAAATGCTGATTTCATCAAGCCCAGTTACATACTCAGAATCTGTACTACTGCACAAATAGGCATGTCTCTTTAGGCAAAAAACTCATTTCTGACAAAGTTGCCCAAATGCATCTCAGAAGTGTGCACCTTGTTCCGTGAGTTAGAAAACGTCGAGAAACGGTCGTATCTGCTAGTGCTGTGCTTCTACACATGTATTTGCTGAACGGTGAAAAGGCACAGTAATGCACTTTTCTCCCAGCAAATACACTGTCTCTAAGGAAATGGGAACACACTGAGGAGACACTTGTGGGAGCTACTGTGACGAAAACTGAGCTTCCCTACGCACAGGGAAGCAAGAAAAATGCTGATTTCATCAAGCCCAATTACATACTCAGAATCTGTACTACTGCGCAAATAGGCATGTCTTTGTAGGCAAAAAACTCATTTCTGACAATGTTGCCCAAATGCATCTCAGAAGTATGCAACTTGTTCCCTGAGTTAGAAAACGTCGAGAAACGTTCGTTTCTGGTAGCGATGTGCTTCTACACATGTATTTGCTGAACGGTGAAAGCGCACAGTAATGAACGTTTCTCCCAGCAAATACACTGTTTCTAAGGAAATGGGAACACACTGAGGAGACACTTGTGGGAGCTACTGTGACTAAAACTGAGCTTCCCTACGCACAGTGAAGCAAGAGAAATGCTGATTTCATCAAGCCCAGTTACATACTCAGAATCTGTACTACTGCGCAAATAGGCATGTCTCTGTAGGCAAAAAACTCATTTCTGACAAAGATGCCTAAATGCATCTCAGAAGTGTGCAACTTGTTCCCTGATTTAGAAAACGTCGAGAAACGTTCGTTTCTGCTAGCACTGTGCTTCTACACATGTATTTGCTGAACGGTGAAAGCGCACAGTAATGCACTTTTCTCCCAGCAAATACACTGTTTCTAAGGAAATGGGAACACACTGAGGAGACACTTGTGGGAGCTACTGTGACTAAAACTGAGCTTCCCTACGCACAGGGAAGCAAGAAAAATGCTGATTTCATCAAGCCCAGTTACATACACAGAATCTGTACTACTGCGCAAATAGGCATGTCTTTGTAGGCAAAAAACTCATTTCTGACAAAGTTGCCCAAATGCATCTCAGAAGTGTGCAACTTGTTCCCTGAGTTAGAAAACGTCGAGAAACGTTCGTTTCTGGTAGCGATGTGCTTCTACACATGTATTTGCTGAACAGTGAAAGCGCAGAGTAATGCACTTTTCTCCCAGCAAATACACTGTTTCTAAGGAAATGGGAACACACTGAGGAGACACTTGTGGGAGCTACTGTGACTAAAACTGAGCTTCCCTACGCACAGGGAAGCAAGAGAAATGCTAATTTCATCAAGCCCAGTTACATACTCAGAATCTGTACTACTGCGCAAATAGGCATGTCTCTACGCAATAAAGTCATTTCTGACAAAGTTGCCCAAATGCATCTCAGAAGTGTGCAACTTGTTCCCTGAGTATGAAAACGTCGAGAAACGGTCGTATCTGCTAGCGCTGTGCTTCTACACATGTATTTGCTGAACGGTGAAAGCGCACAGTAATGCACTTTTCTCCCAGCAAATACACTGTTTCTAAGGAAATGGGAACACACTGAGGAGACACTTGTGGGAGCTACTGTGACTAAAACTGAGCTGCCCTACGCACAGGGAATCAAGAGAAATGCTAATTTCATCAAGCCCAGTTACATACTCAGAATCTGTACTACTGCGCAGATAGGCATGTGTCTGTAGGCAAAAAACTCATTTCTGACAAAGTTGCCCAAATGCATCTCAGAAGTGTGCAACTTGTTCCCTGAGTTAGAAAACGTCGACAAACGGTCGTTTCTGGTAGCGATGTGCTTCTACACATGTATTTGCTGAACGGTGAAAGCGCACAGTAATGCACTTTTCTCCCAGCAAATACAATGTTTCTAAGGAACTGGGAACACACTGAGGAGACACTTGTGGGAGCTACTGTGACTAAAACTGAGCTTCCCTACGCACAGGGAAGCAAGAGAAATGCTGATTTCATCAAGCCCAGTTACATACTCAGAATCTGTACTACTGCGCAAATAGGATTTGTCTCTGTAGGCAAAAAACTCATTTCTGACAAAGTTGCCCAAATGCATCTCAGAAGTGTGCAACTTGTTCCCTGAGTTAGAAAACGTCAAGAAGCGTTCGTTTCTGGTAGCGATGTGCTTCTACACATGTATTTGCTGAACAGTGAAAGCGCAGAGTAATGCACTTTTCTCCCAGCAAATACACTGTTTCTAAGGAAATGGGAACACACTGAGGAGACACTTGTGGGAGCTACTGTGACTAAAACTGAGCTTCCCTACGCACAGGGAAGCAAGAGAAATGCTAATTTCATCAAGCCCAGTTACATACTCAGAATCTGTACTACTGCGCAAATAGGCATGTCTCTGTACGCAATAAACTCATTTCTGACAAAGTTGCCCAAATGCATCTCAGAAGTGTGCAACTTGTTCCATGAGTTAGAAAACGTCGAGAAACGGTCGTATCTGCTAGCGCTGTGCTTCTACACATGTATTTGCTGAACGGTGAAAGCGCACAGTAATGCACTTTTCTCCCAGCAAATACACTGTTTCTAAGGAAATGGGAACACACTGAGGAGACACTTGTGGGAGCTACTGTGACTAAAACTGAGCTTCCCTACGCACAGGGAATCAAGAGAAATGCTAATTTCATCAAGCCCAGTTACATACTCAGAATCTGTACTACTGCGCAGATAGGCATGTGTCTGTAGGCAAAAAACTCATTTCTGACAAAGTTGCCCAAATGCATCTCAGAAGTGTGCAACTTGTTCCCTGATTTAGAAAACGTCGAGAAACGTTCGTTTCTGCCAGCGCTGTGCTTCTACACATGTATTTGCTGAACGGTGAAAGCGCACAGTAATGCACTTTTCTCCCAGCAAATACACTGTTTCTAAGGAAATGGGAACACACTGAGGAGACACTTGTGGGAGCTACTGTGACTAAAACTGAGCTTCCCTACGCACAGGGAAGCAAGAGAAATGCTGATTTCATCAAGCCCAGTTACATACTCAGAATCTGTACCACTGAGCAAATAGGCATGTCTCTGTAGGCAAAAAACTCATTTCTGACAAAGTTGCCCAAATGCATCTCAGAAGTGTGCAACTTGTTCCCTGAGTTAGAAAACGTCGAGAAACGTTCATTTCTGCTAGCGCTGTGCTTCTACACATGTATTTGCTGAACGGTGAAAGCGCACAGTAATGCACTTTTCTCCCAGCAAATACACTGTTTCTAAGGAAATGGGAACACACTGAGGAGACAATTGTGGGAGCTACTGTGACTAAAACTGAGCTTCCCTACGCACAGGGAAGCAAGAGAAATGCTGATTTCATCAAGCCCAGTTACATACTCAGAATCTGTACTACTGCGCAAATAGGCATGTCTCTGTAGGCAAAAAACTGATTTCTGACAAAGTTGCCCAAATGCATCTCAGAAGTGTGCAACTTGTTCCCTGAGTTAGAAAACGTCGAGAAACGTTCGTTTCTGCTAGCGCTGTGCTTCTACACATGTATTTGCTGAACGGTGAAAGCGCACAGTAATGCACTTTTCTCCTAGCAAATACACTGTTTCTAAGGAAATGGGAACACACTGAGGAGACACTTGTGGGAGCTACTGTGACTAAAACTGAGCTTCCCTACGCACAGGGAAGCAAGAGAAATGCTGATTTCATCAAGCCCAGTTACATACTCAGAATCTGTACTACTGCGCAAATAGGCATGTCTCTTTAGGCAAAAAACTCATTTCTGACAAAGTTGCCCAAATGCATCTCAGAAGTGTGCAACTTGTTCCCTGAGTTAGAAAACGTCGAGAAATGGTCGTTTCTGCTAGCACTGTGCTTCTACACATGTATTTGCTGAACGGTGAAAGCGCACAGTAATGCACTTTTCTCCCAGCAAATACACTGTTTCTAAGGAAATGGGAACACACTGAGGAGACACTTGTGGGAGCTACTGTGACTAAAACTGAGCTTCCCTACGCACAGGGAAGCAAGAGAAATGCTGATTTCATCAAGCCCAGTTACATACTCAGAATCTGTACTACTGCGCAAATAGGCATGTCTCTTTAGGCAAAAAACTCATTTCTGACAATGTTGCCCAAATGCATCTCAGAAGTGTGCAACTTGTTCCCTGAGTTAGAAAACGTCGAGAAACGGTCGTTTCTGCTAGTGCTGTGCTTCTCCACATGTATTTGCTGAACGGTGAAAGCGCACAGTAATGCACTTTTCTCCCAGCAAATACACTGTTTCTAAGGAAATGGGAACACACTGAGGAGACACTTGTGGGAGCTACTGTGACTAAAACTGAGCTTCCCTACGCACAGGGAAGCAAGAGAAATGCTGATTTCATCAAGCCTGTTACATACTCAGAATCTGTACCACTGCGCAAATAGGCATGTCTCTGTAGGCAAAAAACTCATTTCTGACAAAGTTGCGCAAATGCATCTCAGAAGTGTGCAACTTGTTCTCTGAGTTAGAAAACGTCGAGAAACGGTCTTTTCTGCTAGCGCTCTGCTTCTCCACATGTACATGCTGAACGGTGAAAGCGCCCAGTAATGCACTTTTCTCCCAGCAAATACACTGTTTCTAAGGAAATGGGAACACACTGAGGAGACACTTGTGGGAGCTACTGTGACTAAAACTGAGCTTCCCTATGCACAGGGAAGCAAGAGAAATGCTGATTTCATCAAGCCCAGTTACATACTCAGAATCTGTACTACTGCGCAAATAGGCATGTCTCTGTAGGCAAAAAACTCATTTCTGACAAAGTTGCCCAAATGCATCTCAGAAGTGTGCAACTTGTTCTCTGAGTTAGAAAACGTCGAGAAACGGTCTTTTCTGCTAGCGCTGTGCTTCTACAAATGTACATGCTGAACGGTGAAAACGCACAGTAATGCACTTTTCTCCCAGCAAATACACTGTTTCTAAGGAAATGGGAACACACTGAGGAGACACTTGTGGGAGCTACTGTGACTAAAACTGAGGTTCCCTACGCACAGGGAAGCTAGAGAAATGCTGATTTCATCAAGCCCAGTTACATACTCAGAATCTGTACTACTGCGCAAATAGGCATGTCTCTGTAGGCAAAAAACTCATTTCTGACAAAGTTGCCCAAATGTATCTCAGAAGTGTGCAACTTGTTCCTTGAGTTAGAAACGTCGAGAAACGTTCTTTTCTGCTAGCGCTGTGCTTCTACACATTTATTTGCTGAACTGTGAAAGCGCACAGTAATGCACTTTTCTCCCAGCAAATACACTGTTTCTAAGGAAATGGGAACACACTGAGGAGACACTTGTGGGAGCTACTGTGACGAAAACTGAGCTTCCCTAGGCACAGGGAAGCAAGAGAAAGGCTGATTTCATCAAGCCCAGTTACATACTCAGAATCTGTACTACTGCGCAAATAGGCATGATTCTGAAGGCAAAAAACTCATTTCTGACAAAGTTGCCCAAATGCATCTCAGAAGTGTGCAACTTGTTCCCTGAGTTAGAAAACGTCGAGAAACGTTCGTTTCTGCTAGCGCTGTGCTTCTACACATGTATTTGCTGAACTGTGAAAGCGCACAGTAATGCACTTTTCTTCCAGCAGATACACTGTTTCTAAGGAAATGGGAACACACTGAGGAGACACTTGTGGGAGCTACTGTGACTAAAACCGAGCTTCCCTAGGTACTGGGAAGCAAGAGAAATGCTGATTTCATCAAGCCCAGTTACATACTCAGAATCTGTACTACTGCGCTAATAGGCATGTCTCTGTAGGCAAAAAACTCATTTCTGACAAAGTTGCCCAAATGAATCTCAGAAGTGTGCAACTTGTTTCCTGAGTTAGAAAACGTCGAGAAATGGTCATTTCTGCTAGCGCTGTGCTTCTACACATGTATTTGCTGAACGGTGAAAGCGCACAGTAACGCATTTTTCTCCCAGCAAATACACTGTTTCTAAGGAAATGGAAACACACTGAGGAGACACTCGTGGGAGCTACTGTGACTAAAACTGAGCTTCCCTACGCACAGGGAAGCAAGAGAAATGCTGATTTCATCAAGCCCAGTTACATACTCAGAATCTGTACTACTGCGCAAATAGGCATGTCTCTGTAGGAAAAAAACTCATTTCTGACAAAGTTGCCCAAATGCATCTCAGAGGTGTGCAACTTCTTCTCTGAGTTAGAAAACGTTGAGAAACGTTCTTTTCTGCTAGCGCTGTGCTTCTACACATGTATTTGCTGAACGGTGAAAGCGCACAGTAATGCACTTTTCTCCCAGCAAATACACTGTTTCTAAGGAAATGGGAACACACTGAGGAGACACTTGTGGGAGCTACTGTGACTAAAACTGAGCTTCCCTACGCACAGGGAAGCAAGAGAAATGCTGATTTCATCCAGCCCAGTTACATACTCAGAATCTGTACTACTGCGCAAATAGGCATGTCTCTGTACGCAAAAAACTCATTTCTGACAAAGTTGCCCAAATGCATCTCAGAAGTGTGCAACTTGTTCCCTGAGTTAGAAAACGTCGAGAAACGTTCGTTTCTGCTAGCGCTGTGCTTCTACACATGTATTTGCTGAACGGTGAAAGCCCACAGTAATGCACTTTTCTCCCAGCAAATACACTGTTTCTAAGGAAATGGGAACACACTGAGGAGACACTCGTGGGAGCTACTGTGACTAAAACTGAGCTTCCCTACGCACAGGGAAGCAAGAGAAATGCTGATTTCATCAAGCCCAGTTACATACTCAGAATCTGTACTACTGCGCAAATAGGCATGTCTCTGTAGGAAAAAAACTCATTTCTGACAAAGTTGCCCAAATGAATCTCAGAAGTGTGCAACTTGTTCTCTGAGTTAGAAAACGTCGAGGAACGGTCTTTTCTGCTAGCGCTCTGCTTCTACACATGTACATGCTGAACGGTGAAAGCGCACAGTAATGCACTTTTCTCCCAGCAAATACACTGTTTCTAAGGAAATGGGAACACACTGGGGAGACACTTGTGGGAGCTACTGTACTAAAATTGAGCTTCCCTACGCACAGGGAAGCAAGAGAAATGCTGATTTCATCAAGCCCAGTTACATACTCAGAATCTGTACTACTGCGCAAATAGGCATGTCTCTGTAGGCAAAAAACTCATTTCTGACAAAGTTGCCCAAATGAATCTCAGAAGTGTGCAACTTGTTCTCTGAGTTAGAAAACGTCGAGGAACGGTCTTTTCTGCTAGCGCTGTGCTTCTACACATGTATTTGCTGAACGGTGAAAGCGCACAGTAATGCACTTTTCTCCCAGCAAATACACTGTTTCTAAGGAAATGGGAACACACTGAGGAGACACTTGTGGGAGCTACTGTGACTAAAACTGAGCTTCCCTATGCACAGGCAAGCAAGAGAAATGCTGATTTCATCAAGCCCAGTTACATACTCAGAATCTGTACTACTGCGCAAATAGGCATGTCTCTGTAGGCAAAAAACTCATTTCTGACAAAGTTGCACAAATGCATCTCAGAAGTGTGCAACTTGTTCCCTGAGTTAGAAAACGTCAAGAAACGGTCGTTTCTGCTAGCGCTGTGCTTCTACACATGTATTTGCTGAACGGTGAAAGCGCACAGTAATGCACTTTTCTCCCAGCAAATACACTGTTTCTAAGGAAATGGAAACACACTGAGGAGACACTCGTGGGAGCTACTGTGACTAAAACTGAGCTTCCCTACGCACAGGGAAGCAAGAGAAATGCTGATTTCATCAAGCCCAGTTACATACTCAGAATCTGTACTACTGCGCAAATAGGCATGTCTCTGTAGGCAAAAAACTCATTTCTGACAAAGTTGCCCAAATGAATCTCAGAAGTGTGCAACTTGTTTCCTGAGTTAGAAAACGTAGAGAAATGGTCATTTCTGCTAGCGCTGTGCTTCTACACATGTATTTGCTGAACGGTGAAAGCGCACAGTAACGCATTTTTCTCCCAGCAAATACACTGTTTCTAAGGAAATGGAAACACACTGAGGAGACACTCGTGGGAGCTACTGTGACTAAAACTGAGCTTCCCTACGCACAGGGAAGCAAGAGAAATGCTGATTTCATCAAGCCCAGTTACATACTCAGAATCTGTACTACTGCGCAAATAGGCATGTCTCTGTAGGAAAAAAACTCATTTCTGACAAAGTTGCCCAAATGCATCTCAGAGGTGTGCAACTTCTTCTCTGAGTTAGAAAACGTTGAGAAACGTTCTTTTCTGCTAGCGCTGTGCTTCTACACATGTATTTGCTGAACGGTGAAAGCGCACAGTAATGCACTTTTCTCCCAGCAAATACACTGTTTCTAAGGAAATGGGAACACACTGAGGAGACACTTGTGGGAGCTACTGTGACTAAAACTGAGCTTCCCTACGCACAGGGAAGCAAGAGAAATGCTGATTTCATCCAGCCCAGTTACATACTCAGAATCTGTACTACTGCGCAAATAGGCATGTCTCTGTACGCAAAAAACTCATTTCTGACAAAGTTGCCCAAATGCATCTCAGAAGTGTGCAACTTGTTCCCTGAGTTAGAAAACGTCGAGAAACGTTCGTTTCTGCTAGCGCTGTGCTTCTACACATGTATTTGCTGAACGGTGAAAGCCCACAGTAATGCACTTTTCTCCCAGCAAATACACTGTTTCTAAGGAAATGGGAACACACTGAGGAGACACTCGTGGGAGCTACTGTGACTAAAACTGAGCTTCCCTACGCACAGGGAAGCAAGAGAAATGCTGATTTCATCAAGCCCAGTTACATACTCAGAATCTGTACTACTGCGCAAATAGGCATGTCTCTGTAGGAAAAAAACTCATTTCTGACAAAGTTGCCCAAATGAATCTCAGAAGTGTGCAACTTGTTCTCTGAGTTAGAAAACGTCGAGGAACGGTCTTTTCTGCTAGCGCTCTGCTTCTACACATGTACATGCTGAACGGTGAAAGCGCACAGTAATGCACTTTTCTCCCAGCAAATACACTGTTTCTAAGGAAATGGGAACACACTGGGGAGACACTTGTGGGAGCTACTGTACTAAAATTGAGCTTCCCTACGCACAGGGAAGCAAGAGAAATGCTGATTTCATCAAGCCCAGTTACATACTCAGAATCTGTACTACTGCGCAAATAGGCATGTCTCTGTAGGCAAAAAACTCATTTCTGACAAAGTTGCCCAAATGAATCTCAGAAGTGTGCAACTTGTTCTCTGAGTTAGAAAACGTCGAGGAACGGTCTTTTCTGCTAGCGCTGTGCTTCTACACATGTATTTGCTGAACGGTGAAAGCGCACAGTAATGCACTTTTCTCCCAGCAAATACACTGTTTCTAAGGAAATGGGAACACACTGAGGAGACACTTGTGGGAGCTACTGTGACTAAAACTGAGCTTCCCTATGCACAGGCAAGCAAGAGAAATGCTGATTTCATCAAGCCCAGTTACATACTCAGAATCTGTACTACTGCGCAAATAGGCATGTCTCTGTAGGCAAAAAACTCATTTCTGACAAAGTTGCACAAATGCATCTCAGAAGTGTGCAACTTGTTCCCTGAGTTAGAAAACGTCAAGAAACGGTCGTTTCTGCTAGCGCTGTGCTTCTACACATGTATTTGCTGAACGGTGAAAGCGCACAGTAATGCACTTTTCTCCCAGCAAATACACTGTTTCTAAGGAAATGGAAACACACTGAGGAGACACTCGTGGGAGCTACTGTGACTAAAACTGAGCTTCCCTACGCACAGGGAAGCAAGAGAAATGCTGATTTCATCAAGCCCAGTTACATACTCAGAATCTGTACTACTGCGCAAATAGGCATGTCTCTGTAGGCAAAAAACTCATTTCTGACAAAGTTGCCCAAATGCATCTCAGAAGTGTGCAACTTGTTCTCTGAGTTAGAAAACGTTGAGAAACGTTCTTTTCTGCTAGCGCTGTGCTTCTACACATGTATTTGCTGAACGGTGAAAGCGCACAGTAATGCACTTTTCTCCCAGCAAATACACTGTTTCTAAGGAAATGGGAACACACTGAGGAGACCCTTGTGGGAGCTACTGTGACTAAAACTGAGCTTCCCTACGCACAGGGAAGCAAGAGAAATGCTGATTTCATCAAGCCCAGTTACATACTCAGAATCTGTACTACTGCGCAAATAGGCATGTCTCTGTAGGCAAAAAACTCATTTCTGACAATGTTGCCCAAATGCATCTCAGAAGTGTGCAACTTGTTCTCTGAGTTAGAAAACGTCGAGGAACGGTCTTTTCTGCTAGCGCTGTGCTTCTACACATGTATTTGCTGAACGGTGAAAGCGCACAGTAATGCACTTTTCTCCCAGCAAATACACTGTTTCTAAGGAAATGGGAACACACTGAGGAGACACTTGTGGGAGCTACTGTGACTCAAACTGAGCTTCCCTACGCACAGGGAAGCAAGAGAAATGCTGATTTCCTCAAGCCCAGTTACATACTCAGAATCTGTATTACTGCGCAAATAGGCATGTCTCTGTAGGCAAAAAACTCATTTCTGACAAAGTTGCCCAAATGCATCTCAGAAGTGTGAAACTTGTTCCCTGAGTTAGAAAACGTCGAGAAACGTTCGTTTCTGCTAGCGCTGTGCTTCTACACATGTATTTGCTGAACGGTGAAAGCGCACAGTAATGCACTTTTCTCCCAGCAAATACACTGTTTCTAAGGAAATGGGAACACACTGGGGAGACACTTGTGGGAGCTACTGTGACTAAAACTGAGCTTCCCTACGCACAGGGAAGCAAGAGAAATGCTGATTTCATCAAACCGAGTTACATACTCAGAATCTGTACTACTGCGCAAATAGGCCTGTCTCTGTAGGCAAAAAACTCATTTCTGACAAAGTTGCCCAAATGCATCTCAGAAGTGTGCAACTTGTTCTCTGAGTTAGAAAACGTTGAGAAACGTTCTTTTCTGCTAGCGCTGTGCTTCTACACATGTACTTGCTGAAAGGTGAAAGCGCACAGTAATGCACTTTTCTCCCAGCAAATACACTGTTTCTAAGGAAATGGGGACACACTGAGGAGACACTTGTGGGAGCTAGTGTGACTAAAACTGAGCTTCCCTACGTACCGGGAAGCAAGAGAAATGCTGATTTCATCAAGCCTAGTTAGATACTCAGAATCTGTACTACTGCGCAAATAGGAATGTCTCTTTAGGCAAAAAACTCATTTCTGACAAAGTTGCCCAAATGCATCTCAGAAGTGTGCAACTTGTTCCCTGAGTTAGAAAACGTCGAGAAACGTTCGTTTCTGCTAGCGCTGTGCTTCTACACATGTATTTGCTGAACGGTGAAAGCGCACAGTAATGCACTTTTCTCCCAGCAAATACACTGTTTCTAAGGAACTGGGAACCCACTGAGGAGACACTTGTGGGAGCTACTGTGACTAAAACTGAGCTTCCCTACGCACAGGGAAGCAAGAAAAATGCTGATTTCATCAAGCCCAGTTACATACTCAGAATCTGTACTACTGCGCAAATAGGCATGTCTCTGTAGGCAAAAAACTCATTTCTGACAAAGTTGCCCAAATGCATCTCAGAAGTGTGCAACTTGTTCTCTGAGTTAGAAAACGTCGAGAAACGGTCGTATCTGCTAGCGCTCTGCTTCTACACATGTACATGCTGAACGGTGAAAGCGCACAGTAATGCACTTTTCTCCCAGCAAATACACTGTTTCTAAGGAAATGGGAACACACTGAGGAGACACTTGTGGGAGCTACTGTGACTAAAACTGAGCTTCCCTAGGCACAGGGAAGCAAGAGAAATGCTGATTTCATCAAGCCCAGTTACATACTCAGAATCTGTACTACTGCGCAAATAGGCATGATTCTGTAGGCAAAAAACTCATTTCTGACAAAGTTGCCCAAATGCATCTCAGAAGTGTGCAACTTGTTCCCTGAGTTAGAAAACGTCGAGAAACGGTCGTTTCTGCTAGCGCTGTGCTTCTACACATGTATTTGCTGAAATGTGAAAGCGCACAGTAATGCACTTTTCTCCCAGCAGATACACTGTTTCTAAGGAAATGGGAACACACTGAGGAGACACTTGTGGGAGCTACTGTGACTAAAACCGAGCTTCCCTAGGTACTGGGAAGCAAGAGAAATGCTGATTTCATCAAGCCCAGTTACATACTCAGAATCTGTACTACTGCGCAAATAGGCATGTCCCTTTAGGCAAAAAACTCATTTCTGACAAAGTTGCCCAAATGCATCTCAGAAGTGTGCAACTTGTTCCCTGAGTTAGAAAACGTCGAGAAACGTTCGTTTCTGCTAGCGCTGTGCTTCTACACATGTATTTGCTGAACGGTGAAAGCGCACAGTAACGCATTTTTCTCCCAGCAAATACACTGTTTCTAAGGAAATGGGAACACACTGAGGAGACACTTGTGGGAGCTACTGTGACTAAAACTGAGCTTCCCTATGCACAGGGAAGCAAGAGAAATGCTGATTTCATCAAGCCCAGTTACATACTCAGAATCAGTACTACTGCGCAAATAGGCATGTCTCTGTAGGCAAAAAACTCATTTCTGACAAAGTTGCCCAAATGCATCTCAGAAGTGTGCAACTTGTTTTCTGATTTAGAAAACGTCTAGAAACGGTCTTTTCTGCTAGCGCTCTGCTTCTACACATGTACATGCTGAACGGTGAAAGCGCACAGTAATGCACTTTTCTCCCAGCAAATACACTGTTTCTAAGGAAATGGGAACACACTGAGAAGACACTTGTGGGAGCTACTGTACTAAAACTGAGCTTCCCTACGCACAGGGAAGCAAGAGAAATGCTGATTTCATCAAGCCCAGTTACATACACAGAATCTGTACTACTGCGCAAATAGGCATGTCTCTGTAGGCAAAAAACTCATTTCTGACAAAGTTGCCCAAATGCATCTCAGAAGTGTGCAACTTGTTATCTGAGTTAGAAAACGTCGAGGAACGGTCTTTTGTGCTAGCGCTGTGCTTCTACACATGTATTTGCTGAACGGTGAAAGCGCACAGTAATGCACTTTTCTCCCAGCAAATACACTGTTTCTAAGGAAATGGGAACACACTGAGGAGACACTTGTGGGAGCTACTGTGACTAAAACTGAGCTTCCCTACGCAAAGGGAAGCAAGAGAAATGCTGATTTCATCAAGCCAAGTTACATACTCAGAATCTGTACTACTGCGCAAATAGGCATGTCTCTGTAGGCAAAAAACTCATTTCTGACAAAGTTGCCCAAATGCATCTCAGAAGTGTGCAACTTGTTCTCTGAGTTAGAAACGTCGAGAAACGTTCTTTTCTGCTAGCGCTGTGCTTCTACACATGTATTTGCTGAACTGTGAAAGCGCACAGTAATGCACTTTTATCCCAGCAAATACACTGTTTCTAAGGAAATGGGAACACACTGAGGAGACACTTGTGGGAGCTACTGTGACGAAAACTGAGCTTCCCTAGGCACAGGGAAGCAAGAGAAAGGCTGATTTCATCAAGCCCAGTTACATACTCAGAATCTGTACTACTGCGCAAATAGGCATGAATCTGTAGGCAAAGAACTCATTTCTGACAAAGTTGCCCAAATGTATCTCAGAAGTGTGCAACTTGTTCCCTGAGTTAGAAAACGTCGAGAAACGTTCGTTTCTGCTAGCGCTATGCTTCTACACATGTATTTGCTGAACTGTGAAAGCGCACAGTAATGCACTTTTCTCCCAGCAGATACACTGTTTCTAAGGAAATGGGAACACACTGAGGAGACACTTGTGGGAGCTACTGTGACTAAAACCGAGCTTCCCTAGGTACTGGGAAGCAAGAGAAATGCTGATTTCATCAAGCCCAGTTACATACTCAGAATCTGTACTACTGCGCAAATAGGCATGTCCCTTTAGGCAAAAAACTCATTTCTGACAAAGTTGCCCAAATGCATCTCAGAAGTGTGCAACTTGTTCCCTGAGTTAGAAAACGTCGAGAAACGTTCGTTTCTGCTAGCGCTGTGCTTCTACACATGTATTTGCTGAACGGTGAAAGCGCACAGTAACGCATTTTTCTCCCAGCAAATACACTGTTTCTAAGGAAATGGGAACACACTGAGGAGACACTTGTGGGAGCTACTGTGACTAAAACTGAGCTTCCCTATGCACAGGGAAGCAAGAGAAATGCAGATTTCATCAAGCCCAGTTACATACTCAGAATCTGTACTAATGCGCAAATAGGCATGTCTCTGTAGGCAAAAAACTCATTTCTGACAAAGTTGCCCAAATGCATCTCAGAAGTGTGCAACTTGTTTTCTGAGTTAGAAAACGTCTAGAAACGGTCTTTTCTGCTAGCGCTCTGCTTCTACACATGTACATGCTGAACGGTGAAAGCGCACAGTAATGCACTTTTCTCCCAGCAAATACACTGTTTCTAAGGAAATGGGAACACACTGAGAAGACACTTGTGGGAGCTACTGTACTAAAACTGAGCTTCCCTACGCACAGGGAAGCAAGAGAAATGCTGATTTCATCAAGCCCAGTTACATACACAGAATCTGTACTACTGCGCAAATAGGCATGTCTCTGTAGGCAAAAAACTCATTTCTGACAAAGTTGCCCAAATGCATCTCAGAAGTGTGCAACTTGTTCTCTGAGTTAGAAAACGTCGAGGAACGGTCTTTTGTGCTAGCGCTGTGCTTCTACACATGTATTTGCTGAACGGTGAAAGCGCACAGTAATGCACTTTTCTCCCAGCAAATACACTGTTTCTAAGGAAATGGGAACACACTGAGGAGACACTTGTGGGAGCTACTGTGACTAAAACTGAGCTTCCCTACGCAAAGGGAAGCAAGAGAAATGCTGATTTCATCAAGCCAAGTTACATACTCAGAATCTGTACTACTGCGCAAATAGGCATGTCTCTGTAGGCAAAAAACTCATTTCTGACAAAGTTGCCCAAATGCATCTCAGAAGTGTGCAACTTGTTCCCTGAGTTAGAAAACGTCAAGAAACGGTCGTTTCTGCTAGCGCTGTGCTTCTACACATGTATTTGCTGAACGGTGAAAGCGCACAGTAATGCACTTTTCTCCTAGCAAATACACTGTTTCTAAGGAAATGGGAACACACTGAGGAGACACTTGTGGGAGCTACTGTGACTAAAACTGAGCTTCCCTACGCACAGGGAAGCAAGAGAAATGCTGATTTCATCAAGCCCAGTTACATACTCAGAATCTGTACTACTGCGCAAATAGGCATGTCTCTGTAGGCAAAAAACTCATTTCTGACAAAGTTGCCCAAATGAATCTCAGAAGTGTGCACCTTGTTCTCTGAGTTAGAAAACTTCGAGAAACGTTCGTTTCTGCAAGCGCTGTGTTTCTACACATGTATTTGCTGAACGGTGTAAGCGCACAGTAATGCACTTTTCTCCCAGCAAATACACTGTTTCTATGGAAATGGGAACACACTGAGGAGACACTTGTGGGAGCTACTGTGACTAAAACTGAGCTTCCCTAGGCACAGGGAAGCAAGAGAAATGCTGATTTCATCAAGCCCAGTTACATACTCAGAATCTGTACTACTGCGCAAATAGGCATGATTCTTTAGGCAAAAAACTCGTTTCTGACAAAGTTGCCCAAATGCATCTCAGAAGTGTGCAACTTGTTCCCTGAGTTAGAAAACGTCGAGAAACGTTCGTTTCTGCTAGCGCTGTGCGTCTACACATGTATTTGCTGAACGGTGAAAGCGCACAGTAATGCACTTTTCTCCCAGCAAATACACTGTTTCAAAGGAAATGGGAACACACTGAGGAGACACTTGTGGGAGCTACTGTGACTAAAACTGAGCTTCCCTATGCACAGGGAAGCAAGAGAAATGCTGATTTCATCAAGCCCAGTTACATACTCAGAATCTGTACTACTGCGCAAATAGGCATGTCTCTGTAGGCAAAAAACTCATTTCTGACAAAGTTGCCCAAATGCATCTCAGAAGTGTGCAACTTGTTCTCTGAGTTAGAAAACGTCGAGAAACGGTCTTTTCTGCTAGCGCTGTGCTTCTACACATGTACATGCTGAACGGTGAAAGCGCACAGTAATGCACTTTTCTCCCAGCAAATACACTGTTTCTAAGGAAATGGGAACACACTGAGGAGACACTTGTGGGAGCTACTGTGACTAAAACTGAGCTTCCCTACGCACAGGGAAGCTAGAGAAATGCTGATTTCATCAAGCCGAGTTACAGACTCAGAATCTGTACTACTGCGCAAATAGGCATGTCTCTGTAAGCAAAAAACTCATTTCTGACAAAGTTGCCCAAATGCATCTCAGAAGTGTGCAACTTGTGCTCTGAGTTAGAAAACTTCGAGAAACGTTCGTTTCTGCAAGCGCTGTGCTTCTACACATGTATTTGCTGAACGGTGAAAGCGCACAGTAATGCACTTTTCTCCCAGCAAATACACTGTTTCTAAGGAAATGGGAACACACTGAGGAGACACTTGTGGGAGCTACTGTGACTAAAACTGAGCTTCCCTAGGCACAGGGAAGCAAGACAAATGCTGATTTCATCAAGCCCAGTTACATACTCAGAATCTGTACTACTGCGCAAATAGGCATGATTCTGTAGGCAAAAAACTCGTTTCTGACAAAGTTGCCCAAATGCATCTCAGAAGTGTGCAACTTGTTCCCTGAGTTAGAAAACGTCGAGAAACTTTCGTTTCTGCTAGCGCTGTGCGTCTACACATGTATTTGCTGAACGGTGAAAGCGCACAGTAATGCACTTTTCTCCCAGCAAATACACTGTTTCTAAGGAAATGGAAACACACTGAGGAGAAACTTGTGGGAGCTACTGTGACTAAAACTGAGCTTCCCTATGCACAGGGAAGCAAGAGAAATGCTGATTTCATCAAGCCCAGTTACATACTCAGAATCTGTACTACTGCGCAAATAGGCATGTCTCTGTAGGCAAAAAACTCATTTCTGACAAAGTTGCCCAAATGCATCTCAGAAGTGTGCAACTTGTTCCCTGAGTTAGAAAACATCGAGAAACGGTCGTTTCTGCTAGCGCTGTGCTTCTACACATGTATTTGCTGAACGGTGAAAGCGCACAGTAATGCACTTTTCTCCTAGCAAATACACTGTTTCTAAGGAAATGGGAACACACTGAGGAGACACTCGAGGGAGCTACTGTGACTAAAACTGAGCTTCCCTACGCACAGGGAAGCTAGAGAAATGCTGATTTCATCACGCCCAGTTACATACTCAGAATCTGTACTACTGCGCAAATAGGCATGTCTCTGTAGGCAAAAAACTAATTTCTGACAACGTTGCCCAAATGCATCTCAGAAGTGTGCAACTTGTTCTCTGAGTTAGAAAACGTCGAGAAACGTTCTTTTCTGCTAGCGCTGTGCTTCTACACATTTATTTGCTGAACGGTGAAAGCGCACAGTACTGCACTTTTCTCCCTGCAAATACACTGTTTCTAACGAAATGGGAACACACTGAGGAGACACTCGTGGGAGCTACTGTGACTAAAACTGAGCTTCCCTACGCACAGGGAAGCAAGAGAAATGCTGATTTCATCAAGCCCAGTTACATACTCAGAATCTGTACTACTGCGCAAATAGGCATGTTTCTTTAGGCAAAAAACTCATTTCTGACAAAGTTGCCCAAATGCATCTCAGAAGTGTGCAACTTGTTCCCTGAGTTAGAAAACGTCGAGAAACGGTCGTTTCTGCTAGTGCTGTGCTTCTCCACATGTATTTGCTGAACGGTGAAAGCGCACAGTAATGCACTTTTCTCCCAGCAAATACACTGTTCCTAAGGAAATGGGAACACACTGAGGAGACACTTGTGGGAGCTACTGTGACTAAAACTGAGCTTCCCTACGCACAGGGAAGCAAGAGAAATGCTGATTTCATCAAGCCCAGTTACATACACAGAATCTGTACTACTGCGCAAATAGGCATGTCTTTGTAGGCAAAAAACTCATTTCTGACAAAGTTGCCCAAATGCATCTCAGAAGTGTGCAACTTGTTCCCTGAGTTAGAAAACGTCGAGAAACGTTCGTTTCTGGTAGCGATGTGCTTCTACACATGTATTTGCTGAACAGTGAAAGCGCAGAGTAATGCACTTTTCTCCCAGCAAATACACTGTTTCTAAGGAAATGGGAACACACTGAGGAGACCCTTGTGGGAGCTACTGTGACTAAAACTGAGCTTCCCTACGCACAGGGAAGCAAGAGAAATGCTAATTTCATCAAGCCCAGTTACATACTCAGAATCTGTACTACTGCGCAAATAGGCATGTCTCTGTACGCAATAAAGTCATTTCTGACAAAGTTGCCCAAATGCATCTCAGAAGTGTGCAACTTGTTCCCTGAGTATGAAAACGTCGAGAAACGGTCGTATCTGCTAGCGCTGTGCTTCTACACATGTATTTGCTGAACGGTGAAAGCGCACAGTAATGCACTTTTCTCCCAGCAAATACACTGTTTCTAAGGAAATGGGAACACACTGAGGAGACACTTGTGGGAGCTACTGTGACTAAAACTGAGCTTCCCTACGCACAGGGAATCAAGAGAAATGCTAATTTCATCAAGCCCAGTTACATACTCAGAATCTGTACTACTGCGCAGATAGGCATGTGTCTGTAGGCAAAAAACTCATTTCTGACAAAGTTGCCCAAATGCATCTCAGAAGTGTGCAACTTGTTCCCTGAGTTAGAAAACGTCGAGAAACGTTCGTTTCTGCTAGCGCTGTGCTTCTACACATGTATTTGCTGAACGGTGAAAGCGCAGAGTAATGCACTTTTCTCCAAGCAAATACACTGTTTCTAAGGAAATGGGAACACACTGCGGAGACACTTGTGGGAGCTACTGTGACTAAAACTGAGCTTCCCTACGCACAGGGAAGCAAGAGAAATGCTAATTTCATCAAGCCCAGTTACATACTCAGAATCTGTACTACTGCGCAAATAGGCATGTCTCTGTACGCAATAAACTCATTTCTGACAAAGTTGCCCAAATGCATCTCAGAAGTGTGCAACTTGTTCCATGAGTTAGAAAACGTCGAGAAACGGTCGTATCTGCTAGCGCTGTGCTTCTACACATGTATTTGCTGAACGGTGAAAGCGCACAGTAATGCACTTTTCTCCCAGCAAATACACTGTTTCTAAGGAAATGGGAACACACTGAGGAGACACTTGTGGGAGCTACTGTGACTTATACTGAGCTTCCCTACGCACAGGGAATCAAGAGAAATGCTAATTTCATCAAGCCCAGTTACATACTCAGAATCTGTACTACTGCGCAGATAGGCATGTCTCTGTAGGCAAAAAACTCATTTCTGACAAAGTTGCCCAAATGCATCTCAGAAGTGTGCAACTTGTTCCCTGAGTTAGAAAACGTCGAGAAACGGTCGTTTCTGCGAGCGCTGTGCTTCTACACATGTATTTGCTGAACGGTGAAAGCGCACAGTAATGCACTTTTCTCCTAGCAAATACACTGTTTCTAAGGAAATGGGAACACACTGAGGAGACACTCGAGGGAGCTACTGTGACTAAAACTGAGCTTCCCTACGCACAGGGAAGCTAGAGAAATGCTGATTTCATCACGCCCAGTTACATACTCAGAATCTGTACTACTGCGCAAATAGGCATGTCTCTGTAGGCAAAAAACTAATTTCTGACAAAGTTGCCCAAATGCATCTCAGAAGTGTGCAACTTGTTCTCTGAGTTAGAAAACGTCGAGAAACGTTCTTTTCTGCTAGCGCTGTGCTTCTACACATTTATTTGCTGAACGGTGAAAGCGCACAGTACTGCACTTTTCTCCCTGCAAATACACTGTTTCTAACGAAATGGGAACACACTGAGGAGACACTCGTGGGAGCTACTGTGACTAAAACTGAGCTTCCCTACGCACAGGGAAGCAAGAGAAATGCTGATTTCATCAAGTCCAGTTACATACTCAGAATCTGTACTACTGCGCAAATAGGCATGTCTCTTTAGGCAAAAAACTCATTTCTGACAAAGTTGCCCAAATGCATCTCAGAAGTGTGCAACTTGTTCCCTGAGTTAGAAAACGTCGAGAAACGGTCGTTTCTGCTAGTGCTGTGCTTCTCCACATGTATTTGCTGAACGGTGAAAGCGCACAGTAATGCACTTTTCTCCCAGCAAATACACTGTTTCTAAGGAAATGGGAACACACTGAGGAGACACTTGTGGGAGCTACTGTGACTAAAACTGAGCTTCCCTACGCACAGGGAAGCAAGAGAAATGCTGATTTCATCAAGCCCAGTTACATACACAGAATCTGTACTACTGCGCAAATAGGCATGTCTTTGTAGGCAAAAAACTCATTTCTGACAAAGTTGCCCAAATGCATCTCAGAAGTGTGCAACTTGTTCCCTGAGTTAGAAAACGTCGAGAAACGTTCGTTTCTGGTAGCGATGTGCTTCTACACATGTATTTGCTGAACAGTGAAAGCGCAGAGTAATGCACTTTTCTCCCAGCAAATACACTGTTTCTAAGGAAATGGGAACACACTGAGGAGACACTTGTGGGAGCTACTGTGACTAAAACTGAGCTTCCCTACGCACAGGGAAGCAAGAGAAATGCTAATTTCATCAAGCCCAGTTACATACTCAGAATCTGTACTACTGCGCAAATAGGCATGTCTCTGTACGCAATAAAGTCATTTCTGACAAAGTTGCCCAAATGCATCTCAGAAGTGTGCAACTTGTTCCCTGAGTATGAAAACGTCGAGAAACGGTCGTATCTGCTAGCGCTGTGCTTCTACACATGTATTTGCTGAACGGTGAAAGCGCACAGTAATGCACTTTTCTCCCAGCAAATACACTGTTTCTAAGGAAATGGGAACACACTGAGGAGACACTTGTGGGAGCTACTGTGACTAAAACTGAGCTTCCCTACGCACAGGGAATCAAGAGAAATGCTAATTTCATCAAGCCCAGTTACATACTCAGAATCTGTACTACTGCGCAGATAGGCATGTGTCTGTAGGCAAAAAACTCATTTCTGACAAAGTTGCCCAAATGCATCTCAGAAGTGTGCAACTTGTTCCCTGAGTTAGAAAACGTCGAGAAACGTTCGTTTCTGCTAGCGCTGTGCTTCTACACATGTATTTGCTGAACAGTGAAAGCGCAGAGTAATGCACTTTTCTCCAAGCAAATACACTGTTTCTAAGGAAATGGGAACACACTGCGGAGACACTTGTGGGAGCTACTGTGACTAAAACTGAGCTTCCCTACGCACAGGGAAGCAAGAGAAATGCTGATTTCATCAAGCCCAGGTACATACTCAGAATCTGTACTACTGCGCAAATAGGCATGTCTCTGTACGCAATAAACTCATTTCTGACAAAGTTGCCCAAATGCATCTCAGAAGTGTGCAACTTGTTCCATGAGTTAGAAAACGTCGAGAAACGGTCGTATCTGCTAGCGCTGTGCTTCTACACATGTATTTGCTGAACGGTGAAAGCGCACAGTAATGCACTTTTCTCCCAGCAAATACACTGTTTCTAAGGAAATGGGAACACACTGAGGAGACACTTGTGGGAGCTACTGTGACTAAAACTGAGCTTCCCTACGCACAGGGAATCAAGAGAAATGCTAATTTCATCAAGCCCAGTTACATACTCAGAATCTGTACTACTGCGCAGATAGGCATGTGTCTGTAGGCAAAAAACTCATTTCTGACAAAGTTGCCCAAATGCATCTCAGAAGTGTGCAACTTGTTCCCTGATTTAGAAAACGTCGAGAAACGTTCGCTTCTGCCAGCGCTGTGCTTCTACACATGTATTTGCTGAACGGTGAAAGCGCACAGTAATGCACTTTTCTCCCAGCAAATACACTGTTTCTAAGGAAATGGGAACACACTGAGGAGACACTTGTGGGAGCTACTGTGACTAAAACTGAGCTTCCCTACGCACAGGGAAGCAAGAGAAATGCTGATTTCATCAAGCCCAGTTACATACTCAGAATCTGTACCACTGAGCAAATAGGCATGTCTCTGTAGGCAAAAAACTCATTTCTGACAAAGTTGCCCAAATGCATCTCAGAAGTGTGCAACTTGTTCCCTGAGTTAGAAAACGTCGAGAAACGGTCTTTTCTGCTAGCGCTGTGCTTCTACACATGTATTTGCTGAACGGTGAAAGCGCACAGTAATGCACTTTTCTCCCAGCAAATACACTGTTTCTAAGGAAATGGGAACACACTGAGGAGACACTTGTGGGAGCTACTGGGACTAAAACTGAGCTTCACTACGCACAGGGAAGCAAGAGAAATGCTGATTTCATCAAGCCCAGTTACATACTCAGAATCTGTACTACTGCGCAAATAGGCATGTCTCTTTAGGCAAAAAACTCATTTCTGACAAAGTTGCCCAAATGCATCTCAGAAGTGTGCAACTTGTTCCCTGAGTTAGAAAACGTCGAGAATCGGTCGTATCTGCTAGCGCTGTGCTTCTACACATGTATTTGCTGAACGGTGAAAAGGCACAGTAATGCACTTTTCTCCCAGCAAATACACTGTCTCTAAGGAAATGGGAACACACTGAGGAGACACTTGTGGGAGCTACTGTGACGAAAACTGAGCTTCCCTACGCACAGGGAAGCAAGAAAAATGCTGATTTCATCAAGCCCAATTACATACTCAGAATCTGTACTACTGCGCAAATAGGCATGTCTCTGTAGGCAAAAAACTCATTTCTGACAAAGTTGCCCAAATGTATCTCAGAAGTGTGCAACTTGTTCCTTGAGTTAGAAACGTCGAGAAACGTTCTTTTCTGCTAGCGCTGTGCTTCTACACATTTATTTGCTGAACTGTGAAAGCGCACAGTAATGCACTTTTCTCCCAGCAAATACACTGTTTCTAAGGAAATGGGAACACACTGAGGAGACACTTGTGGGAGCTACTGTGACGAAAACTGAGCTTCCCTAGGCACAGGGAAGCAAGAGAAAGGCTGATTTCATCAAGCCCAGTTACATACTCAGAATCTGTACTACTGCGCAAATAGGCATGATTCTGTAGGCAAAAAACTCATTTCTGACAAAGTTGCCCAAATGCATCTCAGAAGTGTGCAACTTGTTCCCTGAGTTAGAAAACGTCGAGAAACGTTCGTTTCTGCTAGCGCTGTGCTTCTACACATGTATTTGCTGAACTGTGAAAGCGCACAGTAATGCACTTTTCTTCCAGCAGATACACTGTTTCTAAGGAAATGGGAACACACTGAGGAGACACTTGTGGGAGCTACTGTGACTAAAACCGAGCTTCCCTAGGTACTGGGAAGCAAGAGAAATGCTGATTTCATCAAGCCCAGTTACATACTCAGAATCTGTACTACTGCGCAAATAGGCATGTCTCTGTAGGCAAAAAACTCATTTCTGACAAAGTTGCCCAAATGAATCTCAGAAGTGTGCAACTTGTTTCCTGAGTTAGAAAACGTCGAGAAATGGTCATTTCTGCTAGCGCTGTGCTTCTACACATGTATTTGCTGAACGGTGAAAGCGCACAGTAACGCATTTTTCTCCCAGCAAATACACTGTTTCTAAGGAAATGGAAACACACTGAGGAGACACTCGTGGGAGCTACTGTGACTAAAACTGAGCTTCCCTACGCACAGGGAAGCAAGAGAAATGCTGATTTCATCAAGCCCAGTTACATACTCAGAATCTGTACTACTGCGCAAATAGGCATGTCTCTGTAGGAAAAAAACTCATTTCTGACAAAGTTGCCCAAATGCATCTCAGAGGTGTGCAACTTCTTCTCTGAGTTAGAAAACGTTGAGAAACGTTCTTTTCTTCTAGCGCTGTGCTTCTACACATGTATTTGCTGAACGGTGAAAGCGCACAGTAATGCACTTTTCTCCCAGCAAATACACTGTTTCTAAGGAAATGGGAACACACTGAGGAGACACTTGTGGGAGCTACTGTGACTAAAACTGAGCTTCCCTACGCACAGGGAAGCAAGAGAAATGCTGATTTCATCCAGCCCAGTTACATACTCAGAATCTGTACTACTGCGCAAATAGGCATGTCTCTGTACGCAAAAAACTCATTTCTGACAAAGTTGCCCAAATGCATCTCAGAAGTGTGCAACTTGTTCCCTGAGTTAGAAAACGTCGAGAAACGTTCGTTTCTGCTAGCGCTGTGCTTCTACACATGTATTTGCTGAACGGTGAAAGCCCACAGTAATGCACTTTTCTCCCACCAAATACACTGTTTCTAAGGAAATGGGAACACACTGAGGAGACACTCGTGGGAGCTACTGTGACTAAAACTGAGCTTCCCTACGCACAGGGAAGCAAGAGAAATGCTGATTTCATCAAGCCCAGTTACATACTCAGAATCTGTACTACTGCGCAAATAGGCATGTCTCTGTAGGAAAAAAACTCATTTCTGACAAAGTTGCCCAAATGCATCTCAGAGGTGTGCAACTTGTTCTCTGAGTTAGAAAACGTTGAGAAACGTTCTTTTCTGCTAGCGCTGTGCTTCTACACATGTATTTGCTGAACGGTGAAAGCGCACAGTAATGCACTTTTCTCCCAGCAAATACACTGTTTCTAAGGAAATGGGAACACACTGAGGAGACACTTGTGGGAGCTACTGTGACTAAAACTGAGCTTCCCTACGCACAGGGAAGCAAGAGAAATGCTGATTTCATCAAGCCTGTTACATACTCAGAATCTGTACTACTGGGCAAATAGGCATGTCTCTGTAGGCAAAAAACTCATTTCTGACAAAGTTGCCCAAATGCATCTCAAAAGTGTGCAACTTGTTCTCTGAGTTAGAAAACGTCGAGAAACGGTCTTTTCTGCTAGCGCTCTGCTTCTACACATGTACATGCTGAACGGTGAAAGCGCACAGTAATGCACTTTTCTCCCAGCAAATACACTGTTTCTAAGGAAATGGGAACACACTGAGGAGACACTTGTGGGAGCTACTGTGACTAAAACTGAGCTTCCCTAGGCACAGGGAAGCAAAAGAAATGCTGATTTCATCAAGCCCAGTTACTTACTCAGAATCTGTACTACTGCGCAAATAGGCATGTCTCTGTAGGCAAAAAACTCATTTCTGACAAAGTTGCCCAATGAATCTCAGAAGTGTGCAACTTGTTCTCTGAGTTAGAAAACGTCGAGAAACGGTCTTTTCTGCTAGCGCTGTGCTTCTACACATGTATTTGCTGAACGGTGAAAGCCCGCAGTAATGCACTTTTCTCCCAGCAAATACACTGTTTCTAAGGAAATGGGAACACACTGAGACACTTGTGGGAGCTACAGTGACTAAAACTGAGCTTCCCTACGCACAGGGAAGAAAGAGAAATGCTGATTTCATCAAGCCCACTTACATACTCAGAATCTGTACTACTGCGCAAATAGGCATGTCTCTTTAGGCAAAATACTCATTTCTGACAAAGTTGCCCAAATGCATGTCAAAAGTGTGCAACTTGTTCCCTGAGTTAGAAAACGTCGAGAAACGGTCTTTTCTGCTAGCGCTGTGCTTCTACACATTTATTTGCTGAACTGTGAAAGCGCACAGTAATGCACTTTTCTCCCAGCAAATACACTGTTTCTAAGGAAATGGGAACACACTGAGGAGACACTTGTGGGAGCTACTGTGACGAAAACTGAGCTTCCCTAGGCACAGGGAAGCAAGAGAAAGGCTGATTTCATCAAGCCCAGTTACATACTCAGAATCTGTACTACTGCGCAAATAGGCATGATTCTGTAGGCAAAAAACTCATTTCTGACAAAGTTGCCCAAATGTATCTCAGAAGTGTGCAACTTGTTCCCTGAGTTAGAAAACGTCGAGAAACGTTCGTTTCTGCTAGCGCTGTGCTTCTACACATGTATTTGCTGAACTGTGAAAGCGCACAGTAATGCACTTTTCTCCCAGCAGATACACTGTTTCTTAGGAAATGGGAACACACTGAGGAGACACTTGTGGGAGCTACTGTGACTAAAACCGAGCTTCCCTAGGTACTGGGAAGCAAGAGAAATGCTGATTTCATCAAGCCCAGTTACATACTCAGAATCTGTACTACTGCGCAAATAGGCATGTCTCTGTAGGCAAAAAACTCATTTCTGACAAAGTTGCCCAAATGAATCTCAGAAGTGTGCAACTTGTTTCCTGAGTTAGAAAACGTCGAGAAACGGTCGTTTCTGCTAGCGCTGTGCTTCTACACATGTATTTGCTGAACGGTGAAAGCGCACAGTAACGCATTTTTCTCCCAGCAAATACACTGTTTCTAAGGAAATGGGAACACACTGAGGAGACACTTGTGGGAGCTACTGTGACTAAAACTGAGCTTCCCTATGCACAGGGAAGCAAGAGAAATGCTGATTTCATCAAGCCCAGTTACATACTCAGAATCTGTACTACTGCGCAAATAGGCATGTCTCTGTAGGCAAAAAACTCATTTCTGACAAAGTTGCCCAAATGCATCTCAGAAGTGTGCAACTTGTTCCCTGAGTTAGAAAACGTCGAGAAACGGTCTTTTCTGCTAGCGCTGTGCTTCTACACATGTACATGCTGAACGGTGAAAGCGCACAGTAATGCACTTTTCTCCCAGCAAATACACTGTTTCTAAGGAAATGGGAACACACTGAGGAGACACTTGTGGGAGCTACTGTGACTAAAACTGAGCTTCCCTACGCACAGGGAAGCTAGAGAAATGCGGATTTCATCAAGCCCAGTTACATACTCAGAATCTGTACTACTGCGCAAATAGGCATGTCTCTGTAGGCAAAAAACTCATTTCTGACAAAGTTGCCCAAATGTATCTCAGAAGTGTGCAACTTGTTCTCTGAGTTAGAAACGTCGAGAAACGTTCTTTTCTGCTAGCGCTGTGCTTCTACACATTTATTTGCTGAACTGTGAAAGCGCACAGTAATGCACTTTTCTCCCAGCAAATACACTGTTTCTAAGGAAATGGGAACACACTGAGGAGACACTTGTGGGAGCTACTGTGACGAAAACTGAGCTTCCCTAGGCACAGGGAAGCAAGAGAAAGGCTGATTTCATCAAGCCCAGTTACATACTCAGAATCTGTACTACTGCGCAAATAGGCATGATTCTGTAGGCAAAAAACTCATTTCTGACAAAGTTGCCCAAATGTATCTCAGAAGTGTGCAACTTGTTCCCTGAGTTAGAAAACGTCGAGAAACGTTCGTTTCTGCTAGCGCTGTGCTTCTACACATGTATTTGCTGAACTATGAAAGCGCACAGTAATGCACTTTTCTCCCAGCAGATACACTGTTTCTAAGGAAATGGGAACACACTGAGGAGACACTTGTGGGAGCTACTGTGACTAAAACCGAGCTTCCCTAGGTACTGGGAAGCAAGAGAAATGCTGATTTCATCAAGCCCAGTTACATACTCAGAATCTGTACTACTGCGCAAATAGGCATGTCTCTGTAGGCAAAAAACTCATTTCTGACAAAGTTGCCCAAATGAATCTCAGAAGTGTGCAACTTGTTTCCTGAGTTAGAAAACGTCGAGAAACGTTCGTTTCTGCTAGCGCTGTGCTTCTACACATGTATTTGCTGAACGGTGAAAGCGCACAGTAACGCATTTTTCTCCCAGCAAATACACTGTTTCTAAGGAAATGGGAACACACTGAGGAGACACTTGTGGGAGCTACTGTGACTAAAACTGAGCTTCCCTATGCACAGGGAAGCAAGAGAAATGCTGATTTCATCAAGCCCAGTTACATACTCAGAATCTGTACTACTGCGCAAATAGGCATGTCTCTGTAGGCAAAAAACTCATTTCTGACAAAGTTGCCCAAATGCATCTCAGAAGTGTGCAACTTGTTTTCTGAGTTAGAAAACGTCTAGAAACGGTCTTTTCTGCTAGCGCTCTGCTTCTACACATGTACATGCTGAACGGTGAAAGCGCACAGTAATGCACTTTTCTCCCAGCAAATACACTGTTTCTAAGGAAATGGGAACACACTGGGGAGACACTTGTGGGAGCTACTGTACTAAAACTGAGCTTCCCTACGCACAGGGAAGCAAGAGAAATGCTGATTTCATCAAGCCCAGTTACATACTCAGAATCTGTACTACTGCGCAAATAGGCATGTCTCTGTAGGCAAAAAACTCATTTCTGACAAAGTTGCCCAAATGAATCTCAGAAGTGTGCAACTTGTTCTCTGAGTTAGAAAACGTCGAGGAACGGTCTTTTCTGCTAGCGCTCTGCTTCTACACATGTACATGCTGAACGGTGAAAGCGCACAGTAATGCACTTTTCTCCCAGCAAATACACTGTTTCTAAGGAAATGGGAACACACTGGGGAGACACTTGTGGGAGCTACTGTACTAAAATTGAGCTTCCCTACGCACAGGGAAGCAAGAGAAATGCTGATTTCATCAAGCCCAGTTACATACTCAGAATCTGTACTACTGCGCAAATAGGCATGTCTCTGTAGGCAAAAAACTCATTTCTGACAAAGTTGCCCAAATGAATCTCAGAAGTGTGCAACTTGTTCCCTGAGTTAGAAAACGTCAAGAAACGGTCGTTCCTGCTAGCGCTGTGCTTCTACACATGTATTTGCTGAACGGTGAAAGCGCACAGTAATGCACTTTTCTCCCAGCAAATACACTGTTTCTAAGGAAATGGAAACACACTGAGGAGACACTCGTGGGAGCTACTGTGACTAAAACTGAGCTTCCCTACGCACAGGGAAGCAAGAGAAATGCTGATTTCATCAAGCCCAGTTACATACTCAGAATCTGTACTACTGCGCAAATAGGCATGTCTCTGTAGGCAAAAAACTCATTTCTGACAAAGTTGCCCAAATGCATCTCAGAAGTGTGCAACTTGTTCTCTGAGTTAGAAAACGTTGAGAAATGTTCTTTTCTGCTAGCACTGTGCTTCTACACATGTATTTGCTGAACGGTGAAAGCGCACAGTAATGCACTTTTCTCCCAGCAAATACACTGTTTCTAAGGAAATGGGAACACACTGAGGAGACACTTGTGGGAGCTACTGTGACTAAAACTGAGCTTCCCTACGCACAGGGAAGCAAGAAAAATACTGATTTCATCAAGCCCAGTTACATACTCAGAATCTGAACTACTGCGCAAATAGGCATGTCTCTGTAGGCAAAAAACTCATTTCTGACAAAGTTGCCCAAATGCATCTCAGAAGTGTGCAACTTGTTCTCTGAGTTAGAAAACGTCGAGGAACGTTCGTTTCTGCTAGCGCTGTGCTTCTACACATGTATTTGCTGAACGGTGAAAGCGCACAGTAATGCACTTTTCTCCCAGCAAATACACTGTTTCTAAGGAAATGGGAACACACTGAGGAGACACTTGTGGGAGCTACTGTGACTAAAACTGAGCTTCCCTACGCACAGGGAAGCAAGAGAAATGCTGATTTCATCAAGCCAAGTTACATAATCTGAATCTGTACTACTGCGCAAATAGGCATGTCTCTGTAGGCAAAAAACTCATTTCTGACAAAGTTGCCCAAATGCATCTCAGAAGTGTGCAACTTGTTCCCTGAGTTAGAAAACGTCAAGAAACGGTCGTTTCTGTTAGCGCTGTGCTTCTACACATGTATTTGCTGAACGGTGAAAGCGCACAGTAATGCACTTTTCTCCTAGCAAATACACTGTTTCTAAGGAAATGGAAACACACTGAGGAGACACTCGTGGGAGCTACTGTGACTAAAACTGAGCTTCCCTACGCACAGGGAAGCAAGAGAAATGCTGATTTCATCAAGCCCAGTTACATACTCAGAATCTGTACTACTGCGCAAATAGGCATGTCTCTGTAGGCAAAAAACTCATTTCTGACAAAGTTGCCCAAATGCATCTCAGAAGTGTGCAACTTGTTCTCTGAGTTAGAAAACGTTGAGAAACGTTCTTTTCTGCTAGCGCTGTGCTTCTACACATGTATTTGCTGAAAGGTGAAAGCGCACAGTAATGCACTTTTCTCCCAGCAAATACACTGTTTCTAAGGAAATGGGGACACACTGAGGAGACACTTGTGGGAGCTAGTGTGACTAAAACTGAGCTTCCCTACGTACCGGGAAGCAAGAGAAATGCTGATTTCATCAAGCCTAGTTAGATACTCAGAATCTGTACTACTGCGCAAATAGGAATGTCTCTTTAGGCAAAAAACTCATTTCTGACAAAGTTGCCCAAATGCATCTCAGAAGTGTGCAACTTGTTCCCTGAGTTAGAAAACGTCGAGAAACGTTCGTTTCTGCTAGCGCTGTGCTTCTACACATGTATTTGCTGAACGGTGAAAGCGCACAGTAATGCACTTTTCTCCCAGCAAATACACTGTTTCTAAGGAACTGGGAACCCACTGAGGAGACACTTGTGGGAGCTACTGTGACTAAAACTGAGCTTCCCTACGCACAGGGAAGCAAGAAAAATGCTGATTTCATCAAGCCCAGTTACATACTCAGAATCTGTACTACTGCGCAAATAGGCATGTCTCTGTAGGCAAAAAACTCATTTCTGACAAAGTTGCCCAAATGAATCTCAGAAGTGTGCAACTTGTTCTCTGAGTTAGAAAACGTCGAGAAACGGTCTTTTCTGCTAGCGCTCTGCTTCTACACATGTACATGCTGAACGGTGAAAGCGCACAGTAATGCACTTTTCTCCCAGCAAATACACTGTTTCTAAGGAAATGGGAACACACTGAGGAGACACTTGTGGGAGCTACTGTGACTAAAACTGAGCTTCCCTAGGCACAGGGAAGCAAGAGAAATGCTGATTTCATCAAGCCCAGTTACATACTCAGAATCTGTACTACTGCGCAAATAGGCATGATTCTGTAGGCAAAAAACTCATTTCTGACAAAGTTGCCCAAATGCATCTCAGAAGTGTGCAACTTGTTCCCTGAGTTAGAAAACGTCGAGAAACGTTCTTTTCTGCTAGCGCTGTGCTTCTACACATGTATTTGCTGAACGGTGAAAGCGCACAGTAATGCACTTTTCTCCCAGCAAATACACTGTTTCTAAGGAACTGGGAACACACTGAGGAGACACTTGTGGGAGCTACTGTGACTAAAACTGAGCTTCCCTATGCACAGGGAAGCAAGAGAAATGCTGATTTCATCAAGCCCAGTTACATACTCTGAATCTGTACTACTGCGCAAATAGGCATGTCTCTGTAGGCAAAAAACTCATTTCTGACAAAGTTGCCCAAATGCATCTCAGAAGTGTGCATCTTGTTCTCTGAGTTAGAAAACGTCGAGAAACGGTCTTTTCTGCTAGCGCTGTGCTTCTACACATGTACATGCTGAACGGTGAAAGCGCACAGTAATGCACTTTTCTCCCAGCAAATACACTGTTTCTAAGGAAATGGGAACACACTGAGGAGACACTTGTGGGAGCTACTGTGACTAAAACTGAGCTTCCCTACGCACAGGGAAGCTAGAGAAATGCTGATTTCATCAAGCCCAGTTACATACTCAGAATCTGTACTACTGCGCAAATAGGCATGTCTCTGTAGGCAAAAAACTCATTTCTGACAAAGTTGCCCAAATGTATCTCAGAAGTGTGCAACTTGTTCTCTGAGTTAGAAACGTCGAGAAACGTTCTTTTCTGCTAGCGCTGTGCTTCTACACATGTATTTGCTGAACTGTGAAAGCGCACAGTAATGCACTTTTATCCCAGCAAATACACTGTTTCTAAGGAAATGGGAACACACTGAGGAGACATTTGTGGGAGCTACTGTGACGAAAACTGAGCTTCCCTAGGCACAGGGAAGCAAGAGAAAGGCTGATTTCATCAAGCCCAGTTACATACTCAGAATCTGTACTACTGCGCAAATAGGCATGATTCTGTAGGCAAAAAACTCATTTCTGACAAAGTTGCCCAAATGTATCTCAGAAGTGTGCAACTTGTTCCCTGAGTTAGAAAACGTCGAGAAACGTTCGTTTCTGCTAGCGCTGTGCTTCTACACATGTATTTGCTGAACTGTGAAAGCGCACAGTAATGCACTTTTCTCCCAGCAGATACACTGTTTCTAAGGAAATGGGAACACACTGAGGAGACACTTGTGGGAGCTACTGTGACTAAAACCGAGCTTCCCTAGGTATTGGGAAGCAAGAGAAATGCTGATTTCATCAAGCCCAGTTACATACTCAGAATCTGTACTACTGCGCAAATAGGCATGTCCCTTTAGGCAAAAAACTCATTTCTGACAAAGTTGCCCAAATGCATCTCAGAAGTGTGCAACTTGTTCCCTGAGTTAGAAAACGTCGAGAAACGTTCGTTTCTGCTAGCGCTGTGCTTCTACACATGTATTTGCTGAACGGTGAAAGCGCACAGTAACGCATTTTTCTCCCAGCAAATACACTGTTTCTAAGGAAATGGGAACACACTGAGGAGACACTTGTGGGAGCTACTGTGACTAAAACTGAGCTTCCCTATGCACAGGGAAGCAAGAGAAATGCTGATTTCATCAAGCCCAGTTACATACTCAGAATCTGTACTACTGCGCAAATAGGCATGTCTCTGTAGGCAAAAAACTCATTTCTGACAAAGTTGCCCAAATGCATCTCAGAAGTGTGCAACTTGTTTTCTGAGTTAGAAAACGTCTAGAAACGGTCTTTTCTGCTAGCGCTCTGCTTCTACACATGTACCTGCTGAACGGTGAAAGCGCACAGTAATGCACTTTTCTCCCAGCAAATACACTGTTTCTAAGGAAATGGGAACACACTGAGAAGACACTTGTGGGAGCTACTGTACTAAAACTGAGCTTCCCTACGCACAGGGAAGCAAGAGAAATGCTGATTTCATCAAGCCCAGTTACATACTCAGAATCTGTACTACTGCGCAAATAGGCATGTCTCTGTAGGCAAAAAACTCATTTCTGACAAAGTTGCCCAAATGAATCTCAGAAGTGTGCAACTTGTTCTCTGAGTTAGAAAACGTCGAGGAACGGTCTTTTCTGCTAGCGCTGTGCTTCTACACATGTATTTGCTGAACGGTGAAAGCACACAGTAATGCACTTTTCTCCCAGCAAATACACTGTTTCTAAGGAAATGGGAACACACTGAGGAGACACTTGTGGGAGCTACTGTGACTAAAACTGAGCTTCCCTACGCACAGGGAAGCAAGAGAAATGCTGATTTCATCAAGCCAAGTTACATAATCAGAATCTGTACTACTGCGCAAATAGGCATGTCTCTGTAGGCAAAAAACTCATTTCTGACAAAGTTGCCCAAATGCATCTCAGAAGTGTGCAACTTGTTCCCTGAGTTAGAAAACGTCAAAAATCGGTCGTTTCTGCTAGCGCTGTGCTTCTACACATGTATTTGCTGAACGGTGAAAGCACACAGTAATGCACTTTTCTCCTAGCAAATACACTGTTTCTAAGGAAATGGAAACACACTGAGGAGACACTCGTGGGAGCTACTGTGACTAAAACTGAGCTTCCCTACGCACAGGGAAGCAAGAGAAATGCTGATTTCATCAAGCCCAGTTACATACTCAGAATCTGTACTACTGCGCAAATAGGCATGTCTCTGTAGGCAAAAAATTCATTTCTGACAAAGTTGCCCAAATGCATCTCAGAAGTGTGCAACTTGTTCTCTGAGTTAGAAAACGTTGAGAAACGTTCTTTTCTGCTAGCGCTGTGCTTCTACACATGTATTTGCTGAACGGTGAAAGCGCACAGTAATGCACTTTTCTCCCAGCAAATACACTGTTTCTAAGGAAATGGGGACACACTGAGGAGACACTTGTGGGAGCTAGTGTGACTAAAACTGAGCTTCCCTAAGTACCGGGAAGCAAGAGAAATGCTGATTTCATCAAGCCCAGTTAGATACTCAGAATCTGTACTACCGCGCAAATAGGAATGTCTCTTTAGGCAAAAAACTCATTTCTGACAAAGTTGCCCAAATGCATCTCAGAAGTGTGCAACTTGTTCCCTGAGTTAGAAAACGTCGAGAAACGTTCGTTTCTGCTAGCGCTGTGCTTCTACACATGTATTTGCTGAACGGTGAAAGCGCACAGTAATGCACTTTTCTCCCAGCAAATACACTGTTTCTAAGGAACTGGGAACCCACTGAGGAGACACTTGTGGGAGCTACTGTGACTAAAACTGAGCTTCCCTACGCACAGGGAAGCAAGAGAAATGCTGATTTCATCAAGCCCAGTTACATACTCAGAATCTGTACTACTGCGCAAATAGGCATGTCTCTGTAGGCAAAAAACTCATTTCTGACAAAGTTGCCCAAATGAATCTCAGAAGTGTGCACCTTGTTCTCTGAGTTAGAAAACTTCGAGAAACGTTCGTTTCTGCAAGCGCTGTGTTTCTACACATGTATTTGCTGAACGGTGTAAGCGCACAGTAATGCACTTTTCTCCCAGCAAATACACTGTTTCTATGGAAATGGGAACACACTGAGGAGACACTTGTGGGAGCTACTGTGACTAAAACTGAGCTTCCCTAGGCACAGGGAAGCAAGAGAAATGCTGATTTCATCAAGCCCAGTTACATACTCAGAATCTGTACTACTGCGCAAATAGGCATGATTCTTTAGGCAAAAAACTCGTTTCTGACAAAGTTGCCCAAATGCATCTCAGAAGTGTGCAACTTGTTCCCTGAGTTAGAAAACGTCGAGAAACGTTCGTTTCTGCTAGCGCTGTGCGTCTACACATGTATTTGCTGAACTGTGAAAGCGCACAGTAATGCACTTTTCTCCCAGCAAATACACTGTTTCAAAGGAAATGGGAACACACTGAGGAGACACTTGTGGGAGCTACTGTGACTAAAACTGAGCTTCCCTATGCACAGGGAAGCAAGAGAAATGCTGATTTCATCAAGCCCAGTTACATACTCAGAATCTGTACTACTGCGCAAATAGGCATGTCTCTGTAGGCAAAAAACTCATTTCTGACAAAGTTGCCCAAATGCATCTCAGAAGTGTGCAACTTGTTCTCTGAGTTAGAAAACGTCGAGAAACGGTCTTTTCTGCTAGCGCTGTGCTTCTACACATGTACTTGCTGAACGGTGAAAGCGCACAGTAATGAACTTTTCTCCCAGCAAATACACTGTTTCTAAGGAAATGGGAACACACTAAGGAGACACTTGTGGGGGCTACTGTGACTAAAACTGAGCTTCCCTACGCACAGGGAAGCTAGAGAAATGCTGATTTCATCAAGCCGAGTTACAGACTCAGAATCTGTACTACTGCGCAAATAGGCATGTCTCTGTAAGCAAAAAACTCATTTCTGACAAAGTTGCCCAAATGCATCTCAGAAGTGTGCAACTTGTGCTCTGAGTTAGAAAACTTCGAGAAACGTTCGTTTCTGCAAGCGCTGTGCTTCTACACATGTATTTGCTGAACGGTGAAAGCGCACAGTAATGCACTTTTCTCCCAGCAAATACACTGTTTCTAAGGAAATGGGAACACACTGAGGAGACACTTGTGGGAGCTACTGTGACTAAAACTGAGCTTCCCTAGGCACAGGGAAGCAAGAGAAATGCTGATTTCATCAAGCCCAGTTACATACTCAGAATCTGTACTACTGCGCAAATAGGCATGATTCTGTAGGCAAAAAACTCGTTTCTGACAAAGTTGCCCAAATGCATCTCAGAAGTGTGCAACTTGTTCCCTGAGTTAGAAAACGTCGAGAAACTTTCGTTTCTGCTAGCGCTGTGCGTCTACACATGTATTTGCTGAACGGTGAAAGCGCACAGTAATGCACTTTTCTCCCAGCAAATACACTGTTTCTAAGGAAATGGGAACACACTGAGGAGAAACTTGTGGGAGCTACTGTGACTAAAACTGAGCTTCCCTATGCACAGGGAAGCAAGAGAAATGCTGATTTCATCAAGCCCAGTTACATACTCAGAATCTGTACTACTGCGCAAATAGGCATGTCTCTGTAGGCAAAAAACTCATTTCTGACAAAGTTGCCCAAATGCATCTCAGAAGTGTGCAACTTGTTCCCTGAGTTAGAAAACGTCGAGAAACGGTCGTTTCTGCTAGCGCTGTGCTTCTACACATGTATTTGCTGAACGGTGAAAGCGCACAGTAATGCACTTTTCTCCTAGCAAATACACTGTTTCTAAGGAAATGGGAACACACTGAGGAGACACTCGAGGGAGCTACTGTGACTAAAACTGAGCTTCCCTACGCACAGGGAAGCTAGAGAAATGCTGATTTCATCACGCCCAGTTACATACTCAGAATCTGTACTACTGCGCAAATAGGCATGTCTCTGTAGGCAAAAAACTAATTTCTGACAAAGTTGCCCAAATGCATCTCAGAAGTGTGCAACTTGTTCTCTGAGTTAGAAAACGTCGAGAAACGTTCTTTTCTGCTAGCGCTGTGCTTCTACACATTTATTTGCTGAACGGTGAAAGCGCACAGTACTGCACTTTTCTCCCTGCAAATACACTGTTTCTAACGAAATGGGAACACACTGAGGAGACACTCGTGGGAGCTACTGTGACTAAAACTGAGCTTCCCTACGCACAGGGAAGCAAGAGAAATGCTGATTTCATCAAGCCCAGTTACATACTCAGAATCTGTACTACTGCGCAAATAGGCATGTCTCTGTAGGCAAAAAACTCATTTCTGACAAAGTTGCCCAAATACATCTCAGAAGTGTGCAACTTTTTCTCTGAGTTAGAAAACGACGAGAAACGGTCTTTTCTGCTAGCGCTGTGCTTCTACACATGTATTTGCTGAACGGTGAAAGCGCACAGTAATGCACTTTTCTCCCAGCAAATACACTGTTTCTAAGAAACTGGGAACACACTGAGGAGACACTTGTGGGACCTACTGTGACTAAAACTGAGCTTCCCTACGCACAGGGAAGCAAGAGAAATGCTGATTTCATCAAGCCCAGTTGCATACTCAGAATCTGTACTACTGCGCAAATAGGCATGTCTCTGTAGGCAAAAAACTCATTTCTGACAAAGTTGCCCAAATGCATCTCAGAAGTGTGCAACTTGTTCCCTGAGTTAGAAAACGTCGAGAAACGTTAGTTTCTGCTAGCGCTGTGCTTCTACACATGTATTTGCTGAACGGTGAAAGCGCACAGTAATGCACTTTTCTCCCAGCACATACTCTGTTTCTAAGGAAATGGGAAAACACTGAGGAGACACTCGTGGGAGCTACTGTGACTAAAACTGAGCTTCCCTACACACAGGGAAGCAAGAGAAATGCTGATTTCATCAAGCCCAGTTACATACTCAGAATCTGTACTACTGGGCAAATAGGCATGTCGCTTTAGGCAAAAAACTCATTTCTGACAAAGTTGCCCAAATGCATCTCAGAAGTGTGCAACTTGTTCTCTGAGTTAGAAAACGTCGAGAAACGTTCGTTTCTGCTAGCGCTGTGCTTCTACACATGTTCTTGCTGAACGGTGAAAGCGCACAGTAATGCACTTTTCTCCCAGCAAATACACTGTTTCTAAGGAAATGGGAACACACTGAGGAGACACTTGTGGGAGCTACTGTGACTAAAACTGAGCTTCCCTACATACCGGGAAGCAAGAGAAATGCTGATTTTATCAAGCCCAGTTACATACTCAGAATCTGTACTACTGCGCAAATAGGCATGTCTCTTTAGGCAAAAAACTCATTTCTGACAAAGTTGCCCAAATGCATCTCAGAAGTGTGCAACTTGTTCCCTGAGTTAGAAAACGTCGAGAAACGTTCGTTTCTGCTAGCGCTGTGCTTCTACACATGTATTTGCTGAACGGTGAAAGCGCACAGTAATGCACTTTTCTCCCAGCAAATACACTGTTTCTAAGGAAATGGGAACAAACTGAGGAGACACTTGTGGGAGCTACAGTGACTAAAACTGATATTCCTTACGCACGGGGAAGCAAGAGAAATGCTGATTTCATCAAGCCCAGTTACATACTCAGAATCTGTACTACTGCGCAAATAGGCATGATTCTTTAGGCAAAAAACTCGTTTCTGACAAAGTTGCCCAAATACATCTCAGAAGTGTGCAACTTGTTCCCTGAGTTAGAAAACGTCAAGAAACGTTCGTTTCTGCTAGCGCTGTGCGTCTACACATGTATTTGCTGAACGGTGAAAGCGCACAGTAATGCACTTTTCTCCCAGCAAATACACTGTTTCTAAGGAAATGGGAACACACTGAGGAGACACTTGTGGGAGCTACTGTGACTAAAACTGAGCTTCCCTATGCACAGGGAAGCAAGAGAAATGCAGATTTCATCAAGCCCAGTTACATACTCAGAATCTGTACTACTGCGCAAATAGGCATGTCTCTGTAGGCAAAAAACTCATTTCTGACAAAGTTGCCCAAATGCATCTCAGAAGTGTGCAACTTGTTCTCTGAGTTAGAAAACGTCGAGAAACGGTCTTTTCTGCTAGCGCTGTGCTTCTACACATGTACATGCTGAACGGTGAAAGCGCACAGTAATGCACTTTTCTCCCAGCAAATACACTGTTTCTAAGGAAATGGGAACACACTAAGGAGACACTTGTGGGGGCTACTGTGACTAAAACTGAGCTTCCCTACGCACAGGGAAGCTAGAGAAATGCTGATTTCATCAAGCCGAGTTACAGACTCAGAATCTGTACTACTGCGCAAATAGGCATGTCTCTGTAAGCAAAAAACTCATTTCTGACAAAGTTGCCCAAATGCATCTCAGAAGTGTGCAACTTGTGCTCTGAGTTAGAAAACTTCGAGAAACGTTCGTTTCTGCAAGCGCTGTGCTTCTACACATGTATTTGCTGAACGGTGAAAGCGCACAGTAATGCACTTTTCTCCCAGCAAATACACTGTTTCTAAGGAAATGGGAACACACTGAGGAGACACTTGTGGGAGCTACTGTGACTAAAACTGAGCTTCCCTAGGCACAGGGAAGCAAGAGAAATGCTGATTTCATCAAGCCCAGTTACATACTCAGAATCTGTACTACTGCGCAAATAGGCATGATTCTGTAGGCAAAAAACTCATTTCTGACAAAGTTGCCCAAATGCATCTCAGAAGTGTGCAACTTGTTCCCTGAGTTAGAAAACGTCGAGAAACTTTCGTTTCTGCTAGCGCTGTGCGTCTACACATGTATTTGCTGAACGGTGAAAGCGCACAGTAATGCACTTTTCTCCCAGCAAATACACTGTTTCTAAGGAAATGGGAACACACTGAGGAGAAACTTGTGGGAGCTACTGTGACTAAAACTGAGCTTCCCTATGCACAGGGAAGCAAGAGAAATGCTGATTTCATCCAGCCCAGTTACATACTCAGAATCTGTACTACTGCGCAAATAGGCATGTCTCTGTAGGCAAAAAACTCATTTCTGACAAAGTTGCCCAAATGCATCTCAGAAGTGTGCAACTTGTTCCCTGAGTTAGAAAACGTCGAGAAACGGTCGTTTCTGCTAGCGCTGTGCTTCTACACATGTACATGCTGAACGGTGAAAGCGCACAGTAATGCACTTTTCTCCTAGCAAATACACTGTTTCTAAGGAAATGGGAACACACTGAGGAGACACTCGAGGGAGCTACTGTGACTAAAACTGAGCTTCCCTACGCACAGGGAAGCTAGAGAAATGCTGATTTCATCACGCCCAGTTACATACTCAGAATCTGTACTACTGCGCAAATAGGCATGTCTCTGTAGGCAAAAAACTAATTTCTGACAAAGTTGCCCAAATGCATCTCAGAAGTGTGCAACTTGTTCTCTGAGTTAGAAAACGTCGAGAAACGTTCTTTTCTGCTAGCGCTGTGCTTCTACACATTTATTTGCTGAACGGTGAAAGCGCACAGTACTGCACTTTTCTCCCTGCAAATACACTGTTTCTAACGAAATGGGAACACACTGAGGAGACACTTGTGGGAGCTACTGTGACTAAAACTGAGCTTCCCTACGCACAGGGAAGCAAGAGAAATGCTGATTTCATCAAGCCCAGTTACATACTCAGAATCTGTACTACTGCGCAAATAGGCATGTCTCTGTAGGCAAAAAACTCATTTCTGACAAAGTTGCCCAAATACATCTCAGAAGTGTGCAACTTTTTCTCTGAGTTAGAAAACGACGAGAAACGGTCTTTTCTGCTAGCGCTGTGCTTCTACACATGTATTTGCTGAACGGTGAAAGCGCACAGTAATGCACTTTTCTCCCAGCAAATACACTGTTTCTAAGAAACTGGGAACACACTGAGGAGACACTTGTGGGACCTACTGTGACTAAAACTGAGCTTCCCTACGCACAGGGAAGCAAGAGAAATGCTGATTTCATCAAGCCCAGTTGCATACTCAGAATCTGTACTACTGCGCAAATAGGCATGTCTCTGTAGGCAAAAAACTCATTTCAGACAAAGTTGCCCAAATGCATCTCAGAAGTGTGCAACTTGTTCCCTGAGTTAGAAAACGTCGAGAAACGTTAGTTTCTGCTAGCGCTGTGCTTCTACACATGTATTTGCTGAACGGTGAAAGCGCACAGTAATGCACTTTTCTCCCAGCACATACTCTGTTTCTAAGGAAATGGGAAAACACTGAGGAGACACTCGTGGGAGCTACTGTGACTAAAACTGAGCTTCCCTACACACAGGGAAGCAAGAGAAATGCTGATTTCATCAAGCCCAGTTACATACTCAGAATCTGTACTACTGGGCAAATAGGCATGTCGCTTTAGGCAAAAAACTCATTTCTGACAAAGTTGCCCAAATGCATCTCAGAAGTGTGCAACTTGTTCTCTGAGTTAGAAAACGTCGAGAAACGTTCGTTTCTGCTAGCGCTGTGCTTCTACACATGTTCTTGCTGAACGGTGAAAGCGCACAGTAATGCACTTTTCTCCCAGCAAATACACTGTTTCTAAGGAAATGGGAACACACTGAGGAGACACTTGTGGGAGCTACTGTGACTAAAACTGAGCTTCCCTACATACCGGGAAGCAAGAGAAATGCTGATTTTATCAAGCCCAGTTACATACTCAGAATCTGTACTACTGCGCAAATAGGCATGTCTCTTTAGGCAAAAAACTCATTTCTGACAAAGTTGCCCAAATGCATCTCAGAAGTGTGCAACTTGTTCCCTGAGTTAGAAAACGTCGAGAAACGTTCGTTTCTGCTAGCGCTGTGCTTCTACACATGTATTTGCTGAACGGTGAAAGCGCACAGTAATGCACTTTTCTCCCAGCAAATACACTGTTTCTAAGGAAATGGGAACACACTGAGGAGACACTTGTGGGAGCTACAGTGACTAAAACTGATATTCCTTACGCACAGGGAAGCAAGAGAAATGCTGATTTCATCAAGCCCAGTTACATACTCAGAATCTGTACTACTGCGCAAATAGGCATGATTCTTTAGGCAAAAAACTCGTTTCTGACAAAGTTGCCCAAATACATCTCAGAAGTGTGCAACTTGTTCCCTGAGTTAGAAAACGTCGAGAAACGTTCGTTTCTGCTAGCGCTGTGCGTCTACACATGTATTTGCTGAACGGTGAAAGCGCACAGTAATGCACTTTTCTCCCAGCAAATACACTGTTTCTAAGGAAATGGGAACACACTGAGGAGACACTTGTGGGAGCTACTGTGACTAAAACTGAGCTTCCCTATGCACAGGGAAGCAAGAGAAATGCTGATTTCATCAAGCCCAGTTACATACTCAGAATCTGTACTACTGCGCAAATAGGCATGTCTCTGTAGGCAAAAAACTCATTTCTGACAAAGTTGCCCAAATGCATCTCAGAAGTGTGCAACTTGTTCTCTGAGTTAGAAAACGTCGAGAAACGGTCTTTTCTGCTAGCGCTGTGCTTCTACACATGTACATGCTGAACGGTGAAAGCGCACAGTAATGCACTTTTCTCCCAGCAAATACACTGTTTCTAAGGAAATGGGAACACACTGAGGAGACACTTGTGGGAGCTACTGTGACTAAAACTGAGCTTCCCTAGGCACAGGGAAGCAAGAGAAATGCTGATTTCATCAATCCCAGTTACATACTCAGAATCTGTACTACTGCGCAAATAGGCATGATTCTGTAGGCAAA
Source organism: Acomys minous (assembly GCF_964271855.1). Lineage (NCBI taxonomy): Eukaryota > Metazoa > Chordata > Mammalia > Rodentia > Muridae > Acomys > Acomys minous. The sequence goes on from NW_028182154.1 coordinate 469,844, forward strand.
AAACTCGTTTCTGAAAAAGTTGCCCAAATGCATCTCAGAAGTGTGCAACTTGTTCCCTGAGTTAGAAAACGTCGAGAAACTTTCGTTTCTGCTAGCGCTGTGCGTCTACACATGTATTTGCTGAACGGTGAAAGCGCACAGTAATGCACTTTTCTCCCAGCAAATACACTGTTTCTAAGGAAATGGGAACACACTGAGGAGAAACTTGTGGGAGCTACTGTGACTAAAACTGAGCTTCCCTATGCACAGGGAAGCAAGAGAAATGCTGATTTCATCAAGCCCAGTTACATACTCAGAATCTGTACTACTGCGCAAATAGGCATGTCTCTGTAGGCAAAAAACTCATTTCTGACAAAGTTGCCCAAATGCATCTCAGAAGTGTGCAACTTGTTCCCTGAGTTAGAAAACGTCGAGAAACGGTCGTTTCTGCTAGCGCTGTGCTTCTACACATGTATTTGCTGAACGGTGAAAGCGCACAGTAATGCACTTTTCTCCTAGCAAATACACTGTTTCTAAGGAAATGGGAACACACTGAGGAGACACTCGAGGGAGCTACTGTGACTAAAACTGAGCTTCCCTACGCACAGGGAAGCTAGAGAAATGCTGATTTCATCACACCCAGTTACATACTCAGAATCTGTACTACTGCGCAAATAGGCATGTCTCTGTAGGCAAAAAACTAATTTCTGACAAAGTTGCCCAAATGCATCTCAGAAGTGTGCAACTTGTTCTCTGAGTTAGAAAACGTCGAGAAACGTTCTTTTCTGCTAGCGCTGTGCTTCTACACATTTATTTGCTGAACGGTGAAAGCGCACAGTACTGCACTTTTCTCCCTGCAAATACACTGTTTCTAACGAAATGGGAACACACTGAGGAGACACTTGTGGGAGCTACTGTGACTAAAACTGAGCTTCCCTACGCACAGGGAAGCAAGAGAAATGCTGATTTCATCAAGCCCAGTTACATACTCAGAATCTGTACTACTGCGCAAATAGGCATGTCTCTGTAGGCAAAAAACTCATTTCTGACAAAGTTGCCCAAATACATCTCAGAAGTGTGCAACTTTTTCTCTGAGTTAGAAAACGACGAGAAACGGTCTTTTCTGCTAGCGCTGTGCGTCTACACATGTATTTGCTGAACGGTGAAAGCGCACAGTAATGCACTTTTCTCCCAGCAAATACACTGTTTCTAAGAAACTGGGAACACACTGAGGAGACACTTGTGGGACCTACTGTGACTAAAACTGAGCTTCCCTACGCACAGGGAAGCAAGAGAAATGCTGATTTCATCAAGCCCAGTTGCATACTCAGAATCTGTACTACTGCGCAAATAGGCATGTCTCTGTAGGCAAAAAACTCATTTCTGACAATGTTGCCCAAATGCATCTCAGAAGTGTGCAACTTGTTCCCTGAGTTAGAAAACGTCGAGAAACGTTAGTTTCTGCTAGCGCTGTGCTTCTACACATGTATTTGCTGAACGGTGAAAGCGCACAGTAATGCACTTTTCTCCCAGCACATACTCTGTTTCTAAGGAAATGGGAAAACACTGAGGAGACACTCGTGGGAGCTACTGTGACTAAAACTGAGCTTCCCTACACACAGGGAAGCAAGAGAAATGCTGATTTCATCAAGCCCAGTTACATACTCAGAATCTGTACTACTGGGCAAATAGGCATGTCGCTTTAGGCAAAAAACTCATTTCTGACAAAGTTGCCCAAATGCATCTCAGAAGTGTGCAACTTGTTCTCTGAGTTAGAAAACGTCGAGAAACGTTCGTTTCTGCTAGCGCTGTGCTTCTACACATGTTCTTGCTGAACGGTGAAAGCGCACAGTAATGCACTTTTCTCCCAGCAAATACACTGTTTCTAAGGAAATGGGAACACACTGAGGAGACACTTGTGGGAGCTACTGTGACTAAAACTGAGCTTCCCTACATACCGGGAAGCAAGAGAAATGCTGATTTTATCAAGCCCAGTTACATACTCAGAATCTGTACTACTGCGCAAATAGGCATGTCTCTTTAGGCAAAAAACTCATTTCTGACAAAGTTGCCCAAATGCATCTCAGAAGTGTGCAACTTGTTCCCTGAGTTAGAAAACGTCGAGAAACGTTCGTTTCTGCTAGCGCTGTGCTTCTACACATGTATTTGCTGAACGGTGAAAGCGCACAGTAATGCACTTTTCTCCCAGCAAATACACTGTTTCTAAGGAAATGGGAACACACTGAGGAGACACTTGTGGGAGCTACAGTGACTAAAACTGATATTCCTTACGCACAGGGAAGCAAGAGAAATGCTGATTTCATCAAGCCCAGTTACATACTCAGAATCTGTACTACTGCGCAAATAGGCATGATTCTTTAGGCAAAAAACTCGTTTCTGACAAAGTTGCCCAAATACATCTCAGAAGTGTGCAACTTGTTCCCTGAGTTAGAAAACGTCGAGAAACGTTCGTTTCTGCTAGCGCTGTGCGTCTACACATGTATTTGCTGAACGGTGAAAGCGCACAGTAATGCACTTTTCTCCCAGCAAATACACTGTTTCTAAGGAAATGGGAACACACTGAGGAGACACTTGTGGGAGCTACTGTGACTAAAACTGAGCTTCCCTATGCACAGGGAAGCAAGAGAAATGCTGATTTCATCAAGCCCAGTTACATACTCAGAATCTGTACTACTGCGCAAATAGGCATGTCTCTGTAGGCAAAAAACTCATTTCTGACAAAGTTGCCCAAATGCATCTCAGAAGTGTGCAACTTGTTCTCTGAGTTAGAAAACGTCGAGAAACGGTCTTTTCTGCTAGCGCTGTGCTTCTACACATGTACATGCTGAACGGTGAAAGCGCACAGTAATGCACTTTTCTCCCAGCAAATACACTGTTTCTAAGGAAATGGGAACACACTGAGGAGACACTTGTGGGAGCTACTGTGACTAAAACTGAGCTTCCCTACGCACAGGGAAGCTAGAGAAATGCTGATTTCATCAAGCCGAGTTACAGACTCAGAATCTGTACTACTGCGCAAATAGGCATGTCTCTGTAAGCAAAAAACTCATTTCTGACAAAGTTGCCCAAATGCATCTCAGAAGTGTGCAACTTGTGCTCTGAGTTAGAAAACTTCGAGAAACGTTCGTTTCTGCAAGCGCTGTGCTTCTACACATGTATTTGCTGAACGGTGAAAGCGCACAGTAATGCACTTTTCTCCCAGCAAATACACTGTTTCTAAGGAAATGGGAACACACTGAGGAGACACTTGTGGGAGCTACTGTGACTAAAACTGAGCTTCCCTAGGCACAGGGAAGCAAGAGAAATGCTGATTTCATCAATCCCAGTTACATACTCAGAATCTGTACTACTGCGCAAATAGGCATGATTCTGTAGGCAAAAAACTCGTTTCTGACAAAGTTGCCCAAATGCATCTCAGAAGTGTGCAACTTGTTCCCTGAGTTAGAAAACGTCGAGAAACTTTCGTTTCTGCTAGCGCTGTGCGTCTACACATGTATTTGCTGAACGGTGAAAGCGCACAGTAATGCACTTTTCTCCCAGCAAATACACTGTTTCTAAGGAAATGGGAACACACTGAGGAGAAACTTGTGGGAGCTACTGTGACTAAAACTGAGCTTCCCTATGCACAGGGAAGCAAGAGAAATGCTGATTTCATCAAGCCCAGTTACATACTCAGAATCTGTACTACTGCGCAAATAGGCATGTCTCTGTAGGCAAAAAACTCGTTTCTGACAAAGTTGCCCAAATGCATCTCAGAAGTGTGCAACTTGTTCCCTGAGTTAGAAAACGTCGAGAAACGGTCGTTTCTGCTAGCGCTGTGCTTCTACACATGTATTTGCTGAACGGTGAAAGCGCACAGTAATGCACTTTTCTCCTAGCAAATACACTGTTTCTAAGGAAATGGGAACACACTGAGGAGACACTCGAGGGAGCTACTGTGACTAAAACTGAGCTTCCCTACGCACAGGGAAGCTAGAGAAATGCTGATTTCATCACGCCCAGTTACATACTCAGAATCTGTTCTACTGCGCAAATAGGCATGTCTCTGTAGGCAAAAAACTAATTTCTGACAAAGTTGCCCAAATGCATCTCAGAAGTGTGCAACTTGTTCTCTGAGTTAGAAAACGTCGAGAAACGTTCTTTTCTGCTAGCGCTGTGCTTCTACAAATTTATTTGCTGAACGGTGAAAGCGCACAGTACTGCACTTTTCTCCCTGCAAATACACTGTTTCTAAGGAAATGGGAACACACTGAAGAGACACTCGTGGGAGCTACTGTGACTAAAACTGAGCTTCCCTACGCACAGGGAAGCAAGAGAAATGCTGATTTCATCAAGCCCAGTTACATACTCAGAATCTGTACTACTGCGCAAATAGGCATGTCTCTGTAGGCAAAAAACTCATTTCTGACAAAGTTGCCCAAATACATCTCAGAAGTGTGCAACTTGTTCTCTGAGTTAGAAAACGACGAGAAACGGTCTTTTCTGCTAGCGCTGTGCTTCTACACATGTATTTGCTGAACGGTGAAAGCGCACAGTAATGCACTTTTCTCCCAGCAAATACACTGTTTCTAAGAAACTGGGAACACACTGAGGAGACACTTGTGGGACCTACTGTGACTAAAACTGAGCTTCCCTACGCACAGGGAAGCAAGAGAAATGCTGATTTCATCAAGCCCAGTTGCATACTCAGAATCTGTACTACTGCGCAAATAGGCATGTCTCTGTAGGCAAAAAACTCATTTCTGACAAAGTTGCCCAAATGCATCTCAGAAGTGTGCAACTTGTTCCCTGAGTTAGAAAACGTCGAGAAACGTTAGTTTCTGCTAGCGCTGTGCTTCTACACATGTATTTGCTGAACGGTGAAAGCGCACAGTAATGCACTTTTCTCCCAGCACATACTCTGTTTCTAAGGAAATGGGAACACACTGAGGAGACACTTGTGGGAGCTACTGTGACTAAAACTGAGCTTCCCTACACACAGGGAAGCAAGAGAAATGCTGATTTTATCAAGCCCAGTTACATACTCAGAATCTGTACTACTGCGCAAATAGGCATGTCTCTTTAGGCAAAAAACTCATTTCTGACAAAGTTGCCCAAATGCATCTCAGAAGTGTGCAACTTGTTCCCTGAGTTAGAAAACGTCGAGAAACGTTCGTTTCTGCTAGCGCTGTGCTTCTACACATGTATTTGCTGAACGGTGAAAGCGCACAGTAATGCACTTTTCTCCCAGCAAATACACTGTTTCTAAGGAAATGGGAACACACTGAGGAGACACTTGTGGGAGCTACTGTGACTAAAACTGAGCTTCCCTACGTACCGGGAAGCAAGAGAAATGCTGATTTTATCAAGCACAGTTACATACTCAGAATCTGTACTACTGCGCAAATAGGCATGTCTCTTTAGGCAAAAAACTCATTTCTGACAATGTTGCCCAAATGAATCTCAGAAGTGTGCAACTTGTTCCCTGAGTTAGAAAACGTCGAGAAACGTTCGTTTCTGCTAGCGCTGTGCTTCTACACATGTATTTGCTGAACGGTGAAAGCGCACAGTAATGCACTTTTCTCCCAGCAAATACACTGTTTCTATGGAAATGGGATCACACTGAGGAGACAGTTGTGGGAGCTACTGTGACTAAAACTGAGCTTCCCTACGCACAGGGAAGCAAGAGAAATGCTGATTTCATCAAGCCCAGTTACATACTCAGAATCTGTACTACTGCGCAAATAGGCATGTCTCTTTAGGCAAAAAACTCATTTATGACAAAGTTGCCCAAATGCATCTCAGAAGTGTGCAACTTGGTCCCTGAGTTAGAAAACGTCGAGAAACGTTCGTTTTTGCTAGCGCTGTGCTTCAACACATGTATTTGCTGAACGGTGAAAGCGCACAGTAATGCACTTTTCTCCCAGCAAATACACTGTTTCTAAGGAAATGGGAACACACTGAGGAGACACTTGTGGGAGCTACTGTGACTAAAACCGAGCTTCCCTAGGTACTGGGAAGCAAGAGAAATGCTGATTTCATCAAGCCCAGTTACATACTCAGAATCTGTACTACTGCGCAAATAGGCATGTCTCTGTAGGCAAAAAACTCATTTCTGACAAAGTTGCCCAAATGCATCTCAGAAGTGTGCAACTTGTTCCCTGAGTTAGAAAACGTCGAGAAACGTTCGTTTCTGCTAGCGCTGTGCTTCTACACATGTTTTTGCTGAACGGTGAAAGCGCAGAGTAATGCACTTTTCTCCCAGCAAATACACTGTTTCTAAGGAAATGGGAACACACTGAGGAAACACTTGTTGGAGCTACTGTGACTAAAACTGAGCTTCCCTACGCACAGGGAAGCAAGAGAAATGCTGATTTCATCAAGCCCAGTTACATACTCAGAATCTGTACTACTGGGCAAATAGGCATGTCTCTGTAGGCAAAAAACTCATTTCTGAAAAAGGTGCCCAAATGCATCTCAGAAGTGTGCAACTTGTTCCCTGAGTTAGAAAACATCGAGAAACGTTCGTTTCTGCTAGCACTGTGCTTCTACACATGTATTTGCTGAACGGTGAAAGCGCACAGTAATGCACTTTTCTCCCAGCAAATACACTGTTTCTAAGGAAATGGGAACACACTGAGGAGACATTTGTGGGAGCTACTGTGACTAAAACTGAGCTTCCCTACGCACAGGGAAGCAAGAGAAATGCTGATTTCATCAAGCCCAGTTACATACTCAGAATCTGTACTACTGCGCAAATAGGCATGCTCTGTAGGCAAAAAACTCATTTCTGACAAAGTTGCCCAAATGCATCTCAGAAGTGTGCAACTTGTTCCCTGAGTTAGAAAACGTCGAGAAATGTTCGTTTTTGCTAGCGCTGTGCTTCAACACATGTATTTGCTGAACGGTGAAAGCGCACAGTAATGCACTTTTCTCCCAGCAAATACACTGTTTCTAAGGAAATGGGAACACACTGAGGAGACACTTGTGGGAGCTACTGGGACTAAAACTGAGCTTCCCTACGCACAGGGAAGCAAGAGAAATGCTGATTTCATCAAGCCCAGTTTCATACTAAGAATCTGTACTACTGGGCAAATAGGCACGTCCCTTTAGGCAAAAAACTCATTTCTGACAAAGTTGCCCAAATGCATCTCAGAAGTGTGCAACTTGTTCTCTGAGTTAGAAAACGTCGAGAAACGGTCTTTTCTGCTAGCGCTGTGCTTCTACACATGTACTTGCTGAACGGTGAAAGCGCACAGTAATGAACTTTTCTCCCAGCAAATACACTGTTTCTAAGGAAATGGGAACACACTGAGGAGACACTTGTGGGAGCTACTGTGACTAAAACTGAGCTTCCCTACGTACCGGGAAGCAAGAGAAATGCTGATTTTATCAAGCCCAGTTACATACTCAGAATCTGTACTACTGCGCAAATAGGCATGTCTCTTTAGGCAAAAAACTCATTTCTGACAAAGTTGCCCAAATGAATCTCAGAAGTGTGCAACTTGTTCCCTGAGTTAGAAAACGTCGAGAAACGTTCGTTTCTGCTAGCGTTGTGCTTCTACACATGTATTTGCTGAACTGTGAAAGCGCACAGTAATGCACTTTTCTCCCAGCAAATACACTGTTTCTATGGAAATGGGAACACACTGAGGAGACAGTTGTGGGAGCTACTGTGACTAAAACTGAGCTTCCCTACGCACAGGGAAGCAAGAGAAATGCTGATTTCATCAAGCCCAGTTACATACTCAGAATCTGTACTACTGCGTAAATAGGCATGTCTCTTTAGGCTAAAAACGCATTTATGACAAAGTTGCCCAAATGCATCTCAGAAGTGTGCAACTTGTTCCCTGAGTTAGAAAACGTCGAGAAACGTTCGTTTTTGCTAGCGCTGTGCTTCAACACATGTATTTGCTGAACGGTGAAAGAGCACATTAATGCACTTTTCTCCCAGCAAATACACTGTTGCTAAGGAAATGGGAACACACTAAGGAGACACTTGTGGGAACTACTGTGACTAAAACTGAGCTTCCCTACGCACAGGGAAGCAAGAGAAATGCTGATTTCATCAAGCCCAGTTACATACTCAGAATCTGTACTACTGGGCAAATAGGCATGTCCCTTTAGGCAAAAAACTCATTTCTGCCAAAGTTGCCCAAATGCATCTCAGAAGTGTGCAACTTGTTCTCTGAGTTAGAAAAGGTCGAGAGACGGTCTTTTCTGCTAGCGCTGTGCTTCTACACATGTACTTGCTGAACGGTGAAAGCGCACAGTAATGAACTTTTCTCCCAGCAAATACACTGTTTCTAACGAAATGGGAACACACTGAGGAGACACTTGTGGGAGCTACTGTGACTAAAACTGAGCTTCCCTACGTACCGGGAAGCAAGAGAAATGCTGATTTCATCAAGCCCAGTTACATACTCAGAATCCGTACTACTGCGCAAATAGGCATGTCTCTGCAGGGAAAAAACTCATTTCTGACAAAGTTGCCCAAATGCATTTCAGAAGTGTGCAACTTGTTCCCTGAGTTAGAAAACGTCGAGAAACGTTCGTTTTTGCTAGCGCTGTGCTTCTACACATGTATTTGCTGAACGGTGAAAGCGCACATTAATGCACTTTTCTCCCAGCAAATACACTGCTTCTAAGGAACTGGGAACACACTGAGGAGACACTTGTGAGAGCTACTGTGACTAAAACTGAGCTTCCCTACGCACAGGGAAGCAAGAGAAATGCTGATTTCATCAAGCCCAGTTGCATACTCAGAATCTGTACTACTGCGCAAATTGGCATGTCTCTGTAGGCAAAAAACTCATTTCTGACAAAGTTTCCCAAATGCATCTCAGAAGTGTGCAACTTGTTCTCTGAGTTAGAAAACTTCGAGAAACGGTCTTTTCTGCTAGCGCTGTGCTTCTACACATGTAGTTGCTGAACGGTGAAAGCGCACAGTAATGAACTTTTCTCCCAGCAAATACACTGTTTCTAACGAAATGGGAACACACTGAGGAGACACTTGTGGGAGCTACTGTGACTAAAACTGAGCTTCCCTACGTACCGGGAAGCAAGAGAAATGCTGATTTCATCAAGCCCAGTTACATACTCAGAATCTGTACTACTGCGCAAATAGGTATGTCTCTTTAGGCAAAAAACTCATTTCTGACAAAGTTGCCCAAATGCATCTCAGAAGTGTGCAACTTGTTCCCTGAGGTAGAAAACGTCGAGAAACGTTCGTTTCTGCTAGCGCTGTGCTTCTACACATGTATTTGCTGAACGGTGAAAGCGCACAGTAATGCACTTTTCTCCCAGCAAATACACTGTTTCTAAGGAAATGGGAACACACTGAGGAGACACTTGTGGGAGCTACTGGGACTAAAACTGAGCTTCCCTACGCACAGGGAAGCAAGAGAAATGATGATTTCATCAAGCCCAGTTACATAATCAGAATCTGTACTACTGGGCAAATAGGCATGTCCCTTTAGGCAAAAAACTCATTTCTGACAAAGTTGCCCAAATGCATCTCAGAAGTGTGCAACTTGTTCCCTGAGTTAGAAAACGTCGAGAAACGCTCGTTTTTGCTAGCGCTGTGCTTCTACACATGTATTTGCTGAACGGTGAAAGCGCACAGTAATGCACTTTTCTCCCAGCAAATACACTGTTTCTATGGAAATGGGAACACACTGATGAGACACTTGTGGGAGCTACTGTGACTAAAACTGAGCTTCCCTACGCACAGGGAAGCAAGAGAAATGCTGATTTCATCAAGCCCAGTTGCATACTCAGAATCTGTACTACTGCGCAAATAGGCATGTCTCTGTAGGCAAAAAACTCATTTCTGACTTAGTTGCCCAAATGCATCTCAGAAGTGTGGAACTTTTTCTCTGAGTTAGAAAACGTCGAGAAACGGTCTTTTCTGCTAGCGCTGTGCTTCTACACATGTACTTGCTGAACGGTGAAAGCGCACAGTAATGCACTTTTCTCCCAGCAAATACACTGTTTCTAAGGAAATGGGAACACACTGAGGAGACACTTGTGGGAGCTACTGTGACTAAAACTGAGCTTCCCTACGCACAGTGAAGCAAGAGAAATGCTGATTTCATCAAGCCCAGTTACATACTCAGAATCTGTACTACTGCGCAAATAGGCATGTCTCTGTAGGCAAAAAACTCATTTCTGACAAAGTTGCCCAAATGCATCTCAGAAGTGTGCAACTTGTTCCCTGAGTTAGAAAACGTCGAGAAACGTTCGTTTCTGCTAGTGCTGTGCTTCTACACATGTATTTGCTGAACGGTGAAAGCGCACAGTAATGCACTTTTCTCCCAGCAAATACACTGTTTCTAAGGAAATGGGAACACACTGAGGAGACACTTGTGGGAGCTACTGTGACTAAAACTGAGCTTCCCTACGCACAGGGAAGCAAGAGAAATGCTGATTTCATCAAGCCCAGTTACATACTCAGAATCTGTACTACTGGGCAAATAGGCATGTCCCTTTAGGAAAAAAACTCATTTCTGACAAAGTTGCCCAAATGCATCTCAGAAGTGTGCAACTTGTTCTCTGAGTTAGAAAACGTCGAGAAACGGTCTTTTCTGCTAGCGCTGTGCTTCTACACATGTACTTGCTGAACGGTGAAAGCGCACAGTAATGCACTTTTCTCCCAGCAAATACACTGTTTCTAAGGAAATGGGAACACACTGAGGAGACCCTTGTGGGAGCTACTGTGACTAAAACTGAGCTTCCCTATGTACCGGGAAGCAAGAGAAATGCTGATTTCATCAAGCCCAGTTACATACTCAGAATCTGTACTACTGCGCAAATAGGCATGTCTCTGTAGGCAAAAAACTCATTTCTGACAAAGTTGCCCAAATGCATCTCAGAAGTGTGCAACTTGTTCCCTGAGTTAGTAAACGTCGAGAAACGTTCGTTTCTGCTAGCGCTGTGCTTCTACACATGTATTTGCTGAACGGTGAAAGCGCACAGTAATGCACTTTTCTCCCAGCAAATACACTGTTTCTAAGGAAATGGGAACACACTGAGGAGACACTTATGGGAGCTACAGTGACTAAAACTGAGCTTCCCTACGCACAGGGAAGCAAGAGAAATGCTGATTTCATCAAGACCAGTTACATACTCAGAATCTGTACTACTGCGCAAATAGGCATGTCTCTTTAGGCAAAAAACTCATTTCTGACAAAGTTGCCCAAATGCATCTCAGAAGTGTTCAAATTTTTTCCTGAGTTAGAAAACTTCGAGAAACGTTCGTTTCTGCAAGCGCTGTGCTTCTACACATGTATTTGCTGAACGGTGAAAGCGCACAGTAATGCACTTTTCTCCCAGCAAATACACTGTTTCTAAGGAAATGGGAACACACTGAGGAGACACTTGTGGGAGCTACTGGGACTAAAACTGATCTTCCCTACGCACAGGGAAGCAAGAGAAATGCTGATTTCATCAAGCCCAGTTACATACTCAGAATCTGTACTACTGGGCAAATAGGCATGTCCCTTTAGGCAAAAAACTCATTTCTGACAAAGTTGCCCAAATGCATCTCAGAAGTGTGCAACTTGTTCCCTGAGTTAGAAAACGTCGAGAAACGTTCGTTTTGCTAGCGCTGTGGTTCTACACATGTAGTTGCTGAACGGTGAAAGCGCACAGTAATGCACTTTTCTCCCAGCAAATACACTGTTTCTGAGGAACTGGGAACACACTGAGGAGACACGTGTGGGAGCTACTGTGACTAAAACTGAGCTTCCCTACGCACAGGGAAGCAAGAGAAATGCTGATTTCATCAAGCCCAGTTGCATACTCAGAATCTGTACTACTGCGCAAATAGGCATGTCTCTGTAGGCAAAAAACTCATTTCTGACAAAGTTGCCCAAATGCATCTCAGAAGTGTGGAACTTGTTCTCTGAGTTAGAAAACGTCGAGAAACGGTCTTTTCTGCTAGCGCTGTGCTTCTACACATGTACTTGCTGAACGGTGAAAGCGCACAGTAATGAACTTTTCTCCCAGCAAATACACTGTTTCTAAGGAAATGGGAACACACTGAGGAGACACTTGTGGGAGCTACTGTGACTAAAACTGAGCTTCCCTACGCACAGGGAAGCAAGAGAAATGCTGATTTCATCAAGACCAGTTACATACTCAGAATCTGTACTACTGCGCAAATAGGCATGTCTCTGTAGGCAAAAAACTCATTTCTGACAAAGTTGCCCAAATGCATCTCAGAAGTGTGCAACTTGTTCCCTGAGTTAGAAAACGTCGAGAAACGTTCGTTTCTGCTAGCGCTGTGCTTCTACACATGTATTTGCTGAACGGTGAAAGCGCACAGTGATGCACTTTTCTCCCAGCAAATACACTGTTTCTATGGAAATGGGAACACACTGAGGAGACACTTGTGGGAGCTACTGTGACTAAAACTGAGCTTCCCTACGCACAGGGAAGCAAGAGAAATGCTGATTTCATCAACCCCAGTTACATACTCAGAATCTGTACTACTGCGCAAATAGGCATGTCTCTGTAGGCAAAAAACTCATTTCTGACAAAGTTGCCCAAACGCATCTCAGAAGTGTGCAACTTGTTCCCTGTGTTAGAAAACATAGAGAAACGGTCATTTCTATTAGCGCTGTGCTTCTACACATGTACTTGCTGAACAGTGAAAGCGCACAGTAATGCACTTTTCTCCCAGCAAATACACTTTTTCTAAGGAAATGGGAACACACTGAGGAGACACTTGTGGGAGCTACTGTGACTAAAACGGAGCTTCCCTACGCACAGGGAAGCAAGAGAAATGCTGATTTCATCAAGCCCAGTTGCATACTCAGAATCTGTACTACTGCGCAAATAGGCATGTCTCTGTAGGCAAAAAACTCATTTCTGACAAAGTTGCCCAAATGCATCTCAGAAGTGTGGAACTTGTTCCCTGAGTTAGAAAACGTCGAGAAACGTTCGTTTCTGCTAGCGCTGTGCTTCTACACATGTACTTGCTGAACGGTGAAAGCGCACAGTAATGCACTTTTCTCCCAGCAAATACACTGTTTCTAAGGAAATGGGAACACACTGAGGAAACACTTGTTGGAGCTACTGTGACTAAAACTGAGCTTCCCTACGCACAGGGAAGCAAGAGAAATGCTGATTTCATCAAGCCCAGTTACATACTCACAATCTGTACTACTGCGCAAATAGGCATGTCTCTTTAGGCAAAAAACTCATTTCTGAAAAAGTTGCCCAAATGCATCTCAGAAGTGTGCAACTTCTTCCCTGAGTTAGAAAACATCGAGAAACGTTCGTTTCTGCTAGCACTGTGCTTCTACACATGTATTTGCTGAACGGTGAAAGCGCACAGTAATGCACTTTTCTCCCAGCAAATACACTGTTTCTAAGGAACTGGGAACACACTGAGGAGACACTTGTGGGAGCTACTGTGACTAAAACTGAGCTTCCCTACGCACAGGGAAGCAAGAGAAATGCTGATTTCATCAAGACCAGTTACATACTCAGAATCTGTACTACTGGGCAAATAGGCATGTCCCTTTAGGCAAAAAACTCATTTCTGACAAAGTTGCCCAAATGCATCTCAGAAGTGTGCAACTTGTTCTCTGAGTTAGAAAACGTCGAGAAACGGTCTTTTCTGCTAGCGCTGTGCTTCTACACATGTACTTGCTGAACGGTGAAAGCGCACAGTAATGCACTTTTCTCCCAGCAAATACACTGTTTCTAAGGAAATGGGAACACACTGAGGAGACCCTTGTGGGAGCTACTGTGACTAAAACTGAGCTTCCCTACGCACAGGGAAGCAAGAGAAATGCAGATTTCATCAAGACCAGTTACATACTCAGAATCTGTACTACTGCGCAAATAGGCATGTCTCTTTAGGCAAAAAACTCATTTCTGATAAAGTTGCCCAAATGCATCTCAGAAGTGTTCAAATTTTTTCCTGAGTTAGAAAACTTCGAGAAACGTTCGTTTCTGCAAGCGCTGTGCTTCTACACATGTATTTGCTGAACGGTGAAAGCGCACAGTAATGCACTTTTCTCCCAGCAAATACACTGTTTCTAAGGAAATGGGAACACACTGAGGAGACACTTGTGGGAGCTACTGGGACTAAAACTGATCTTCCCTACGCACAGGGAAGCAAGAGAAATGCTGATTTCATCAAGACCAGTTACATACTCAGAATCTGTACTACTGGGCAAATAGGCATGTCCCTTTAGGCAAAAAACTCATTTCTGACAAAGTTGCCCAAATGCATCTCAGAAGTGTGCAACTTGTTCCCTGATTTAGAAAACGTCGAGAAACGTTCGTTTTATCTAGCGCTGTGGTTCTACACATGTAGTTGCTGAACGGTGAAAGCGCACAGTAATGCACTTTTCTCCCAGCAAATACACTGTTTCTGAGGAACTGGGAACACACTGAGGAGACACGTGTGGGAGCTACTGTGACTAAAACTGAGCTTCCCTACGCACAGGGAAGCAAGAGAAATGCTGATTTCATCAAGCCCAGTTGCATACTCAGAATCTGTACTACTGCGCAAATAGGCATGTCTCTGTAGGCAAAAAACTCATTTCTGACAAAGTTGCCCAAATGCATCTCAGAAGTGTGGAACTTGTTCTCTGAGTTAGAAAACGTCGAGAAACGGTCTTTTCTGCTAGCGCTGTGCTTCTACACATGTACTTGCTGAACGGTGAAAGCGCACAGTAATGAACTTTTCTCCCAGCAAATACACTGTTTCTAAGGAAATGGGAACACACTGAGGAGACACTTGTGGGAGCTACTGTGACTAAAACTGAGCTTCCCTACGCACAGGGAAGCAAGAGAAATGCTGATTTCATCAAGACCAGTTACATACTCAGAATCTGTACTACTGCGCAAATAGGCATGTCTCTGTAGGCAAAAAACTCATTTCTGACAAAGTTGCCCAAATGCATCTCAGAAGTGTGCAACTTGTTCCCTGAGTTAGAAAACGTCGAGAAACGTTCGTTTCTGCTAGCGCTGTGCTTCTACACATGTATTTGCTGAACGGTGAAAGCGCACAGTGATGCACTTTTCTCCCAGCAAATACACTGTTTCTAAGGAAATGGGAAAACACTGAGGAGACACTTGTGGGAGCTACTGTGACTAAAACTGAGCTTCCCTACGCACAGGGAAGCAAGAGAAATGCTGATTTCATCAAGCCCAGTTACATACTCAGAATCTGTACTACTGCGCAAATAGGCATGTCTCTGTAGGCAAAAAACTCATTTCTGACAAAGTTGCCCAAATGCATCTCAGAAGTGTGCAACTTGTTCCCTGTGTTAGAAAACATAGAGAAACGGTCATTTCTATTAGCGCTGTGCTTCTACACATGTACTTGCTGAACAGTGAAAGCGCTCAGTAATGCACTTTTCTCCCAGCAAATACACTGTTTCTAAGGAAATGGGAACACACTGAGGAGACACTTGTGGGAGCTACTGTGACTAAAACTGAGCTTCCCTACGCACAGGGAAGCAAGAGAAATGCTGATTTCATCAAGCCCAGTTGCATACTCAGAATCTGTACTACTGCGCAAATAGGCATGTCTCTGTAGGCAAAAAACTCATTTCTGACAAAGTTGCCCAAATGCATCTCAGAAGTGTGGAACTTTTTCCCTGAGTTAGAAAACGTCGAGAAACGTTCGTTTCTGCTAGCGCTGTGCTTCTACACATGTACTTGCTGAACGGTGAAAGCGCACAGTAATGCACTTTTCTCCCAGCAAATACACTGTTTCTAAGGAAATGGGAACACACTGAGGAAACACTTGTTGGAGCTACTGTGACTAAAACTGAGCTTCCCTACGCACAGGGAAGCAAGAGAAATGCTGATTTCATCAAGCCCAGTTACATACTCAGAATCTGTACTACTGGGCAAATAGGCATGTCCCTTTAGGCAAAAAACTCATTTCTGACAAAGTTGCCCAAATGAATCTCAGAAGTGTGCAACTTGTTCCCTGAGTTAGAAAACGTCGAGAAACGTTCGTTTCTGGTAGCGCTGTGCTTCTACACATGAATTTGCTGAACGGTGAAACCGCACAGTAATGCACTTTTCTCCCAGCAAATACACTGTTTCTATGGAAATGGGAACACACTGAGGAGACACTTGTGGGAGCTACTGTGACTAAAACTGAGCTTCCCTACGCACAGGGAAGCAAGAGAAATGCTGATTTCATCAAGCACAGTTGCATACTCAGAATCTGTACTACTGCGCAAATAGGCATGTCTCTTTAGGCAAAAAACTCATTTCTGACAAAGTTGCCCAAATGCATCTCAGAAGTGTGCAACTTGTTCCCTGAGTTAGAAAACGTCGAGAAACGTTCGTTTCTGCTAGCGCTGTGCTTCTACACATGTATTTGCTGAACGGTGAAAGCGCACAGTAATGCACTTTTCTCCCAGCAAATACACTGTTTCTAAGGAAATGGGAACACACTGAGGAGACACTTGTGGGAGCTACTGTGACTAAAACTGAGCTTCGCTACGCACAGGGAAGGAAGAGAAATGCTGATTTCATCAAGCCCAGTTACATACTCAGAATCTGTACTACTGCGCAAATAGGCATGTCTCTGTAGGCAAAAAACTCATTTGTGACAAAGTTGCCCAAATGCATCTCAGAAGTGTGCAACTTGTTCCCTGAGTTAGAAAACGTCGAGAAACGTTCGTTTCTGCTAGCGCTGTGCTTCTACACATGTATCTGCTGAATGGTGAAAGCGCACAGTAATGCACTTTTCTCCCAGCAAATACACTGTTTCTAAGGAAATGTGAACACACTGAGGAGACACTTGTGGGAGCTACTGTGACTAAAACTGAGCTTCCCTATGCACAGGGAAGCAAGAGAAATGCTGATTTCATCAAGCCCAGTTACATACTCAGAATCTGTACTACTGCGCAAATAGTCATGTCCCTTTAGGCAAAAAACTCATTTCT
The DNA here is from genome assembly GCF_964271855.1 of Acomys minous. Classification (NCBI taxonomy): domain Eukaryota; kingdom Metazoa; phylum Chordata; class Mammalia; order Rodentia; family Muridae; genus Acomys; species Acomys minous. Next base: position 486,754 of record NW_028182154.1, read on the forward strand.
GACAAAGTTGCCCAAATGCATCTCAGAAGTGTGCAACTTGTTCCCTGAGTTAGAAAACGTCGAGAAACGTTCGTTTTTGCTAGCGCTGTGGTTCTACACATGTATTTGCTGAACGGTGAAAGCGCACAGTAATGCACTTTTCTCCCAGCAAATACACTGTTTCTAAGGAACTGGGAACACACTGAGGAGACACTTGTGGGAGCTACTGTGACTAAAACTGAGCTTCCCTACGCACAGCGAAGCAAGAGAAATGCTGATTTCATCAAGCCCAGTTGCATACTCAGAATCTGTACTACTGCGCAAATAGGCATGTCTCTGTAGGCAAAAAACTCATTTCTGACAAAGTTGCCCAAATGCATCTCAGAAGTGTGGAACTTGTTCTCTGAGTTAGAAAACGTCGAGAAATGGTCTTTTCTGCTAGCGTTGTGCTTCTACACATGTACTTGCTGAACGGTGAAAGCACACAGTAATGAACTTTTCTCCCAGCAAATACACTGTTTCTAAGGAAATGGGAACACACTGAGGAGACACTTGTGGGAGCTACTGTGACTAAAACTGAGCTTCCCTACGCACAGGGAAGCAAGAGAAATGCTGATTTCATCAAGACCAGTTACATACTCAGAATCTGTACTACTGCGCAAATAGGCCTGTCTCTTTAGGCAAAAAACTCATTTCTGACAAAGTTGCCCAAGTGCATCTCAGAAGTGTTCAAATTTTTTCCTGAGTTAGAAAACTGCGAGAAACGTTCGTTTCTACGAGCGCTGTGCTTCTACACATGTATTTGCTGAACGGTAAAAGTGCACAGTAATGCACTTTTCTCCCAGCAAATACACTGTTTCTAAGGAAATGGGAACACACTGAGGAGACACTTGTGGGAGCTACTGTGACTAAAACTGAGCTTCCCTACGCACAGGGAAGCAAGAGAAATGCTGATTTCATCCAGCCCAGTTACATACTCAGAATCTGTACTACTGCGCAAATAGGCATGTCTCTGTAGGCAAAAAACTCATTTCTGACAAAGTTGCCCAAATGCATCTCAGAAGTGTGCAACTTGTTCCCTGTGTTAGAAAACATAGAGAAACGGTCATTTCTATTAGCGCTGTGCTTCTACACATGTACTTGCTGAACAGTGAAAGCGCACAGTAATGCACTTTTCTCCCAGCAAATACACTGTTTCTAAGGAAATGGGAACACACTGAGGAGACACTTGTGGGAGCTACTGTGAGTAAAACTGAGCTTCCCTACGCACAGGGAAGCAAGAGAAATGCTGATTTCATCCAGCCCAGTTACATACTCAGAATCTGTACTACTGGGCAAATAGGCATGTCCCTTTAGGCAAAAAACTCATTTCTGACAAAGTTGCCCAAATGCATCTCAGAAGTGTGCAACTTGTTCCCTGAGTTAGAAAACGTAGAAAACGTCGAGAAACGTTCGTTTTTGCTAGCTCTGTGGTTCTACACATGTATTTGCCGAACGGTGAAAGCTCACAGTAATGCACTTTTCTCCCAGCAAATACACTGTTTCTAAGGAACTGGGAACACACTGAGGAGACACTTGTGGGAGCTACTGTGACTAAAACTGAGCTTCCCTACGCACAGCGAAGGAAGAGAAATGCTGATTTCATCAAGCCCAGTTGCATACTCAGAATCTGTACTACTGCGCAAATAGGCATGTCTCTGTAGGCAAAAAACTCATTTCTGACAAAGTTGCCCAAATGCATCTCAGAAGTGTGGAACTTGTTCTCTGAGTTAGAAAACGTCGAGAAATGGTCTTTTCTGCTAGCGCTGTGCATCTACACATGTACTTGCTGAACGGTGAAAGCGCACAGTAATGAACTTTTCTCCCAGCAAATACACTGTTTCTAAGGAAATGGGAACACACTGAGGAGACACTTGTGGGAGCTACTGTGACTAAAACTGAGCTTCCCTACGCACAGGGAAGCAAGAGAAATGCTGATTTCATCAAGACCAGTTACATACTCAGAATCTGTACTACTGCGCAAATAGGCATGTCTCTGTAGGCAAAAAACTCATTTCTGACAAAGTTGCCCAAATGCATCTCAGAAGTGTGCAACTTGTTCCCTGAGTTAGAAAACGTCGAGAAACGTTCTTTCTGCTAGCGCTGTGCTTCTACACATGTATTTGCTGAACGGTGAAAGCGCACAGTAATGCACTTTTCTCCCAGCAAATACACTGTTTCTAAGGAAATGGGAACACACTGAGGAGACACTTGTGGGAGCTACTGTGACTAAAACTGAGCTTCCCTACGCACAGGGAAGCAAGAGAAATGCTGATTTCATCAAGCCCAGTTACATACTCAGAATCTGTACTACTGTGCAAATAGGCATGTCTCTTTAGGCAAAAAACTCATTTCTGACAAAGTTGCCCAAGTGCATCTCAGAAGTGTTCAAATTTTTTCCTGAGTTAGAAAACTTCGAGAAACGTTCTTTCTGCAAGCGCTGTGCTTCTAAACATGTATTTGCTGAACGGTGAAAGCGCACAGTAATGCACTTTTCTCCCAGCAAATACACTGTTTCTAAGGAAATGGGAACACACTGAGGAGACACTTGTTGGAGCTACTGTGACTAAAACTGAGCTTCCCTACGCACAGGGAAGCAAGAGAAATGCTGATTTCATCAAGCCCAGTTACATACTCAGAATCTGTACTACTGCGCAAATAGGCTTGTCTCTGTAGGCAAGAAACTCATTTCTGACAAAGTTGCCCAAATGCATCTCAGAAGTGTTCAAATTTTTTCCTGAGTTAGAAAACTTCGAGAAACGTTTGTTTCTGCAAGCGCTGTGCTTCTACACATGTATTTGCTGAACGGTGAAAGCGCACAGTAATGCACTTTTCTCCCAGCAAATACACTGTTTCTAAGGAAATGGGAACACACTGAGGAGACACTTGTGGGAGCTACTGTGACTAAAACTGAGCTTCCCTAGGCACAGGGAAGCAAGAGAAATGCTGATTTCATCAAGCCCAGTTACATACCCAGAATCTGTACTACTGGGAAAATAGGCATGTCCCTTTAGGCAAAAAACTCATTTCTGACAAAGTTGCCCAAATGCATCTCAGAAGTGTGCAACTTGTTCCCTGAGTTACAAAACGTCGAGAAACGTTCGTTTTTGCTAGCGCTGTGGTTCTACACATGTATTTGCTGAACGGTGAAAGCACACAGTAATGCACTTTTCTCCCAGCAAATACACTGTTTCTAAGGAACTGGGAACACACTGAGGAGACACTTGTGGGAGCTACTGTGACTAAAACTGAGCTTCCCTACGCACAGCGAAGCAAGAGAAATGCTGATTTCATCAAGCCCAGTTACATACTCAGAATCTGTACTACTGCGCAAATAGGCATGTCTCTGTAGGCAAAAAACTCATTTCTGACAAAGTTGCCCAAATGCATCTCAGAAGTGTGCAACTTGTTCTCTGATTTAGAAAACGTCGAGAAATGGTCTTTTCTGCTAGCGCTGTGCTTCTACACATGTACTTGCTGAACGGTGAAAGCGCACAGTAATGAACTTTTCTCCCAGCAAATACACTGTTTCTAAGGAAATGGGAACACACTGAGGAGACACTTGTGGGAGCTACTGTGACTAAAACTGAGCTTCCCTACGCACAGGGAAGCAAGAGAAATGCTGATTTCATCAAGACCAGTTACATACTCAGAATCTGTACTACTGCGCAAATAGGCATGTCTCTGTAGGCAAAAAACTCATTTCTGACAAAGTTGCCCAAATGCATCTCAGAAGTGTGCAACTTGTTCCCTGAGTTAGAAAACGTCGAGAAACGTTCGTTTCTGCTAGCGCTGTGCTTCTACACATGTATTTGCTGAACGGTGAAAGCGCACAGTAATGCACTTTTCTCCCAGCAAATACACTGTTTCTAAGGAAATGGGAACACACTGAGGAGACACTTGAGGGAGCTACTGTGACTATAACTGAGCTTCCCTAGGCACAGGGAAGCAAGAGAAATGCTGATTTCATCAAGCCCAGTTACATACTCAGAATCTGTACTACTGCGCAAATAGGCATGTCTCTTTAGGCAAAAAAACTCATTTCTGATAAAGTTGCCCAAATGCATCTCAGAAGTGTGCAACTCGTTCCCTGAGTTAGATAATGTCGAGAAACGTTCGTTTCTGCTAGCGCTGTGCTTCTACACATGTACTTGCTGAACGGTAAAAGCGCACAGTAATGCACTTTTCTCCCAGCAAATACACTGTTTCTAAGGAAATGGGAACACACTGAGGAGACACTTGTGGGAGCTACTGTGACTAAAACTGAGCTTCTCTACGCACATGGAAGCAAGAGAAATGCTGATTTCATCAAGCCCAGTTACATACTCAGAATCTGTACTACTGGGCAAATAGGCATGTCTCTTTAGGCAAAAAACTCATTTCTGACAAAGTTGCCCAAATGCATCTCAGAAGTGTGCAACTTGTTCCCTGAGTTAGAAAACGTCGAGAAACGTACGTTTCTGTTAGCGCTGTGCTTCTACACATGTATTTGCTGAACGGTGAAAGCGCACAGTAATGCACTTTTCTCCCAGCAAATACACTGTTTCTAAGGAAATGGGAACACACTGAGGAGACACTTGTGGGAGCTACTGTGACTAAAACTGAGCTTCCCTATGCAAAGGGAAGCAAGAGAAATGCTGATTTCATCAAGCCCAGTTACATACTCAGAATCTGTACTACTGCGCAAATAGGCATGTGTCTTTAGGCAAAAAACTCATTTCTGACAAAGTTGCCCAAATGCATCTCAGAAGTGTGCAACTCGTTCCCTGAGTTAGATAATGTCGAGAAACGTTCGTTTCTGCTAGCGCTGTGCTTCTACACATGTACTTGCTGAACGGTGAAAGCGCACAGTAATGCACTTTTCTCCCAGCAAATACACTGTTTCTAAGGAAATGGGAACACACTGAGGAGACACTTGTGGGAGCTACTGTGACTAAAACTGAGCTTCTCTACGCACAGGGAAGCAAGAGAAATGCTGATTTCATCAAGCCCAGTTACATACTCAGAATCTGTACTACTGGGCAAATAGGCATGTCTCTTTAGGCAAAAAACTCATTTCTGACAAAGTTGCCCAAATGCATCTCAGAAGTGTGCAACTTGTTCCCTGAGTTAGAAAACGTCGAGAAACGTACGTTTCTGTTAGCGCTGTGCTTCTACACATGTATTTGCTGAACGGTGAAAGCGCACAGTAATGCACTTTTCTCCCAGCAAATACACTGTTTCTAAGGAAATGGGAACACACTGAGGAGACACTTGTGGGAGCTACTGTGACTAAAACTGAGCTTCCCTATGCAAAGGGAAGCAAGAGAAATGCTGATTTCATCAAGCCCAGTTACATACTCAGAATCTGTACTACTGCGCAAATAGGCATGTGTCTTTAGGCAAAAAACTCATTTCTGACAAAGTTGCCCAAATGCATCTCAGAAGTGTGCAACTTGTTCCCTGAGTTAGAAAACGTCGAGAAACGGTCTTTTCTGCTAGCGCTGTGCTTCTACACATGTATTTGCTGAACGGTGAAAGCGCACAGTAATGCACTTTTCTCCCAGCAAATACACTGTTTCTAAGGAAATGGGAACACACTGAGGAGACACTTGTGGGAGCTACTGTGACTAAAACTGAGCTTCCCTACGCACAGGGAAGCAAGAGAAATGCTGATTTCATCAAGCCCAGTTACATACTCAGAATCTGTACTACTGCGCAAATAGGCATGTCTCTGTAGGCAAAAAACTCATTTCTGACAAAGTTGCCCAAATGCATCTCAGAAGTGTGCAACTTGTTCCCTGAGTTAGAAAACGTCGAGAAACGGTCGTTTCTGCTAGCGCTGTGCTTCTACACATGTATTTGCTGAACGGTGAAAGTGCACAGTAATGCACTTTTCTCCCAGCAAATACACTGTTTCTAAGGAAATGGGAACACACTGAGGAGACACTTGTGGGAGCTACAGTGACTAAAACTGAGCTTCCCTACGCACAGGGAAGCAAGAGAAATGCTGATTTCATCAAGACCAGTTACATACTCAGAATCTGTACTACTGCGCAAATAGGCATGTCTCTTTAGGCAAAATACTCATTTCTGACAAAGTTGCCCAAATGCATCTCAGAAGTGTGCAAATTGTTCCCTGAGTTAGAAAACGTCGAGTAATTTTCGTTTCTGCTAGCGCTGTGCTTATACACATGTATTTGCTGAACGGTGAAAGCGTACAGTAATGCACTTTTCTCCCAGCAAATACACTATTTCTAAGGAAATGGGAACACACTGAGGAGACACTTGTGGGAGCTACTGTGACTAAAACTGAGCTTCCCTACGCACAGGGAAGCAAGAGAAATGCTGATTTCATCAAGCCCAATTACATACTCAGAATCTGTACTACTGCGCAAATAGGCATGTCTCTGTAGGCAAAAAACTCATTTCTGACAAAGTTGCCCAAATGCATCTCAGAAGTGTGCAACTTGTTCCCTGAGTCAGAAAACGTCGAGAAACGTTCGTAGCTGCTAGCGCTGTGCTTCTACACATGTATTTGCTGAATCGTGAAAGCGCACAGTAATGCACTTTTCTCCCAGCAAATACAATGTTTCTAAGGAAATGGGAACACACTGAGGAGACACTTGTGGGAGCTACTGTGACTAAAACTGAGCTTCCCTACGCACAGGGAAGCAAGAGAAATGCTGATTTCATCAAGACCAGTTACATACTCAGAATCTGTACTACTGCTCAAATAGGCATGTCTCTTTAGGCAAAAAACTCATTTCTGACAAAGTTGCCCAAATGCATCTCAGAAGTGTGCAACTTGTTCCCTGAGTTAGAAAACGTCGAGAAACGTACGTTTCTGTTAGCGCTGTGCTTCTACACATGTATTTGCTGAACGGTGAAAGCGCACAGTAATGCACTTTTCTCCCTGCAAATACACTGTTTCTAAGGAAATGGGAACACACTGAGGAGACACTTGTGGGAGATACTGTGACTAAAACTGAGCTTCCTATGCAAAGGGAAGCAAGAGAAATGCTGATTTCATCAAGCCCAGTTACATACTCAGAATCTGTACTACTGCGCAAATAGGCATGTCTCTTTAGGCAAAAAAATCATTTCTGACAAAGTTGCCCAAATGCATCTCAGAAGTGTGCAACTTGTTCCCTGAGTTAGAAAACGTCGAGAAACGTTCGTTTCTGCTAGCGCTGTGCTTCTACACATGTATTTGCTGAACGGTGAAAGCGCACAGTAATGCACTTTTCTCCCAGCAAATACACTGTTTCTAAGGAAATGGGAACACACTGAGGAGACACTTGTGGGAGCTACTGTGACTATAACTGAGCTTCCCTAGGCACAGGGAAGCAAGACAAATGCTGATTTCATCAAGCCCCGTTACATACTCAGAATCTGTACTACTGCGCAAATAGGCATGTCTCTTTAGGCAAAAAAACTCATTTCTGATAAAGTTGCCCAAATGCATCTCAGAAGTGTGCAACTCGTTCCCTGAGTTAGAAAATGTCGAGAAACGTTCGTTTATGCTAGCGCTGTGCTTCTACACATGTATTTGCTGAACGGTGAAAGCGCACAGTAATGCACTTTTCTCCCAGCAAATACACTGTTTCTAAGGAAATGGGAACACACTGAGGAGACCCTTGTGGGAGCTACTGTGACTAAAACTGAGCTTCCCTACGCACAGGGAAGCAAGAGAAATGCTGATTTCATCAAGCCCAGTTACATACTCAGAATCTGTACTACTGCGCAAATAGGCATGTCTCTTTAGGCAAAAAACTCATTTCTGACAAAGTTGCCCAAATGCATCTCAGAAGTGTTCAAATTTTTTCCTGAGTTAGAAAACGTCGAGAAACGTTCGTTTCTGCTAGCGCTGTGCTTCTACACATGTATTTGCTGAACGGTGAAAGCGCACAGTAATGCACTTTTCTCCCAGCAAATACACTGTTTCTAAGGAAATGGGAACACACTGAAGAGACACTTGTGGGAGCTACTGTGACTAAAACTGAGCTTCCCTACGCACAGGGAAGCAAGAGAAATGCTGATTTCATCAAGCCCATTTACATACTCAGAATCTGTACTACTGCGCAAATAGGCATGTCTCTTTAGCCAAAAAACTCATTTCTGACAAAGTTGCCCAAATGCATCTCAGAAGTGTGCAACTTGTTCCCTGAGTTAGAAAACGTCGAGAAACGGTCATTTCTGCTAGAGCTGTGCTTCTACACATGTATTTGCTGAACGGTGAAAGCGCACAGTAATGCACTTTTCTCCCAGCAAATACACTGTTTCTAAGGAAATGGGAACACACTGAGGAGACACTTGTGGGAGCTACAGTGACTAAAACTGAGCTTCCCTACGCACAGGGAAGCAAGAGAAATGCTGATTTCATCAAGCCCAGTTACATACTCAGAATCTGTAGTACTGCGCAAATAGGCATGTCTCTTTAGGCAAAAAACTCATTTCTGACAAAGTTGCCCAAATGCATCTCAGAAGTGTGCACCTTCTTCCCTGAGTTAGAAAACTTCGAGAAACGTACATTTCTGTTAACGCTGTGCTTCTACACATGTATTTGCTGAACGGTGAAAGCGCACAGTAATGCACTTTTCTCCCAGCAAATACACTGTTTCTAAGGAAATGGGAACACACTGAGGAGACACTTGTGGGAGCTACTGTGACTAAAACTGAGCTTCCCTATGTAAAGGGAAGCAAGAGAAATGCTGATTTCATCAAGCCCAGTTACATACTCAGAATCTGTACTACTGCGCAAATAGGCATGTCTCTTTAGGCAAAAAAATCATTTCTGACAAAGTTGCCCAAATGCATCTCAGAAGTGTGCAACTTGTTCCCTGAGTTAGAAAACGTCGAGAAACGTTCGTTTCTGCTAGCGCTGTGCTTCTACACATGTATTTGCTGAACGGTGAAAGCGCACAGTAATGCACTTTTCTCCCAGCAAATACACTGTTTCTAAGGAAATGGGAACACACTGAGGAGACACTTGTGGGAGCTACTGTGACTAAAACTGAGCTTCCCTACGCACAGGGAAGCAAGAGAAATGCTGATTTCATCAAGCCCAGTTACATACTCAGAATCTGTGCTACTGCGCAAACAGGCATGTCTCTTTAGGCAAAAAACTCATTTCTGACAAAGTTGACCAAATGCATCTCAGAAGTGTGCAACTTGTTCCCTGAGTTAGAAAACGTCGAGAAACGTACGTTTCTGTTAGCGCTGTGCTTCTACACATGTATTTGCTGAACGGTGAAAGCGCACAGTAATGCACTTTTCTCCCTGCAAATACACTGTTTCTAAGGAAATGGGAACACACTGAGGAGACACTTGTGGGAGATACTGTGACTAAAACTGAGCTTCCCTACGCACAGGGAAGCAAGAGAAATGCTGATTTCATCAAGCCCATTTACATACTCAGAATCTGTACTACTGCGCAAATAGGCATGTCTCTTTAGCCAAAAAACTCATTTCTGACAAAGTTGCCCAAATGCATCTCAGAAGTGTGCAACTTGTTCCCTGAGTTAGAAAACGTCGAGAAACGTTCGTTTCTGCTAGCGCTGTGCTTCTACACATGTATTTGCTGAACGGTGAAAGCGCACAGTAATGCACTTTTCTCCCAGCAAATACACTGTTTCTAAGGAAATGGGAACACACTGAGGAGACACTTGTGGGAGCTACTGTGACTATAACTGAGCTTCCCTAGGCACAGGGAAGCAAGACAAATGCTGATTTCATCAAGCCCCGTTACATACTCAGAATCTGTACTACTGCGCAAATAGGCATGTCTCTTTAGGCAAAAAAACTCATTTCTGATAAAGTTGCCCAAATGCATCTCAGAAGTGTGCAACTCGTTCCCTGAGTTAGAAAATGTCGAGAAACGTTCGTTTATGCTAGCGCTGTGCTTCTACACATGTATTTGCTGAACGGTGAAAGCGCACAGTAATGCACTTTTCTCCCAGCAAATACACTGTTTCTAAGGAAATGGGAACACACTGAGGAGACATTTGTGGGACCTACTGTGATTAAAACTGAGCTTCCCTACGCACAGGGAAGCAAGAGAAATGCTGATTTCATCAAGCCCAGTTACATACTCAGAATCTGTACTACTGCGCAAATAGGCATGTCTCTTTAGGCAAAAAACTCATTTCTGACAAAGTTGCCCAAATGCATCTCAGAAGTGTGCAACTTGTTCCCTGAGTTAGAAAACGTCGAGAAACGGTCGTTTGTGCTAGCGCCCTGCTTCTACACATGTATTTGCTGAACGGTGAAAGCGCATAGTAATGCACTTTTCTCCCAGCAAATACACTGTTTCTAAGGAAATGGGAACACACTGAGGACACACTTGTGGGAGCTACTGTGACTAAAACTGAGCTTCCCTACGCACAGGGAAGCAAGAGAAATGCTGATTTCATCAAGCCCAGTTACATAATCAGAATCTGTACTACTGCGCAAATAGGCATGTCTCTTTAGGCAAAAAACTCATTTCTGACAAAGTTGCCCAAATGCATCTCAGAAGTGTGCAACTTTTTCCCTGAGTTAGAAAACGTCGAGAAACGTTCGTTTCTGCTAGCGCTGTGCTTCTACACATGTATTTGCTGAACGGTGAAAGTGCACAGTAATGCACTTTTCTCCCAGCAAATACACTGTTTCTAAAGAAATGGGAACACACTGAGGAGACACTTGTGGGAGCTACAGTGACTAAAACTGAGCTTCCCTACGCACAGGGAAGCAAGAGAAATGCTGATTTCATCAAGCCCAGTTACATACTCAGAATCTGTACTACTGCGCAAATAGGCATGTCTCTTTAGGCAAAATACTCATTTCTGACAAAGTTGCCCAAATGCATCTCAGAAGTGTGCAACTTTTTCCCTGAGTTAGAAAACGTCGAGAAATTTTCGTTTCTGCTAGCGCTGTGCTTCTACACATGTATTTGCTGAACGGTGAAGGCGCACAGTAATGCACTTTTCTCCCAGCAAATACACTGTTTCTAAGGAAATGGGAACACACTGAGGAGACACTTGTGGGAGCTACTGTGACTAAAACTGAGCTTCCCTACGCACAGGGAAGCAAGAGAAATGCTGATTTCATCAAGCCCAATTACATACTCAGAATCTGTACTACTGCGCAAATACGCATGTCTCTATAGGCAAAAAAACTCATATCTGACAAAGTTGCCCAAATGCATCTCAGAAGTGTGCAACTTGTTCCCTGAGTTAGAAAACGTCGAGAAACGTTCGTTTCTGCTAGCGCTGTGCTTCTACACATGTATTTACTAAACGGTGAAAGCGCACAGTAATGCAATTTTCACCCAGCAAATACACTGTTTCTAAGGAAATGGGGACACACGGAGGAGACACTTGTGGGAGCTACTGTGATTAAAACTGAGCTTCCCTACGCACAGGGAAGCAAGAGAAATGCTGATTTCATCAAGCCCAGTTACATACTCAGAATCTGTAGTACTGCGCAAATAGGAATATCTCTTTAGGCAAAAAACTCATTTCTGACAAAGTTCCCCAAATGCATCTCAGAAGTGTGCAACTTGTTCCCTGAGTTAGAAAACGTCGAGAAACGTTCATTTCTGCTAGCGCTGTGCTTCTACACATGTATTTGCTGAACGGTGAAAGCGCACAGTAACGCACTTTTCTCCCAGCAAATACACTGTTTCTAAGGAAATGGGAACACACTGAGGAGACACTTGTGGGAGCTACTGTGACTAAAACTGAGCTTCCCTACGCACAGGGAAGCAAGAGAAATGCTGATTTCATCAAGCCCAATTACATACTCAGAATCTGTACTACTGCGCTAATAGGCATGTCTCTGTAGGCAAAAAAATCATTTCTGACAAAGTTGCCCAAATGCATCTCAGAAGTGTGCAACTTGTTCCCTGAGTCAGAAAACGTCGAGAAACGTTCGTTTCTGCTAGCGCTGTGCTTCTACACATGTATTTGCTGAACGGTGAAAGCGCACAGTAATGCACTTTTCTCCCAGCAAATATACTGTTTCTAAGGAAATGGGAACACACTGAGGAGACACTTGTGGGACCTACTGTGACTAAAACTGAGCTTCCCTACGCACAGGGAAGCAAGAGAAATGTTGATTTCATCAAGCCCAGTTACATACTCAGAATCTGTACTACTGCGCAAATAGGCATGTCTCTTTAGGCAAAAAACTCATTTCTGACAAAGTTGCCCAAATGCATCTCAGAAGTGTGCAACTTGTTCCCTGAGTAAGAAAACGTCGAGAAACGGTCGTTTCTGCTAGCGCTGTTCTTCTACACATGTATTTGCTGAACGGTGAAAGCGCACAGTAATGCACTTTTCTCCCAGCAAATACACTGTTTCTAAGGAAATGGGAACACACTGAGGAGACACTTGTGGGAGCTACTGTGACTAAAACTGAGCTTCCCTACGCACAAGGAAGCAAGAGAAATGCTGATTTCATCAAGCCCAGTTACATACTCAGAATCTGTACTACTGCGCAAATAGGCATGTCTCTGTAGGCAAAAAACTCATTTCTGACAAAGTTGCCCAAATACATCTCAGAAGTGTGCAACTTGTTCCCTGAGTTAGAAAACGTCGAGAAACGTTCGTTTTTGCTAGCGCTGTGCTTCTACACATGTATTTGCTGAACTGTGAAAGCGCACAGTAATGCACTTTTCTCCCAGCAAATACACTGTTTCTAAGGAAATGGGAACACTGAGGATACACTTGTGGGAGCTACTGTGACTAAAACTGAGCTTCCCTACGCACAGGGAAGCAAGAGAAATGCTGATTTCATCAAGCCCAGTTACATACTCAGAATCTGTACTACTGCGCAAATAGGCATGTCTCTTTAGGCAAAAAACTCATTTCTGACAAAGTTGCCCAAATGCATCTCAGAAGTGTGCAACTTGTTCCCTGACTTAGAAAACGTCGAGAAACGGTCTTTTCTGCCAGCGCTGTGCTTCTACACATGTATTTGCTGAACGGTGAAAGCGCACAGTAATGCACTTTTCTCCCAGCAAATACACTGTTTCTAAGGAAATGGGAACACACTGAGGAGACACTTGTGAGAGCTACTGTGACTAAAACTGAGCTTCCCTACGCACAGGGAAGCAAGAGAAATGCTGATTTCATCAAGCCCAGTTACATACTCAGAATCTGTACTACTGCGCAAATAGGCATGTCTCTTTAGGCAAAAAACTCATATCTGACAAAGTTGCCCAAATGCATCTCAGAAGTGTGCAACTTGTTCCCTGAGTTAGAAAACGTCGAGAAACGGTCGTTTCTGCTAGCGCTGTGCTTCTACACATGTATTTGCTGAACGGTGAAAGCGCACAGTAATGCACTTTTCTCCCAGCAAATACACTGTTTCTAAGGAAATGGGAACACACTGAGGAGACACTTGTGGGAGCTACAGTGACTAAAACTGAGCTTCCCTATGCACAGGGAAGCAAGAGAAATGCTGATTTCATCAAGCCCAGTTACATACTCAGAATCTGTACTACAGCGCAAATAGGCATGTCTCTGTAGGCAAAAAACTCTTTTCTGACAAAGTTGCCAAAATGCATCTCAGAAGTGTGGAACTTGTTCCCTGAGTTAGAAAACGTCGAGAAACGTTCATTTCTGCTAGCGCTGTGCTTCTACACATGTATTTGCTGAACGGTGAAAGCGCACAGTAATGCACTTTTCTCCCAGCAAATACACTGTTTCTAAGGAAATGGGAACACACTGAGGAGACACTTGTGAGAGCTACTGTGACTAAAACTGAGCTTCCCTACGCACAGGGAAGCAAGAGAAATGTTGATTTCATCAAGCCCAGTTACATACTCAGAATCTGTACTACTGCGCAAATAGGCATGTCTCTTTAGGCAAAAAACTCATTTCTGACAAAGTTGCCCAAATGCATCTCAGAAGTGTGCAACTTGTTCCCTGAGTTAGAAAACGTCGAGAAACGGTCGTTTCTGCTAGCGCTGTGCTTCTACACATGTATTTGCTGAACGGTGAAAGCGCACAGTAATGCACTTTTCTCCCAGCAAATACACTGTTTCTAAGGCAATGGGAACACTGAGCAGACACTTGTGGGAGCTACTGTGACTAAAACTGAGCTTCCCTACGCACAGGGAAGCAAGAGAAATGCTGATTTCATCAAGCCCAGTTACATACTCAGAATCTGTACTACTGCGCAAATAGGCATGTCTCTGTAGGCAAAAAACTCATTTCTGACAAAGTTGCCCAAATGCATCTCAGAAGTGTGCAACTTGTTCCCTGAGTTAGAAAACATCGAGAAACATTCGTTTCTGCTAGCGCTGTGCTTCTACACATGTATTTGCTGAACGGTGAAAGCGCACAGTAATGCACTTTTCTCCCAGCAAATACACTGTTTCTAAGGAAATGGGAACACACTGAGGAGACACTTGTGGGAGCTACTGTGACTAAAACTGAGCTTCCCTACGCACAGGGAAGCAAGAGAAATGCTGATTTCATCAAGCCCAGTTACATACTCAGAATCTGTACTACTGCGCAAATAGGCATGTCTCTGTAGGCAAAAAACTCATTTCTGACAAAGTTGCCCAAATGCATCTCAGAAGTGTGCAACTTGTTCCCTGAGTTAGAAAACGTCGAGAAACGTTCGTTTTTGCTAGCGCTGTGCTTCTACACATGTATTTGCTGAACTGTGAAAGCGCACAGTAATGCACTTTTCTCCCAGCAAATACACTGTTTCTAAGGAAATGGGAACACTGAGGATACACTTGTGGGAGCTACTGTGACTAAAACTGAGCTTCCCTACGCACAGGGAAGCAAGAGAAATGCTGATTTCATCAAGCCCAGTTACATACTCAGAATCTGTACTACTGCGCAAATAGGCATGTCTCTTTAGGCAAAAAACTCATTTCTGACAAAGTTGCCCAAATGCATCTCAGAAGTGTGCAACTTGTTCCCTGAGTTAGAAAACGTCGAGAAACGGTCGTTTGTGCTAGCGCCGTGCTTCTACACATGTATTTGCTGAACGGTGAAAGCGCATAGTAATGCACTTTTCTCCCAGCAAATACACTGTTTCTAAGGAAATGGGAACACACTGAGGAGACACTTGTGAGAGCTACTGTGACTAAAACTGAGCTTCCCTACGCACAGGGAAGCAAGAGAAATGCTGATTTCATCAAGCCCAGTTACATACTCAGAATCTGTACTACTGCGCAAATAGGCATGTCTCTGTAGGCAAAAAACTCATTTCTGACAAAGTTGCCCAAATGCATCTCAGAAGTGTGCAACTTGTTCCCTGAGTTAGAAAACGTCGAGAAACGTTCGTTTTTGCTAGCGCTGTGCTTCTACACATGTATTTGCTGAACTGTGAAAGCGCACAGTAATGCACTTTTCTCCCAGCAAATACACTGTTTCTAAGGAAATGGGAACACTGAGGATACACTTGTGGGAGCTACTGTGACTAAAACTGAGCTTCCCTACGCACAGGGAAGCAAGAGAAATGCTGATTTCATCAAGCCCAGTTACATACTCAGAATCTGTACTACTGCGCAAATAGGCATGTCTCTTTAGGCAAAAAACTCATTTCTGACAAAGTTGCCCAAATGCATCTCAGAAGTGTGCAACTTGTTCCCTGAGTTAGAAAACGTCGAGAAACGGTCGTTTGTGCTAGCGCCGTGCTTCTACACATGTATTTGCTGAACGGTGAAAGCGCATAGTAATGCACTTTTCTCCCAGCAAATACACTGTTTCTAAGGAAATGGGAACACACTGAGGAGACACTTGTGGGAGCTACTGTGACTAAAACTGAGCTTCCCTACGCACAGGGAAGCAAGAGAAATGCTGATTTCATCAAGCCCAGTTACATACTCAGAATCTGTACTACTGCGCAAATAGGCATGTCTCTTTAGGCAAAAAACTCATTTCTGACAAAGTTGCCCAAATGCATCTCAGAAGTGTGCAACTTGTTCCCTGAGTTAGAAAACGTCGAGAAACGGTCGTTTCTGCTAGCGCTGTGCTTCTACACATGTATTTGCTGAACGGTGAAAGCGCACAGTAATGCACTTTTCTCCCAGCAAATACACTGTTTCTAAGGAAATGGGAACACACTGAGGAGACACTTGTGGGAGCTACTGTGATTAAAACTGAGCTTCCCTACGCACAGGGAAGCAAGAGAAATGCTGATTTCATCAAGCCCAGTTACATACTCAGAATCTGTACTACTGCGCAAATAGGAATGTCTCTTTAGGCAAAAAACTCATTTCTGACAAAGTTGCCCAAATGCATCTCAGAAGTGTGCAACTTGTTCCCTGAGTTAGAAAACGTCGAGAAACGTTCGTTTCTGCTAGCGCTGTGCTTCTACACATGTATTTGCTGAACGGTGAAAGCGCACAGTAATGCACTTTTCTCCCAGCAAATACACTGTTTCTAAGGAAATGGGAACACACTGAGGACACACTTGTGGGAGCTACTGTGACTAAAACTGAGCTTCCCTACGCACAGGGAAGCAAGAGAAATGCTGATTTCATCAAGCCCAATTACATACTCAGAATCTGTACTACTGCGCAAATAGGCATGTCTCTGTAGGCAAAAAACTCATTTCTGACAAAGTTGCCCAAATGCATCTCAGAAGTGTGCAACTTGTTCCCTGAGTCAGAAAACGTCGAGAAACGTTCGTAGCTGCTAGCGCTGTGCTTCTACACATGTATTTGCTGAACGGTGAAAGCGCACATTAATGCACTTTTCTCCCAGCAAATACACTGTTTCTAAGGAAATGGGAACACACTGAGGAGACACTTGTGGGACCTACTGTGACTAAAACTGATCTTCCCTACGCACAGGGAAGCAAGAGAAATGCTGATTTCATCAAGCCCAGTTACATACTCAGAATCTGTACTACTGCGCAAATAGGCATGTCTCTTTAGGCAAAAAACTCATTTCTGACAAAGTTGCCCAAATGCATCTCAGAAGTGTGCAACTTGTTCCCTGAGTTAGACAACGTCGAGAAACGTTCGTTTTTGCCAGCGCTGTGCTTCTACACATGTATTTGCTGAACGGTGAAAGCGCACAATAATGCACTTTTCTCCCAGCAAATACACGGTTTCTAAGGAAATGGGAACACACTGAGGAGACACTTGTGGGAGCTACTGTGACTAAAACTGAGCTTCCCTACGCACAGGGAAGCAAGAGAAATGCTGATTTCATCAAGCCCATTTACATACTCAGAATCTGTACTACTGCGCAAATAGGCATGTCTCTTTAGGCAAAAAACTCATTTCTGACAATGTTGCCCAAATGCATCTCAGAAGTGTGCAACTTGTTCCTTGAGTTAGAAAACGTCGAGAAACGTTCGTTTTTGCTAGCGCTGTGCTTCTACACATGTATTTGCTGAACGGTGAAAGCGCACATTAATGCACTTTTCTCCCAGCAAATACACTGTTTCTAAGGAAATGGGAACACTGAGGAGACACTTGTGGGAGCTACTGTGACTAAAACTGAGCTTCCCTACGCACAGGGAAGCAAGAGAAATGCTGATTTCATCAAGCCCAGTTACATACTCAGAATCTGTACTACTGCGCAAATAGGCATGTCTCTTTAGGCAAAAAACTCATTTCTGACAAAGTTGCCCTAATGCATCTCAGAAGTGTGCAACTTGTTCCCTGAGTTAGAAAACGTCGAGAAATGGGCTTTTCCGCTAATGCTGTGCTTCTACACATGTATTTGCTGAACGGTGAAAGCGCACAGTAATGCACTTTTCTCCCAGCAAATACACTGTTTCTAAGGAAATGGGAACACAATGAGGAGACACTTGTGGGAGCTACTGTGACTAAAACTGAGCTTCCCTACGCACAGGGAAGCAAGAGAAATGCTGATTTCATCAAGCCCAGTTACATACTCAGAATCTGTACTACTGCGCAAATAGGCATATCTCTTTAGGCAAAAAACTCATTTCTGACAAAGTTGCCCAAATGCATCTCAGAAGTGTGCAACTTGTTCCCTGAGTTAGATAACGTCGAGAAACGTTCGTTTTTGCTAGCGCTGTGCTTCTACACATGTATTTGCTGAACGTTGAAAGCGCACAGTAATGCACTTTTCTCCCAGCAAATACACTGTTTCTAAGGAAATGGGAACACACTGAGGAGACACTTTTGGGAGCTACTGTGACTAAAACTGAGCTTCCCTACGCACAGGGAAGCAAGAGAAATGCTGATTTCATCAAGCCCAGTTACATACTCAGAATCTGTACTACTGCGCAAATAGGCATGTCTCTTTAGGCAAAAAACTCATTTCTGACAAAGTTGCCCAAATGCATCTCAGAAGTGTGCAACTTGTTCCCTGAGTTAGAAAACGTCGAGAAACGTTCGTTTTTGCTAGTGCTGTGCTTCTACACATGTATTTGCTGAACGGTGAAAGCGCACAGTAATGCACTTTTCTCCCAGCAAATACACTGTTTCTAAGGAAATGGGAACACTGAGGAGACACTTGTGGGAGCTACTGTGACTAAAACTGAGCTTCCCTACGCACAGGGAAGCAAGAGAAATGCTGATTTCATCAAGCCCAGTTACATACTCAGAATCTGTACTACTGCGCAAATAGGCATGTCTCTTTAGGCAAAAAACTCATTTCTGACAAAGTTGCCCTAATGCATCTCAGAAGTGTGCAACTTGTTCCCTGAGTTAGAAAACGTCGAGAAATGGGCTTTTCCGCTAATGCTGTGCTTCTACACATGTATTTGCTGAACGGTGAAAGCGCACAGTAATGCACTTTTCTCCCAGCAAATACACTGTTTCTAAGGAAATGGGAACACAATGAGGAGACACTTGTGGGAGCTACTGTGACTAAAACTGAGCTTCCCTACGCACAGGGAAGCAAGAGAAATGCTGATTTCATCAAGCCCATTTACACACTCAGAATCTGTACTACTGCGCAAATAGGCATGTCTCTTTAGACAAAAAACTCATTTCTGACAAAGTTGCCCAAATGCATCTCAGAAGTGTGCAACTTGTTCCCTGAGTTAGAAAACTTCGAGAAACGTTCGTTTCTGCTAGCGCTGTGCTTCTACACATGTATTTGCTGAACGGTGAAAGCGCACAGTAATGCACTTTTCTCCCAGCAAATACACTGTTTCTAAGGAAATGGGAACACAATGAGGAGACACTTGTGGGAGCTACTGTGACTAAAACTGAGCTTCCCTACGCACAGGGAAGCAAGAGAAATGCTGATTTCATCAAGCCCAGTTACATACTCAGAATCTGTACTACTGGGCAAATAGGCATGTCTCTTTAGGCAAAAAACTCATTTCTGACAAAGTTGCCCAAATGCATCTCAGAAGTGTGGAACTTGTTCCCTGAGTTAGAAAACGTCGAGAAACGGTCTTTTCTGCTAGCACTGTGCTTCTACACATGTATTTGCTGAACGGTGAAAGCGCACAGTAATGCACTTTTCTCCCAACAAATACACTGTTTCTAAGGAATTGGGAACACACTGAGGAGACACTTGTGGGAGCTACTGTGATTAAAACTGAGCTTCCCTACGCACAGGGAAGCAAGAGAAATGCTGATTTCATCAAGCCCAGTTACACACTCAGAATCTTTACTACTGCGCAAATAGGCATGTCTCTGTAGGCAAAAAACTCATTTCTGACAAAGTTGCCCAAATGCATCTCAGAAGTGTGCAACTTGTTCCCTGAGTTAGAAAACGACGAGAAACGTTCGTTTCTGCTAGCGCTGTGCTTCTACACATGTATTTGCTGAACGGTGAAAGCGCACAGTAATGCACTTTTCTCCGAGCAAATACACTGTTTCTAAGGAAATGGGAACACTGAGGAGACACTTGAGGGACCTACTGTGACTAAAACTGAGCTTCCCTACGCACAGAGAAGCAAGAGAAATGCTGATTTCATCAAGCCCAGTTACATACTCAGAATCTGTACTACTGCGCAAATAGGCATGTCTCTTTAGGCAAAAAGCTCATTTCTGACAAAGTTGCCCTAATGCATCTCAGAAGTGTGCAACTTGTTCCCTGAGTTAGAAAACGTCGAGAAATGGGCTTTTCCGCTAATGCTGTGCTTCTACACATGTATTTGCTGAACGGTGAAAGCGCACAGTAATGCACTTTTCTCCCAGCAAATACACTGTTTCTAAGGAAATGGGAACACAATGAGGAGACACTTGTGGGAGCTACTGTGACTAAAACTGAGCTTCCCTACGCACAGGGAAGCAAGAGAAATGCTGATTTCATCAAGCCCAGTTACACACTCAGAATCTGTACTACTGCGCAAATAGGCATGTCTCTTTAGACAAAAAACTCATTTCTGACAAAGTTGCCCAAATGCATCTCAGAAGTGTGCAACTTGTTCCCTGAGTTAGAAAACTTCGAGAAACGGTCGTTTCTGCTAGCGCTGTGCTTCTACACATGTATTTGCTGAACGGTGAAAGCGCACAGTAATGCACTTTTCTCCCAGCAAATACACTGTTTCTAAGGAAATGGGAACACACTGAGGAGACACTTGTGGGAGCTACTGTGACTAAAACTGAGCTTCCATACGCACAGGGAAGCAAGAGAAATGCTGATTTCATCAAGCCCAGTTACATACTCAGAATCTGTACTACTGGGCAAATAGGCATGTCTCTTTAGGCAAAAAACTCATTTCTGACAAAGTTGCCCAAATGCATCTCAGAAGTGTGCAACTTGTTCCCTGAGTTAGAAAACGTCGAGAAATGGGCTTTTCCGCTAATGCTGTGCTTCTACACATGTATTTGCTGAACGGTGAAAGCGCACAGTAATGCACTTTTCTCCCAGCAAATACACTGTTTCTAAGGAAATGGGAACACAATGAGGAGACACTTGTGGGAGCTACTGTGACTAAAACTGAGCTTCCCTACGCACAGGGAAGCAAGAGAAATGCTGATTTCATCAAGCCCAGTTACATACTCAGAATCTGTACTACTGCGCAAATAGGCATATCTCTTTAGGCAAAAAACTCATTTCTGACAAAGTTGCCCAAATGCATCTCAGAAGTGTGCAACTTGTTCCCTGAGTTAGATAACGTCAAGAAACGTTCGTTTTTGCTAGCGCTGTGCTTCTACACATGTATTTGCTGAACGTTGAAAGCGCACAGTAATGCACTTTTCTCCCAGCAAATACACTGTTTCTAAGGAAATGGGAACACACTGAGGAGACACTTTTGGGAGCTACTGTGACTAAAACTGAGCTTCCCTACGCACAGGGAAGCAAGAGAAATGCTGATTTCATCAAGCCCAGTTACATACTCAGAATCTGTACTACTGCGCAAATAGGCATGTCTCTTTAGGCAAAAAACTCATTTCTGACAAAGTTGCCCAAATGCATCTCAGAAGTGTGCAACTTGTTCCCTGAGTTAGAAAACGTCGAGAAACGTTCGTTTTTGCTAGTGCTGTGCTTCTACACATGTATTTGCTGAACGGTGAAAGCGCACAGTAATGCACTTTTCTCCCAGCAAATACACTGTTTCTAAGGAAATGGGAACACTGAGGAGACACTTGTGGGAGCTACTGTGACTAAAACTGAGCTTCCCTACGCACAGGGAAGCAAGAGAAATGCTGATTTCATCAAGCCCAGTTACATACTCAGAATCTGTACTACTGCGCAAATAGGCATGTCTCTTTAGGCAAAAAACTCATTTCTGACAAAGTTGCCCTAATGCATCTCAGAAGTGTGCAACTTGTTCCCTGAGTTAGAAAACGTCGAGAAATGGGCTTTTCCGCTAATGCTGTGCTTCTACACATGTATTTGCTGAACGGTGAAAGCGCACAGTAATGCACTTTTCTCCCAGCAAATACACTGTTTCTAAGGAAATGGGAACACAATGAGGAGACACTTGTGGGAGCTACTGTGACTAAAACTGAGCTTCCCTACGCACAGGGAAGCAAGAGAAATGCTGATTTCATCAAGCCCATTTACACACTCAGAATCTGTACTACTGCGCAAATAGGCATGTCTCTTTAGACAAAAAACTCATTTCTGACAAAGTTGCCCAAATGCATCTCAGAAGTGTGCAACTTGTTCCCTGAGTTAGAAAACTTCGAGAAACGTTCGTTTCTGCTAGCGCTGTGCTTCTACACATGTATTTGCTGAACGGTGAAAGCGCACAGTAATGCACTTTTCTCCCAGCAAATACACTGTTTCTAAGGAAATGGGAACACAATGAGGAGACACTTGTGGGAGCTACTGTGACTAAAACTGAGCTTCCCTACGCACAGGGAAGCAAGAGAAATGCTGATTTCATCAAGCCCAGTTACATACTCAGAATCTGTACTACTGGGCAAATAGGCATGTCTCTTTAGGCAAAAAACTCATTTCTGACAAAGTTGCCCAAATGCATCTCAGAAGTGTGGAACTTGTTCCCTGAGTTAGAAAACGTCGAGAAACGGTCTTTTCTGCTAGCACTGTGCTTCTACACATGTATTTGCTGAACGGTGAAAGCGCACAGTAATGCACTTTTCTCCCAACAAATACACTGTTTCTAAGGAATTGGGAACACACTGAGGAGACACTTGTGGGAGCTACTGTGATTAAAACTGAGCTTCCCTACGCACAGGGAAGCAAGAGAAATGCTGATTTCATCAAGCCCAGTTACACACTCGGAATCTGTACTACTGCGCAAATAGGCATGTCTCTTTAGACAAAAAACTCATTTCTGACAAAGTTGCCCAAATGCATCTCAGAAGTGTGCAACTTGTTCCCTGAGTTAGAAAACTTCGAGAAACGGTCGTTTCTGCTAGCGCTGTGCTTCTACACATGTATTTGCTGAACGGTGAAAGCGCACAGTAATGCACTTTTCTCCCAGCAAATACACTGTTTCTAAGGAAATGGGAACACACTTAGGAGACACTTGTGGGAGCTACTGTGACTAAAACTGAGCTTCCCTACGCACAGGGAAGCAAGAGAAATGCTGATTTCATCAAGCCCAGTTACATACTCAGAATCTGTACTACTGCGCAAATAGGCATGTCTCTTTAGGCAAAAAACTCATTTCTGACAAAGTTGCCCAAATGCATCTCAGAAGTGTGCAACTTGTTCCCTGAGTTAGAAAACGTCGAGAAACGGTCTTTTCTGCTAGCACTGTGCTTCTATACATGTATTTGCTGAACGGTGAAAGCGCACAGTAATGCACTTTTCTCCCAGCAAATACACTGTTTCTAAGGAATTGGGAACACACTGAGGAGACACATGTGGGAGCTACTGTGATTAAAACTGAGCTTCCCTACGCACAGGGAATCAAGAGAAATGCTGATTTCATCAAGCCCAGTTACATACTCAGAATCTTTACTACTGCGCAAATAGGCATGTCTCTGTAGGCAAAAAACTCATTTCTGACAAAGTTGCCCAAATGCATCTCAGAAGTGTGCAACTTGTTCCCTGAGTTAGAAAACGACGAGAAACGTTCGTTTCTGCTAGCGCTGTGCTTCTACACATGTATTTGCTGAACGGTGAAAGCGCACAGTAATGCACTTTTCTCCGAGCAAATACACTGTTTCTAAGGAAATGGGAACACTGAGGAGACACTTGAGGGACCTACTGTGACTAAAACTGAGCTTCCCTACGCACAGAGAAGCAAGAGAAATGCTGATTTCATCAAGCCCAGTTACATACTCAGAATCTGTACTACTGCGCAAATAGGCATGTCTCTTTAGGCAAAAAGCTCATTTTTGACAAAGTTGCCCTAATGCATCTCAGAAGTGTGCAACTTGTTCCCTGAGTTAGAAAACGTCGAGAAATGGGCTTTTCCGCTAATGCTGTGCTTCTACACATGTATTTGCTGAACGGTGAAAGCGCACAGTAATGCACTTTTCTCCCAGCAAATACACTGTTTCTAAGGAAATGGGAACACAATGAGGAGACACTTGTGGGAGCTACTGTGACTAAAACTGAGCTTCCCTACGCACAGGGAAGCAAGAGAAATGCTGATTTCATCAAGCCCAGTTACACACTCAGAATCTGTACTACTGCGCAAATAGGCATGTCTCTTTAGACAAAAAACTCATTTCTGACAAAGTTGCCCAAATGCATCTCAGAAGTGTGCAACTTGTTCCCTGAGTTAGAAAACTTCGAGAAACGGTCGTTTCTGCTAGCGCTGTGCTTCTACACATGTATTTGCTGAACGGTGAAAGCGCACAGTAATGCACTTTTCTCCCAGCAAATACACTGTTTCTAAGGAAATGGGAACACACTGAGGAGACACTTGTGGGAGCTACTGTGACTAAAACTGAGCTTCCATACGCACAGGGAAGCAAGAGAAATGCTGATTTCATCAAGCCCAGTTACATACTCAGAATCTGTACTACTGGGCAAATAGGCATGTCTCTTTAGGCAAAAAACTCATTTCTGACAAAGTTGCCCAAATGCATCTCAGAAGTGTGCAACTTGTTCCCTGAGTTAGAAAACGTCGAGAAACGGTCTTTTCTGCTAGCACTGTGCTTCTACACATGTATTTGCTGAACGGTGAAAGCGCACAGTAATGCACTTTTCTCCCAACAAATACACTGTTTCTAAGGAATTGGGAACACACTGAGGAGACACTTGTGGGAGCTACTGTGATTAAAACTGAGCTTCCCTACGCACAGGGAAGCAAGAGAAATGCTGATTTCATCAAGCCCAGTTACATACTCAGAATCTTTACTACTGCGCAAATAGGCATGTCTCTGTAGGCAAAAAACTCATTTCTGACAAAGTTGCCCAAATGCATCTCAGAAGTGTGCAACTTGTTCTCTGAGTTAGAAAACGTCGAGAAACGTTCGTTTCTGCTAGCGCTGTGCTTCTACACATGTATTTGCTGAACGGTGAAAGCGCACAGTAATGCACTTTTCTCCCAGCAAATACACTGTTTCTAAGGAAATGGGAACACTGAGGAGACACTTGTGGGACCTACTGTGACTAAAACTGAGCTTCCCTACGCACAGGGAAGCAAGAGAAATGCTGATTTCATCAAGCCCAGTTACATACTCAGAATCTGTACTACTGGGCAAATAGGCATGTCTCTTTAGGCAAAAAACTCATTTCTGACAAAGTTGCCCAAATGCATCTCAGAAGTGTCCAACTTGTTCCCTGAGTTAGAAAACGTCGAGAAACGGTCTTTTCTGCTAGCACTGTGCTTCTACACATGTATTTGCTGAACGGTGAAAGCACACAGTAATGCACTTTTCTCCCAACAAATACACTGTTTCTAAGGAATTGGGAACACACTGAGGAGACACTTGTGGGAGCTACTGTGATTAAAACTGAGCTTCCCTACGCACAGGGAAGCAAGAGAAATGCTGATTTCATCAAGCCCAGTTACATACTCAGAATCTGTACTACTGCGCAAATAGGCATGTCTCTTTAGGCAAAAAACTCATTTCTGACAAAGTTGCCCTAATGCATCTCAGAAGTGTGCAACTTGTTCCCTGAGTTAGAAAACGTCGAGAAACGGGCTTTTCCGCTAATGCTGTGCTTCTACACATGTATTTGCTGAACGGTGAAAGCGCACAGTAACGCACTTTTCTCCCAGCAAATACACTGTTTCTAAGGAAATGGGAACACAATGAGGAGACACTTGTGGGAGCTACTGTGACTAAAACTGAGCTTCCCTACGCACAGGGAAGCAAGAGAAATGCTGATTTCATCAAGCCCAGTTACATACTCAGAATCTGTACTACTGCGCAAATAGGCATGTCTCTGTAGGCAAAAAACTCATTTCTGACAAAGTTGCCCAAATGCATCTCAGAAGTGTGCAACTTGTTCCCTGAGTTAGAAAACGTCGAGAAACGGTCTTTTCTGCTAGCGCTGTGCTTCTACACATGTATTTGCTGAACGGTGAAAGCGCACAGTAATGCACTTTTCTCCCAGCAAATACACTGTTTCTAAGGAAATGGGAACACACTGAGGAGACACTTGTGGGAGCTACTGTGACTAAAACTGAGCTTCCCTACGCACAGGGAAGCAAGAGAAATGCTGATTTCATCAAGCCCAGTTACATACTCAGAATCTGTACTATTGCGCAAATAGGCATGTCTCTTTAGGCAAAAAACTCATTTCTGACAAAGTTGCCCAAATGCATCTCAGAAGTGTGAAACTTGTTCCCTGAGTTAGAAAACGTCGAGAAACGGTCTTTTCTGCTAGCACTGTGCTTCTATACATGTATTTGCTGAACGGTGAAAGCGCACAGTAATGCACTTTTCTCCCAGCAAATACACTGTTTCTAAGGAATTGGGAACACACTGAGGAGACACATGTGGGAGCTACTGTGATTAAAACTGAGCTTCCCTACGCACAGGGAATCAAGAGAAATGCTGATTTCATCCAGCCCAGTTACATACTCAGAATCTTTACTACTGCGCAAATAGGCATGTCTCTGTAGGCAAAAAACTCATTTCTGACAAAGTTGCCCAAATGCATCTCAGAAGTGTGCAACTTGTTCCCTGAGTTAGAAAACGACGAGAAACGTTCGTTTCTGCTAGCGCTGTGCTTCTACACATGTATTTGCTGAACGGTGAAAGCGCACAGTAATGCACTTTTCTCCGAGCAAATACACTGTTTCTAAGGAAATGGGAACACTGAGGAGACACTTGAGGGACCTACTGTGACTAAAACTGAGCTTCCCTACGCACAGAGAAGCAAGAGAAATGCTGATTTCATCAAGCCCAGTTACATACTCAGAATCTGTACTACTGCGCAAATAGGCATGTCTCTTTAGGCAAAAAGCTCATTTCTGACAAAGTTGCCCTAATGCATCTCAGAAGTGTGCAACTTGTTCCCTGAGTTAGAAAACGTCGAGAAATGGGCTTTTCCGCTAATGCTGTGCTTCTACACATGTATTTGCTGAACGGTGAAAGCGCACAGTAATGCACTTTTCTCCCAGCAAATACACTGTTTCTAAGGAAATGGGAACACAATGAGGAGACACTTGTGGGAGCTACTGTGACTAAAACTGAGCTTCCCTACGCACAGGGAAGCAAGAGAAATGCTGATTTCATCAAGCCCAGTTACACACTCAGAATCTGTACTACTGCGCAAATAGGCATGTCTCTTTAGACAAAAAACTCATTTCTGACAAAGTTGCCCAAATGCATCTCAGAAGTGTGCAACTTGTTCCCTGAGTTAGAAAACTTCGAGAAACGGTCGTTTCTGCTAGCGCTGTGCTTCTACACATGTATTTGCTGAACGGTGAAAGCGCACAGTAATGCACTTTTCTCCCAGCAAATACACTGTTTCTAAGGAAATGGGAACACACTGAGGAGACACTTGTGGGAGCTACTGTGACTAAAACTGAGCTTCCATACGCACAGGGAAGCAAGAGAAATGCTGATTTCATCAAGCCCAGTTACATACTCAGAATCTGTACTACTGGGCAAATAGGCATGTCTCTTTAGGCAAAAAACTCATTTCTGACAAAGTTGCCCAAATGCATCTCAGAAGTGTGCAACTTGTTCCCTGAGTTAGAAAACTTCGAGAAACGGTCGTTTCTGCTAGCGCTGTGCTTCTACACATGTATTTGCTGAACGGTGAAAGCGCACAGTAATGCACTTTTCTCCCAGCAAATACACTGTTTCTAAGGAAATGGGAACACACTGAGGAGACACTTGTGGGAGCTACTGTGACTAAAACTGAGCTTCCCTACGCACAGGGAAGCAAGAGAAATGCTGATTTCATCAAGCCCAGTTACATACTCAGAATCTGTACTACTGGGCAAATAGGCATGTCTCTTTAGGCAAAAAACTCATTTCTGACAAAGTTGCCCAAATGCATCTCAGAAGTGTCCAACTTGTTCCCTGAGTTAGAAAACGTCGAGAAACGGTCTTTTCTGCTAGCACTGTGCTTCTACACATGTATTTGCTGAACGGTGAAAGCACACAGTAATGCACTTTTCTCCCAACAAATACACTGTTTCTAAGGAATTGGGAACACACTGAGGAGACACTTGTGGGAGCTACTGTGACTAAAACTGAGCTTCCCTACGCACAGGGAAGCAAGAGAAATGCTGATTTCATCAAGCCCAGTTACATACTCAGAATCTGTACTACTGCGCAAATAGGCATGTCTCTTTAGGCAAAAAACTCATTTCTGACAAAGTTGCCCTAATGCATCTCAGAAGTGTGCAACTTGTTCCCTGAGTTAGAAAACGTCGAGAAACGGGCTTTTCCGCTAATGCTGTGCTTCTACACATGTATTTGCTGAACGGTGAAAGCGCAGAGTAACGCACTTTTCTCCCAGCAAATACACTGTTTCTAAGGAAATGGGAACACAATGAGGAGACACTTGTGGGAGCTACTGTGACTAAAACTGAGCTTCCCTACGCACAGGGAAGCAAGAGAAATGCTGATTTCATCAAGCCCAGTTACATACTCAGAATCTGTACTACTGCGCAAATAGGCATGTCTCTGTAGGCAAAAAACTCATTTCTGACAAAGTTGCCCAAATCCATCTCAGAAGTGTGCAACTTGTTCCCTGAGTTAGAAAACGTCGAGAAACGGTCTTTTCTGCTAGCGCTGTGCTTCTACACATGTATTTGCTGAACGGTGAAAGCGCACAGTAATGCACTTTTCTCCCAGCAAATACACTGTGTCTAAGGAAATGGGAACACACTGAGGAGACATTTGTGGGAGCTACAGTGACTAAAACTGAGCTTCCCTACGCACAGGGAAGCAAGAGAAATGCTGATTTCATCAAGACCAGTTACATACTCAGAATCTGTACTACTGCGCAAATAGGCATGTCTCTTTAGGCAAAAAACTCATTTCTGACAAAGTTGCCCAAATGCATCTCAGAAGTGTGCAACTTGTTCCCTGAGTTAGAAAACGTCGAGAAACGGTCTTTTCTGCTAGCGCTGTGCTTCTACACATGTATTTGCTGAACGGTGAAAGCGCACAGTAATGCACTTTTCTCCCAGCAAATACACTGTTTCTAAGGAAATGGGAACACACTGAGGAGACACTTGCGGGAGCTACTGTGACTAAAACTGAGCTTTCCTACGCACAGGGAAGCAAGAGAAATGCTGATTTCATCAAGCCCAGTTACATACTCAGAATCTGTACTACTGCGCAAATAGGCATGTCTCTTTAGGCAAAAAACTCATTTCTGACAAAGTTGCCCAAACGCATCTCAGAAGTGTGCAACTTGTTCCCTGAGTTAGAAAAGGTCGAGAAACGTTCGTTTCTGCTAGCGCTGTGCTTCTACACATGTATTTGCTGAACGGTGAAAGCGCACAGTAATGCACTTTTCTCCCAGCAAATACACTGTTTCTAAGGAAATGGGAACACTGAGGAGACACTTGTGGGAGCTACTGTGACTAAAACTGAGCTTCCCTACGCACAGGGAAGCAAGAGAAATGCTGATTTCATCAAGCCCAGTTACATACTCAGAATCTGTACTACTGCGCAAATAGGCATGTCCTTTATGCAAAAGACTCATTTCTGACAAAGTTGCCCAAATGCATATCAGAAGTGTGCAACTTGTTCCCTGAGTTAGAAAACGTCGAGAAACGGTCTTTTCTGCTAGCACTGTGCTTCTACACCTGTATTTGCTGAACGGTGAAAGCGCACAGTAATGCACTTTTCTCCCAGCAAATACACTGTTTCTAAGGAAATGGGAACACACTGAGGAGACATTTGTGGGAGCTACTGTGACTAAAACTGAGCTTCCCTACGCACAGGGAAGCAAGAGAAATGCTGATTTCATCAAGCCCAGTTACATACTCAGAATCTGTACTACTGCGCAAATAGGCATGTCTCTTTAGGCAAAAAACTCATTTCTGACAAAGTTGCCCAAATGCATCTCAGAAGTGTTCAAATTTTTTCCTGAGTTAGAAAACTTCGAGAAACGTTCGTTTCTGCAAGCGCTGGGCTTCTACACATGTATTTGCTGAACGGTGAAAGCGCACAGTAATGTACTTTTCTCCCAGCAAATACACTGTTTCTAAGGAAATGGGAACACAATGAGGAGACACTTGTGGGAGCTACTGTGACTAAAACTGAGCTTCCCTACGCACAGGGAAGCAAGAGAAATGCTGATTTCATCAAGCACAGTTACATACTCAGAATCTGTACTACTGCGCAAATAGGCATGTCTCTTTAGGCAAAAAACTCATTTCTGACAAAGTTGCCCAAATGCATCTCAGAAGTGTGCAACTTGTTCCTTGAGTTAGAAAACGTCGAGAAACGGTCGTTTCTGCTAGCGCTGTGCTTCTACACATGTATTTGCTGAACGGTGAAAGCGCACAGTAATGCACTTATCTCCCAGCAAATATACTGTTTCTAAGGAAATGGGAACACACTGAAGAGACACTTGTGGGAGCTACTGTGACTAAAACTGAGCTTCCCTACGCACAGGGAAGCAAGAGAAATGCTGATTTCATTAAGCCCAGTTACATACTCAGAATCTGTACTACTGTGCAAATAGGCATGTCTCTTTAGGCAAAAAACTCATTTCTGACAAAGTTGCCCAAATGCATCTCAGAAGTGTGCAACTTGTTCCCTGAGTTAGAAAACGTCGAGAAACGGTCTTTTCTGCTAGCGCTGTGCTTCTACACATGTATTTGCTGAACGGTGAAAGCGCACAGTAATGCACTTTTCTCCCAGCAAATACACTGTTTCTAAGGAAATGGGAACACACTGAGGAGACACTTGTGGGAGCTACTGTGACTAAAACTGAGCTTTCCTACGCACAGGGAAGCAAGAGAAATGCTGATTTCATCAAGCCCAGTTACATACTCAGAATCTGTACTACTGCGCAAATAGGTATGTCTCTGTAGGCAAAAAATTCATTTCTGACAAAGTTGCCCAAATGCATCTCAGAAGTGTGCAACTTGTTCCCTGAGTTAGAAAACGTCGAGAAACGTTCGTTTCTGGTAGCGCTCTGCTTCTACACATGTATTTGCTGAACGGTGAAAGCGCACAATAATGCACTTTTCTCCCAGCAAATACACTGTTTCTAAGGAAATGGGAACACTGAGGAGAAACTTGTGGGAGCTACTGTGACTAAAACTGAGCTTCCCTACGCACAGGGAAGCAAGAGAAATGCTGATTTCATCAAGCCCAGTTACATACTCAGAATCTGTACTACTGCGCAAATAGGCATGTCTCTTTATGCAAAAGACTCATTTCTGACAAAGTTGCCCAAATGCATATCAGAAGTGTGCAACTTGTTCCCTGAGTTAGAAAAGGTCGAGAAACGGTCTTTTCTGCTAGCGCTGTGCTTCTACACATGTATTTGCTGAACGGTGAAAGCACACAGTAATGCACTTTTCTCCCAGCAAATACACTGTTTCTAAGGAAATGGGAACACACTGAGGAGACATTTGTGGGAGCTACTGTGACTAAAACTGAGCTTCCCTACGCACAGGGAAGCAAGAGAAATGCTGATTTCATCAAGCCCAGTTACATACTCAGAATCTGTACTACTGCGCAAATAGGCATGTCTCTGTAGGCAAAAAACTCATTTCTGACAAAGTTGCCCAAATGCATCTCAGAAGTGTGCAACTTGTTCCCTGAGTTAGAAAACATCGAGAAACGGTCGTTTCTGCTAGCGCTGTGCTTCTACACATGTATTTGCTGAACGGTGAAAGCGCACAGTAATGCACTTTTCTCCCAGCAAATACACTGTTTCTAAGGAAATGGGAACACACTGAAGGGACACTTGTGGGAGCTACTGTGACTAAAACTGAGCTTTCCTACGCACAGGGAAGCAAGAGAAATGCTGATTTCATCAAGCCCAGTTACATACTCAGAATCTGTACTACTGCGCAAATAGGCATGTGTCTTTAGGCAAAAAACTCATTTCTGACAAAGTTGCCCAAATGCATCTCAGAAGTGTGCAACTTGTTCCCTGAGTTAGAAAACGTCGAGAAACGTTCGTTTCTGGTAGCGCTGTGCTTCTACACATGTATTTGCTGAACGGTGAAAGCGCACAGTAATGCACTTTTCTCCCAGCAAATACACTGTTTCTAAGGAAATGGGAACACTGAGGAGACACTTGTGGGAGCTACTGTGACTAAAACTGAGCTTCCCTACGCACAGGGAAGCAAGAGAAATGCTGATTTCATCAAGCCCAGTTACATACTCAGAATCTGTACTACTGCGCAAATAGGCATGTCTCTTTATGCAAAAGACTCATTTCTGACAAAGTTGCCCAAATGCATATCAGAAGTGTGCAACTTGTTCCCTGAGTTAGAAAAGGTCGAGAAACGGTCTTTTCTGCTTGGGCTGTGCTTCTACACATGTATTTGCTGAACGGTGAAAGCACACAGTAATGCACTTTTCTCCCAGCAAATACACTGTTTCTAAGGAAATGGGAACACACTGAGGAGACATTTGTGGGAGCTACTGTGACTAAAACTGAGCTTCCCTACGCACAGGGAAGCAAGAGAAATGCTGATTTCATCAAGCCCAGTTACATACTCAGAATCTGTACTACTGCGCAAATAGGCATGTCTCTTTAGGCAAAAAACTCATTTCTGACAAAGTTGCCCAAATGCATCTCAGAAGTGTTCAGATTTTTTCCTGAGTTAGAAAACTTCGAGAAACGTTCGTTTCTGCAAGCGCTGTGCTTCTACACATGTATTTGCTGAACGGTGAAAGCGCACAGTAATGCACTTTTCTCCCAGCAAATACACTGTTTCTAAGGAAATGGGAACACACTGAGGAGACACTTGTGGGAGCTACTGTGACTAAAACTGAGCTTCCCTACGCACAGGGAAGCAAGAGAAATGCTGATTTCATCAAGCCCAGTTACATACTCAGAATCTGTACTACTGCGCAAATAGGCATGTCTCTTTAGGCAAAAAACTCATTTCTGACAAAGTTGCCCAAATGCATCTCAGAAGTGTGCAACTTGTTCCCTGAGTTAGAAAACATCGAGAAACGGTCGTTTCTGCTAGCGCTGTGCTTCTACACATGTATTTGCTGAACGGTGAAAGCGCACCGTAATGCACTTTTCTCCCAGCAAATACACTGTTTCTAAGGAAATGGGAACACACTGAAGGGACACTTGTGGGAGCTACTGTGACTAAAACTGAGCTTTCCTACGCACAGGGAAGCAAGAGAAATGCTGATTTCATCAAGCCCAGTTACATACTCAGAATCTGTACTACTGCGCAAATAGGCATGTCTCTTTAGGCAAAAAACTCATTTCTGACAAAGTTGCCCAAATGCATCTCAGAAGTGTTCAGATTTTTTCCTGAGTTAGAAAACTTCGAGAAACGTTCGTTTCTGCAAGCGCTGTGCTTCTACACATGTATTTGCTGAACGGTGAAAGCGCACAGTAATGCACTTTTCTCCCAGCAAATACACTGTTTCTAAGGAAATGGGAACACACTGAGGAGACACTTGTGGGAGCTACTGTGACTAAAACTGAGCTTCCCTACGCACAGGGAAGCAAGAGAAATGCTGATTTCATCAAGCCCAGTTACATACTCAGAATCTGTACTACTGCGCAAATAGGCATGTCTCTGTAGGCAAAAAACTCTTTTCTGACAAAGTTGCCCAAATGCATCTCAGAAGTGTGCAACTTGTTCCCTGAGTTAGAAAACGTCGAGAAACGGTCTTTTCTGCTAGCGCTGTGCTTCTACACATGTATTTGCTGAACGGTGAAAGCGCACAGTAATGCACTTTTCTCCCAGCAAATACACTGTTTCTAAGGAAATGGGAACACACTGAAGAGACATTTGTGGGAGCTACTGTGACTAAAACTGAGCTTCCCTACGCACAGGGAAGCAAGAGAAATGCTGATTTCATCAAGCCCAGTTACATACTCAGAATCTGTACTACTGCGCAAATAGGCATGTCTCTTTAGGCAAAAAACTCATTTCTGACAAAGTTGCCCAAATGCATCTCAGAAGTGTTCAAATTTTTTCCTGAGTTAGAAAACTTCGAGAAACGTTCGTTTCTGCAAGCGCTGTGCTTCTACACATGTATTTGCTGAACGGTGAAAGCGCACAGTAATGCACTTTTCTCCCAGCAAATACACTGTTTCTAAGGAAATGGGAACACAATGAGGAGACACTTGTGGGAGCTACTGTGACTAAAACTGAGCTTCCCTACGCACACGGAAGCAAGAGAAATGCTGATTTCATCAAGCCCAGTTACATACTCAGAATCTGTACTACTGCGCAAATAGGCATGTCTCTTTAGGCAAAAAACTCATTTCTGACAAAGTTGCCCAAATGCATCTCAGAAGTGTGCAACTTGTTCCCTGAGTTAGAAAACATCGAGAAACGGTCGTTTCTGCTAGCGCTGTGCTTCTACACATGTATTTGCTGAACGGTGAAAGCGCACAGTAATGCACATTTCTCCCAGCAAATACACTGTTTCTAAGGAAATGGGAACACACTGAGGAGACACTTGTGGGAGCTACTGTGACTAAAACTGAGCTTCCCTACGCACAGGGAAGCAAGAGAAATGCTGATTTCATCAAGCCCAGTTACATACTCAGAATCTGTACTACTGCGCAAATAGGCATGTCTCTTTAAGCAAAAAACTCATTTCTGACAAAGTTGCCCAAATGCATCTCAGAAGTGTGCAACTTGTTCCTTGAGTTAGAAAACGTCGAGAAACGGTCGTTTCTGCTAGCGCTGTGCTTCTACACATGTATTTGCTGAACGGTGAAAGCGCACAGTAATGCACTTATCTCCCAGCAAATACACTGTTTCTAAGGAATTGGGAACACACTGAAGAGACACTTGTGGGAGCTACTGTGACTAAAACTGAGCTTCCCTACGCACAGGGAAGCAAGAGAAATGCTGATTTCATCAAGCCCAGTTACATACTCAGAATCTGTACTACTGTGCATATAGGCATGTCTCTTTAGGCAAAAAACTCATTTCTGACAAAGTTGCCCAAATGCATCTCAGAAGTGTGCAACTTGTTCCCTGAGTTAGAAAACGTCGAGAAACGGTCTTTTCTGCTAGCGCTGTGCTTCTACACATGTATTTGCTGAACGGTGAAAGCGCACAGTAATGCACTTTTCTCCCAGCAAATACACTGTTTCTAAGGAAATGGGAACACACTGAGGAGACACTTGTGGGAGCTACTGTGACTAAAACTGAGCTTTCCTACGCACAGGGAAGCAAGAGAAATGCTGATTTCATCAAGCCCAGTTACATACTCAGAATCTGTACTACTGCGCAAATAGGCATGTCTCTGTAGGCAAAAAACTCATTTCTGACAAAGTTGCCCAAATGCATCTCAGAAGTGTGCAACTTGTTCCCTGAGTTAGAAAACGTCGAGAAACGTTCGTTTCTGATAGCGCTGTGCTTCTACACATGTATTTGCTGAACGGTGAAAGCGCACAGTAATGCACTTTTCTCCCAGCAAATACACTGTTTCTAAGGAAATGGGAACACTGAGGAGACACTTGTGGGAGCTACTGTGACTAAAACTGAGCTTCCCTACGCACAGGGAAGCAAGAGAAATGCTGATTTCATCAAGCCCAGTTACATACTCAGAATCTGTACTACTGCGCAAATAGGCATGTCTCTTTATGCAAAAGACTCATTTCTGACAAAGTTGCCCAAATGCATATCAGAAGTGTGCAACTTGTTCCCTGAGTTAGAAAACGTCGAGAAACGGTCTTTTCTGCTAGCACTGTGCTTCTACACATGTATTTGCTGAACGGTGAAAGCGCACAGTAATGCACTTTTCTCCCAGCAAATACACTGTTTCTAGGGAAATGGGAACACACTGAGGAGACATTTGTGGGAGCTACTGTAACTAAAACTGAGCTTCCCTACGCACAGGGAAGCAAGAGAAATGCTGATTTCATCAAGCCCAGTTACATACTCAGAATCTGTACTACTGCGCAAATAGGCATGTCTCTTTAGGCAAAAGACTCATTTCTGACAAAGTTGCCCAAATGCATATCAGAAGTGTGCAACTTGTTCCCTGAGTTAGAAAACGTCGAGAAACGGTCTTTTCGGCTAGCGCTGTGCTTCTACACATGTATTTGCTGAACGGTGAAAGCGCACAGTAATGCACTTTTCTCCCAGCAAATACACTGTTTCTAAGGAAATGGGAACACACTGAGGAGACACTTGTGGGAGCTACTGTGACTAAAACTGAGCTTTCCTACGCACAGGGAAGCAAGAGAAATGCTGATTTCATCAAGCCCAGTTACATACTCAGAATCTGTACTACTGCGCAAATAGGCATGTCTCCTTAGGCAAAAAACTCATTTCTGACAAAGTTGCCCAAATGCATCTCAGAAGTGTGCAACTTGTTCCCTGAGTTAGAAAACGTCGAGAAACGGTCTTTTCTGCTAGCGCTGTGCTTCTACACATGTATTTGCTGAACGGTGAAAGCGCACAGTAATGCACTTTTCTCCCAGCAAATACACTGTTTCTAAGGAAATGGGAACACACTGAGGAGACACTTGTGGGAGCTACTGTGACTAAAACTGAGCTTTCCTACGCACAGGGAAGCAAGAGAAATGCTGATTTCATCAAGCCCAGTTACATACTCAGAATCTGTACTACTGCGCAAATAGGCATGTCTCTTTAGGCAAAAAACTCATTTCTGACAAAGTTGCCCAAATGCATCTCAGAAGTGTGCAACTTGTTCCCTGAGTTAGAAAACGTCGAGAAACGTTCGTTTCTGGTAGCGCTGTGCTTCTACACATGTATTTGCTGAACGGTGAAAGCGCACAGTAATGCACTTTTCTCCCAGCAAATACACTGTTTCTAAGGAAATGGGAACACTGAGGAGACACTTGTGGGAGCTACTGTGACTAAAACTGAGCTTCCCTACGCACAGGGAAGCAAGAGAAATGCTGATTTCATCAAGCCCAGTTACATACTCAGAATCTGTACTACTGCGCAAATAGGCATGTCTCTTTATGCAAAAGACTCATTTCTGACAAAGTTGCCCAAATGCATATCAGAAGTGTGCAACTTGTTCCCTGAGTTAGAAAACGTCGAGAAACGGTCTTTTCTGCTAGCACTGTGCTTCTACACATGTATTTGCTGAACGGTGAAAGCGCACAGTAATGCACTTTTCTCCCAGCAAATACACTGTTTCTAAGGAAATGGGAACACACTGAGGAGACATTTGTGGGAGCTACTGTGACTAAAACTGAGCTTCCCTACGCACAGGGAAGCAAGAGAAATGCTGATTTCATCAAGCCCAGTTACATACTCAGAATCTGTAC
Source organism: Acomys minous (assembly GCF_964271855.1). Classification (NCBI taxonomy): domain Eukaryota; kingdom Metazoa; phylum Chordata; class Mammalia; order Rodentia; family Muridae; genus Acomys; species Acomys minous. Next base: position 523,866 of record NW_028182154.1, read on the forward strand.
TACTGCGCAAATAGGCATGTCTCTTTAGGCAAAAAACTCATTTCTGACAAAGTTGCCCAAATGCATCTCAGAAGTGTTCAAATTTTTTCCTGAGTTAGAAAACTTCGAGAAACGTTCGTTTCTGCAAGCGCTGTGCTTCTACACATGTATTTGCTGAACGGTGAAAGCGCACAGTAATGCACTTTTCTCCCAGCAAATACACTGTTTCTAAGGAAATGGGAACACACTGAGGAGACACTTGTGGGAGCTACTGTGACTAAAACTGAGCTTCCCTACGCACAGGGAAGCAAGAGAAATGCTGATTTCATCAAGCCCAGTTACATACTCAGAATCTGTACTACTGCGCAAATAGGCATGTCTCTTTAGGCAAAAAACTCATTTCTGACAAAGTTTCCCAAATGCATATCAGAAGTGTGCAACTTGTTCCCTGAGTTAGAAAAGGTCGAGAAACGGTCTTTTCTGCTAGCGCTGTGCTTCTACACATGTATTTGCTGAACGGTGAAAGCACACAGTAATGCACTTTTCTCCCAGCAAATACACTGTTTCTAAGGAAATGGGAACACACTGAGGAGACACTTGTGGGAGCTACTGTGACTAAAACTGAGCTTTCCTACGCACAGGGAAGCAAGAGAAATGCTGATTTCATCAAGCCCAGTTACATACTCAGAATCTGTACTACTGCGCAAATAGGCATGTGTCTTTAGGCAAAAAACTCATTTCTGACAAAGTTGCCCAAATGCATCTCAGAAGTGTGCAACTTGTTCCCTGAGTTAGAAAACGTTGAGGAACGGTCTTTTCTGCTAGCGCTGTGCTTCTACACATGTATTTGCTGAACGGTGAAAGCGCACAGTAATGCACTTTTCTCCCAGCAAATACACTGTTTCTAAGGAAATGGGAACACACTGAAAAGACACTTGTGGGAGCTACTGTGACTAAAACTGAGCTTCCCTACGCACAGGGAAGCAAGAGAAATGCTGATTTCATCAAGCCCAGTTACATACTCAGAATCTGTACTACTGCGCAAATAGGCATGTCTCTTTAGGCAAAAGACTCATTTCTGACACAGTTGCCCAAATGCATATCAGAAGTGTGCAACTTGTTCCCTGAGTTAGAAAACGTCGAGAAACGGTCTTTTCTGCTTGCGCTGTGCTTCTACACATGTATTTGCTGAACGGTGAAAGCGCACAGTAATGCACTTTTCTCCCAGCAAATACACTGTTTCTAAGGAAATGGGAACACACTGAGGAGACATTTGTGGGAGCTACTGTGACTAAAACTGAACTTCCCTATGCACAGGGAAGCAAGAGAAATGCTGATTTCATCAAGCCCAGTTACATACTCAGAATCTGTACTAATAGCATGTCTCTTTAGGCAAAAAACTCATTTCTGACAAAGTTGCCCAAATGCATCTCAGAAGTGTTCACATTTTTTCCTGAGTTAGAAAACTTCGAGAAACGTTCGTTTCTGCAAGCGCTGTGCTTCTACACATGTATTTGCTTAACGGTGAAAGCGCACAGTAATGCACTTTTCTCCCAGCAAATACACTGTTTCTAAGGAAATGGGAACACACTGAGGAGACACTTGTGGGAGCTACTGTGACTAAAACTGAGCTTCCCTACGCACAGGGAAGCAAGAGAAATGCTGATTTCATCAAGCCCAGTTACATACTCAGAATCTGTACTACTGCGCAAATAGGCATGTCTCTTTAGGCAAAAAACTCATTTCTGACAAAGTTGCCCAAATGCATCTCAGAAGTGTGCAACTTGTTCCCTGAGTTAGAAAACATCGAGAAACGGTCGTTTCTGCTAGCGCTGTGCTTCTACACATGTATTTGCTGAACGGTGAAAGCGCACAGTAATGCACTTTTCTCCCAGCAAATACACTGTTTCTAAGGAAATGGGAACACACTGAGGAGACACTTGTGGGAGCTACTGTGACTAAAACTGAGCTTTCCTACGCACAGGGAAGCAAGAGAAATGCTGATTTCATCAAGCCCAGTTACATACTCAGAATCTGTACTACTGCGCAAATAGGCATGTCTCTTTAGGCAAAAAACTCATTTCTGACAAAGTTTCCCAAATGCATCTCAGAAGTGTGCAACTTGTTCCCTGAGTTAGAAAACGTCGAGAAACGTTCGTTTCTGCTAGCGCTGTGCTTCTACACATGTATTTGCTGAACGGTGAAAGCACACAGTAATGCATTTTCTCCCAGCAAATACACTGTTTCTAAGGAAATGAGAACACACTGAGGAGACACTTGTGGGAGCTACTGTGACTAAAACTGAGCTTCCCTAGGCACAGGGAAACAAGAGAAATGCTGATTTCATCAAGACCAGTTACATACTCAGAATCTGTACTACCGCGCAAATAGGCATGAATCTGTAGGCAAAAAACTCATTTCTGACAAAGTTGCCCAAATGCATCTCAGAAGTGTGCAACTTGTTCCCTGAGTTAGAAAACGTCGAGAAACGTTCGTTTCTGTTAGCGCTGTGCTTCTTCACATGTATTTGCTGAACGGTGAAAGCGCACAGTGATGCACTTTTCTCCCAGCAAATACACTGTTTCTAAGGAAATGGGAACACACTGAGGAGACACTTGTGGGAGCTACTGTGACTAAAACCGAGCTTCCCTACGCACAGGGAAGCAAGCGAAATGCTGATTTCATCAAGCCCAGTTACATACTCAGAATCTGTACTACTGCGCAAATAGGCATGTGTCTTTAGGCAAAAAACTCATTTCTGACAAAGTTGCCCAAATGCATCTCAGAAGTGTGCAACTTGATCCCTGAGTTAGAAAACGTTGAGAAACGGTCTTTTCTGCTAGCGCTGTGCTTCTACACATGTATTTGCTGAACGGTGAAAGCGCACAGTAATGCACTTTTCTCCCAGCAAATGCACTGTTTCTAAGGAAATGGGAACACACTGAGGAGACACTTGTGGGAGCTACTGTGACTAAAACTGAGCTTCCCTACGCACAGGGAAGCAAGAGAAATGCTGATTTCATCAAGCCCAGTTACATACTCAGAATCTGTACTACTGCGCAAATAGGCATGTCTCTTTAGGCAAAAGACTCATTTCTGACACAGTTGCCCAAATGCATATCAGAAGTGTGCAACTTGTTCCCTGAGTTAGAAAACGTCGAGAAACGGTCTTTTCTGCTAGCGCTGTGCTTCTACACATGTATTTGCTGAACGGTGAAAGCGCACAGTAATGCACTTTTCTCCCAGCAAATACACTGTTTCTAAGGAAATGGGAACACACTGAGGAGACACTTGTGGGAGCTACTGTGACTAAAACCGAGCTTCCCTACGCACTGGGAAGCAAGAGAAATGCTGATTTCATCAAGCCCAGTTACATACTCAGAATCTGTACTACTGCGCAAATAGGCATGTCTCTGTAGGCAAAAAACTCATTTCTGACAAAGTTGCCCAAATGCATCTCAGAAGTGTGCAACTTGTTCCCTGAGTTAGAAAACGTCAAGAAACGGTCATATCTGCTAATGCTGTGATTCTACACATGTATTTGCTGAACGGTGAAAGCGCACAGTAATGCACTTTTCTCCCAGCAAATACACTGTTTCTAAGGAAATGGGAACACACTGAGGAGACACTTGTGGGAGCTACTGTGACTAAAACTGAGCTTCCCTACGCACAGGGAAGCAAGAGAAATGCTGATTTCATCAAGCCCAGTTACATACTCAGAATCTGTACTACTGCGCAAATAGGCATGTCTCTTTAGGCAAAAAACTCATTTCTGACAAAGTTGCCCAAATGCATCTCAGAAGTGTGCAACTTGTTCCCTGAGTTAGAAAACATCGAGAAACGGTCGTTTCTGCTAGCGCTGTGCTTCTACACATGTATTTGCTGAACGGTGAAAGCGCACAGTAATGCACTTTTCTCCCAGCAAATACACTGTTTCTAAGGAAATGGGAACACACTGAGGAGACACTTGTGGGAGCTACTGTGACTAAAACTGAGCTTTCCTACGCACAGGGAAGCAAGAGAAATGCTGATTTCATCAAGCCCAGTTACATACTCAGAATCTGTACTACTGCGCAAATAGGCATGTCTCTTTAGGCAAAAAACTCATTTCTGACAAAGTTTCCCAAATGCATCTCAGAAGTGTGCAACTTGTTCCCTGAGTTAGAAAACGTCGAGAAACGTTCGTTTCTGCTAGCGCTGTGCTTCTACACATGTATTTGCTGAACGGTGAAAGCACACAGTAATGCATTTTCTCCCAGCAAATACACTGTTTCTAAGGAAATGAGAACACACTGAGGAGACACTTGTGGGAGCTACTGTGACTAAAACTGAGCTTCCCTAGGCACAGGGAAGCAAGAGAAATGCTGATTTCATCAAGACCAGTTACATACTCAGAATCTGTACTACCGCGCAAATAGGCATGAATCTGTAGGCAAAAAACTCATTTCTGACAAAGTTGCCCAAATGCATCTCAGAAGTGTGCAACTTGTTCCCTGAGTTAGAAAATGTCGAGAAACGTTCGTTTCTGCTAGCGCTGTGCTTCTACACATGTATTTGCTGAACGGTGAAAGCGCACAGTAATGCACTTTTCTCCCAGCAAATACACTGTTTCTAAGGAAATGGGAACACACTGAGGAGACACTTGTGGGAGCTACTGTGACTAAAACCGAGCTTCCCTACGCACAGGGAAGCAAGCGAAATGCTGATTTCATCAAGCCCAGTTACATACTCAGAATCTGTACTACTGCGCAAATAGGCATGTGTCTTTAGGCAAAAAACTCATTTCTGACAAAGTTGCCCAAATGCATCTCAGAAGTGTGCAACTTGATCCCTGAGTTAGAAAACGTTGAGAAACGGTCTTTTCTGCTAGCGCTGTGCTTCTACACATGTATTTGCTGAACGGTGAAAGCGCACAGTAATGCACTTTTCTCCCAGCAAATACACTGTTTCTAAGGAAATGGGAACACACTGAGGAGACACTTGTGGGAGCTACTGTGACTAAAACTGAGCTTCCCTACGCACAGGGAAGCAAGAGAAATGCTGATTTCATCAAGCCCAGTTACATACTCAGAATCTGTACTACTGCGCAAATAGGCATGTCTCTTTAGGCAAAAGACTCATTTCTGACACAGTTGCCCAAATGCATATCAGAAGTGTGCAACTTGTTCCCTGAGTTAGAAAACGTCGAGAAACGGTCTTTTCTGCTAGCGCTGTGCTTCTACACATGTATTTGCTGAACGGTGAAAGCGCACAGTAATGCACTTTTCTCCCAGCAAATACACTGTTTCTAAGGAAATGGGAACACACTGAGGAGACACTTGTGGGAGCTACTGTGACTAAAACCGAGCTTCCCTACGCACTGGGAAGCAAGAGAAATGCTGATTTCATCAAGCCCAGTTACATACTCAGAATCTGTACTACTGCGCAAATAGGCATGTCTCTGTAGGCAAAAAACTCATTTCTGACAAAGTTGCCCAAATGCATCTCAGAAGTGTGCAACTTGTTCCCTGAGTTAGAAAACGTCAAGAAACGGTCATATCTGCTAATGCTGTGATTCTACACATGTATTTGCTGAACGGTGAAAGCGCACAGTAATGCACTTTTCTCCCAGCAAATACACTGTTTCTAAGGAAATGGGAACACACTGAGGAGACACTTGTGGGAGCTACTGTGACTAAAACTGAGCTTCCCTACGCACAGGGAAGCAAGAGAAATGCTGATTTCATCAAGCCCAGTTACATACTCAGAATCTGTACTACTGCGCAAATAGGCATGTCTCTTTAGGCAAAAAACTCATTTCTGACAAAGTTGCCCAAATGCATATCAGAAGTGTGCAACTTGTTCCCTGAGTTAGAAAACATCGAGAAACGGTCGTTTCTGCTAGCGCTGTGCTTCTACACATGTATTTGCTGAACGGTGAAAGCGCACAGTAATGCACTTTTCTCCCAGCAAATACACTGTTTCTAAGGAAATGGGAACACACTGAGGAGACACTTGTGGGAGCTACTGTGACTAAAACTGAGCTTTCCTACGCACAGGGAAGCAAGAGAAATGCTGATTTCATCAAGCCCAGTTACATACTCAGAATCTGTACTACTGCGCAAATAGGCATGTGTCTTTAGGCAAAAAACTCATTTCTGACAAAGTTGCCCAAATGCATCTCAGAAGTGTGCAACTTGATCCCTGAATTAGAAAACGTTGAGAAACGGTCTTTTCTGCTAGCGCTGTGCTTCTACACATGTATTTGCTGAACGGTGAAAGCGCACAGTAATGCACTTTTCTCCCAGCAAATACACTGTTTCTAAGGAAATGGGAACACACTGAGGAGACACTTGTGGGAGCTACTGTGACTAAAACTGAGCTTCCCTACGCACAGGGAAGCAAGAGAAATGCTGATTTCATCAAGCCCAGTTACATACTCAGAATCTGTACTACTGCGCAAATAGGCATGTCTCTTTAGGCAAAAGACTCATTTCTGACACAGTTGCCCAAATGCATATCAGAAGTGTGCAACTTGTTCCCTGAGTTAGAAAACGTCGAGAAACGGTCTTTTCTGCTAGCGCTGTGCTTCTACACATGTATTTGCTGAACGGTGAAAGCGCACAGTAATGCACTTTTCTCCCAGCAAATACACTGTTTCTAAGGAAATGGGAACACACTGAGGAGACATTTGTGGGAGCTACTGTGACTAAAACTGAACTTCCCTATGCACAGGGAAGCAAGAGAAATGCTGATTTCATCAAGCCCAGTTACATACTCAGAATCTGTACTACTGCGCAAATAGGCATGTCTCTTTAGGCAAAAAACTCATTTCTGACAAAGTTGCCCAAATGCATCTCAGAAGTGTTCAAATTTTTTCCTGAGTTAGAAAACTTCGAGAAACGTTCGTTTCTGCAAGCGCTGTGCTTCTACACATGTATTTGCTGAACGGTGAAAGCGCACAGTAATGCACTTTTCTCCCAGCAAATACACTGTTTCTAAGGAAATGGGAACACACTGAGGAGACACTTGTGGGAGCTACTGTGACTAAAACTGAGCTTCCCTACGCACAGGGAAGCAAGAGAAATGCTGATTTCATCAAGCCCAGTTACATACTCAGAATCTGTACTACTGCGCAAGTAGGCATGTCTCTTTAGGCAAAAAACTCATTTCTGACAAAGTTGCCCAAATGCATCTCAGAAGTGTGCAACTTGTTCCCTGAGTTAGAAAACGTCGAGAAACGGTCGTTTCTGCTAGCGCTGTGCTTCTACACATGTATTTGCTGAACGGTGAAAGCGCACAGTAATGCACTTTTCTCCCAGCAAATACACTGTTTCTAAGGAAATGGGAACACACTGAGGAGACACTTGTGGGAGCTACTGTGACTAAAACTGAGCTTCCCTACGCACAGGGAAGCAAGAGAAATGCTGATTTCATCAAGCCCAGTTACATACTCAGAATCTGTACTACTGCGCAAATAGGCATGTCTCTTTAGGCAAAAAACTCATTTCTGACAAAGTTGCCCAAATGCATCTCAGAAGTGTGCAACTTGTTCCCTGAGTTAGAAAACGTCGAGAAACGGTCTTTTCTGCTAGCGCTGTGCTTCTACACATGTATTTAATGAACGGTGAAAGCGCACAGTAATGCACTTTTCTCCCAGCAAATACACTGTTTCTAAGGAAATGGGAACACACTGAGGAGACACTTGTGGGAGCTACTGTGACTAAAACTGAGCTTCCCTACGCACAGGGAAGCAAGAGAAATGCTGATTTCATCAAGCCCAGTTACATACTCAGAATCTGTACTACTGCGCAAGTAGGCATGTCTCTGTAGGCAAAAAACTCATTTCTGACAAAGTTGCCCAAATGCATCTCAGAAGTGTGCAACTTGATCCCTGAGTTAGAAAACGTTGAGAAACGGTCTTTTCTGCTAGCGCTGTGCTTCTACACATGTATTTGCTGAACGGTGAAAGCGCACAGTAATGCACTTTTCTCCCAGCAAATACACTGTTTCTAAGGAAATGGGAACACACTGAGGAGACACTTGTGGGAGCTACTGTGACTAAAACTGAGCTTCCCTACGCACAGGGAAGCAAGAGAAATGCTGATTTCATCAAGCCCAGTTACATACTCAGATTCTGTACTACTGCGCAAGTAGGCATGTCTCTTTAGGCAAAAAACTCATTTCTGACAAAGTTGCCCAAATGCATCTCAGAAGTGTGGAACTTGTTCCCTGAGTTAGAAAACGTTGAGAAACGGTCTTTTCTGCTAGCGCTGTGCTTCTACACATGTATTTGCTGAACGGTGAAAGCGCACAGTAATGCACTTTTCTCCCAGCAAATACACTGTTTCTAAGGAAATGGGAACACACTGAGGAGACACTTGTGGGAGCTACTGTGACTAAAACTGAGCTTCCATACGCACAGGGAAGCAAGAGAAATGCTGATTTCATCAAGCCCAGTTACATACTCAGAATCTGTACTACTGCGCAAATAGGCATGTCTCTGTAGGCAAAAAACTCATTTCTGACAAAGTTGCCCAAATGCATCTCAGAAGTGTGCAACTTGTTCCCTGAGTTAGAAAACGTCGAGAAACGTTCGTTTCTGCTAGCGCTGTGCTTCTACACATGTATTTGCTGAACGGTGAAAGCGCACAGTAATGCACTTTTCTCCCAGCAAATACACTGTTTCTAAGGAAATGGGAACACTGAGGAGACAGTTGTGGGAGCTACTGTGAGTAAAACTGAGCTTCCCTTCGCACAGGGAAGCAAGAGAAATGCTGATTTCATCAAGCCCAGTTACATACTCAGAATCTGTACTACTGCGCAAATAGGCATGTCTCTGTAGGCAAAAAACTCATTTCTGACAAAGTTGCCCAAATGCATCTCAGAAGTGTGGAACTTGTTCCCTGAGTTAGAAAACGTTGAGAAACGGTCTTTTCTGCTAGCGCTGTGCTTCTACACATGTATTTGCTGAACGGTGAAAGCGCACAGTAATGCACTTTTCTCCCAGCAAATACACTGTTTCTAAGGAAATGGGAACACACTGAGGAGACACTTGTGGGAGCTACTGTGACTAAAACTGAGCTTCCATATGCACAGGGAAGCAAGAGAAATGCTGATTTCATCAAGCCCAGTTACAAACTCAGAATCTGTACTACTGCGCAAATAGGATTTGTCTCTGTAGGCAAAAAACTCATTTCTGACAAAGTTGCCCAAATGCATCTCAGAAGTGTGCAACTTGTTCCCTGAGTTAGAAAACGTCAAGAAACGTTCGTTTCTGGTAGCGATGTGCTTCTACACATGTATTTGCTGAACAGTGAAAGCGCACAGTAATGCACTTTTCTCCCAGCAAATACACTGTTTCTAAGGAAATGGGAACACACTGAGGAGACACTTGTGGGAGCTACTGTGACTAAAACTGAGCTTCCCTACGCACAGGGAAGCAAGAGAAATGCTGATTTCATCAAGCCCAGTTACATACTCAGAATCTGTACTACTGCGCAAATAGGCATGTCTCTGTAGGCAAAAAACTCATTTCTGACAAAGTTGCCCAAATGCATCTCAGAAGTGTGCAACTTGTTCCCTGAGTTAGAAAACGTCAAGAAACGGTCATATCTGCTAATGCTGTGATTCTACACATGTATTTGCTGAACGGTGAAAGAGCACAGTAATGCACTTTTCTCCCAGCAAATACACTGTTTCTAAGGAAATGGGAACAAACTGAGGAGACACTTGTGGGAGCTACTGTGACTAAAACTGAGCTTCCCTACGCACAGGGAAGCAAGAGAAATGCTGATTTCATCCAGCCCAGTTACATACTCAGAATCTGTACTACTGCGCAAATAGGCATGTCTCTGTAGGCAAAAAACTCATTTCTGACAATGTTGCCCAAATGCATCTCAGAAGTGTGCAACTTCTTCCCTAAGTTAGAAAACGTCGAGAAACGTTCGTTTCTGGTAGCGATGTGCTTCTACACATGTATTTGCTGAACGGTGAAAGCGCACAGTAATGCACTTTTCTCCCAGCAAATACACTGTTTCTAAGTAACTGGGAACACACTGAGGAGACACTTGTGGGAGCTACTGTGACTAAAACTGAGCTTCCCTACGCACAGGGAAGCAAGAGAAATGCTGATTTCATCCAGCCCAGTTACATACTCAGAATCTGTACTACTGCGCAAATAGGCATGTCTCTGTAGGCAAAAAACTCATTTGTGACAAAGTTGCCCAAATGCATCTCAGAAGTGTGCAACTTGTTCCCTGAGTTAGAAAACGTCGAGAAACGGTCTTTTCTGCTAGCGCTGTGCTTCTACACATGTATTTAATGAACGGTGAAAGCGCAGAGTAATGCACTTTTCTCCCAGCAAATACACTGTTTCTAAGGAAATGGGAACACACTGAGGAGACACTTGTGGGAGCTACTGTGACTAAAACTGAGCTTCCCTACGCACAGGGAAGCAAGAGAAATGCTGATTTCATCAAGCCCAGTTACATACTCAGAATCTGTACTACTGCGCAAGTAGGCATGTCTCTGTAGGCAAAAAACTCATTTCTGACAAAGTTGCCCAAATGCATCTCAGAAGTGTGGAACTTGTTCCCTGAGTTAGAAAACGTTGAGAAACGGTCTTTTCTGCTAGCGCTGTGCTTCTACACATGTATTTGCTGAACGGTGAAAGCGCAGAGTAATGCACTTTTCTCCCAGCAAATACACTGTTTCTAAGGAAATGGGAACACACTGAGGAGACACTTGTGGGAGCTACTGTGACTAAAACTGAGCTTCCCTACGCACAGGGAAGCAAGAGAAATGCTGATTTCATCAAGCCCAGTTACATACTCAGAATCTGTACTACTGCGCAAGTAGGCATGTCTCTTTAGGCAAAAAACTCATTTCTGACAAAGTTGCCCAAATGCATCTCAGAAGTGTGGAACTTGTTCCCTGAGTTAGAAAACGTTGAGAAACGGTCTTTTCTGCTAGCGCTGTGCTTCTACACATGTATTTGCTGAACGGTGAAAGCGCACAGTAATGCACTTTTCTCCCAGCAAATACACTGTTTCTAAGGAAATGGGAACACACTGAGGAGACACTTGTGGGAGCTACTGTGACTAAAACTGAGCTTCCATACGCACAGGGAAGCAAGAGAAATGCTGATTTCATCAAGCCCAGTTACATACTCAGAATCTGTACTACTGCGCAAATAGGCATGTCTCTGTAGGCAAAAAACTCATTTCTGACAAAGTTGCCCAAATGCATCTCAGAAGTGTGCAACTTGTTCCCTGAGTTAGAAAACGTCGAGAAACGTTCGTTTCTGCTAGCGCTGTGCTTCTACACATGTATTTGCTGAACGGTGAAAGCGCACAGTAATGCACTTTTCTCCCAGCAAATACACTGTTTCTAAGGAAATGGGAACACTGAGGAGACAGTTGTGGGAGCTACTGTGAGTAAAACTGAGCTTCCCTTCGCACAGGGAAGCAAGAGAAATGCTGATTTCATCAAGCCCAGTTACATACTCAGAATCTGTACTACTGCGCAAATAGGCATGTCTCTGTAGGCAAAAAACTCATTTCTGACAAAGTTGCCCAAATGCATCTCAGAAGTGTGGAACTTGTTCCCTGAGTTAGAAAACGTTGAGAAACGGTCTTTTCTGCTAGCGCTGTGCTTCTACACATGTATTTGCTGAACGGTGAAAGCGCACAGTAATGCACTTTTCTCCCAGCAAATACACTGTTTCTAAGGAAATGGGAACACACTGAGGAGACACTTGTGGGAGCTACTGTGACTAAAACTGAGCTTCCATATGCACAGGGAAGCAAGAGAAATGCTGATTTCATCAAGCCCAGTTACAAACTCAGAATCTGTACTACTGCGCAAATAGGATTTGTCTCTGTAGGCAAAAAACTCATTTCTGACAAAGTTGCCCAAATGCATCTCAGAAGTGTGCAACTTGTTCCCTGAGTTAGAAAACGTCAAGAAACGTTCGTTTCTGGTAGCGATGTGCTTCTACACATGTATTTGCTGAACAGTGAAAGCGCACAGTAATGCACTTTTCTCCCAGCAAATACACTGTTTCTAAGGAAATGGGAACACACTGAGGAGACACTTGTGGGAGCTACTGTGACTAAAACTGAGCTTCCCTACGCACAGGGAAGCAAGAGAAATGCTGATTTCATCAAGCCCAGTTACATACTCAGAATCTGTACTACTGCGCAAATAGGCATGTCTCTGTAGGCAAAAAACTCATTTCTGACAAAGTTGCCCAAATGCATCTCAGAAGTGTGCAACTTGTTCCCTGAGTTAGAAAACGTCAAGAAACGGTCATATCTGCTAATGCTGTGATTCTACACATGTATTTGCTGAACGGTGAAAGAGCACAGTAATGCACTTTTCTCCCAGCAAATACACTGTTTCTAAGGAAATGGGAACAAACTGAGGAGACACTTGTGGGAGCTACTGTGACTAAAACTGAGCTTCCCTACGCACAGGGAAGCAAGAGAAATGCTGATTTCATCCAGCCCAGTTACATACTCAGAATCTGTACTACTGCGCAAATAGGCATGTCTCTGTAGGCAAAAAACTCATTTCTGACAATGTTGCCCAAATGCATCTCAGAAGTGTGCAACTTCTTCCCTAAGTTAGAAAACGTCGAGAAACGTTCGTTTCTGGTAGCGATGTGCTTCTACACATGTATTTGCTGAACGGTGAAAGCGCACAGTAATGCACTTTTCTCCCAGCAAATACACTGTTTCTAAGTAACTGGGAACACACTGAGGAGACACTTGTGGGAGCTACTGTGACTAAAACTGAGCTTCCCTACGCACAGGGAAGCAAGAGAAATGCTGATTTCATCCAGCCCAGTTACATACTCAGAATCTGTACTACTGCGCAAATAGGCATGTCTCTGTAGGCAAAAAACTCATTTGTGACAAAGTTGCCCAAATGCATCTCAGAAGTGTGCAACTTGTTCCCTGAGTTAGAAAATGTCGAGAAACGGTCGTTTCTGCTAGCGCTGTGCTTCTACACATGTATTTGCTGAACGGTGAAAGCGCACAGTAATGAACTTTTCTCCCAGCAAATACACTGTTTCTAAGGAAATGGGAACACACTGAGGAGACACTTGTGGGAGCTACTGTGACTAAAACTGAGCTTCCCTACGCACAGGGAAGCAAGAGAAATGCTAATTTCATCAAGCCCAGTTACATACTCAGAATCTGTACTACTGGGCAAATAGGCATGAATCTGTAGGCAAAAAACTCATTTCTGACAAAGTTGCCCAATGCATCTCAGAAGTGTGCAACTTGTTCCCTGAGTTAGAAAACGTCGAGAAACGGTCATATCTGCTAACGCTGTGCTTCTACACATGTATTTGCTGAACGGTGAAAGCGCACAGTAATGCACTTTTCTCCCAGCAAATACACTGTTTCTAAGGAAATGGGAACACACTGAGGAGACACTTGTGGGAGCTACTGTGACTAAAACTGAGCTTCCCTACGCACAGGGAAGCAAGAGAAATGCTGATTTCATCCAGCCCAGTTACATACTCAGAATCTGTACTACTGCGCAAATAGGCATGTCTTTGTAGGCAAAAAACTCATTTCTGACAAAGTTGCCCAAATGCATCTCAGAAGTGTGCAACTTGTTCCCTGAGTTAGAAAACGTCGAGAAACGTTCGTTTCTGCTAGCGCTGTGCTTCTACACATGTATTTGCTGAACGGTGAAAGCACACAGTAATGCATTTTCTCCCAGCAAATACACTGTTTCTAAGGAAATGGGAACACACTGAGGAGACACTTGTGGGATCTACTGTGACTAAAACTGAGCTTCCCTAGGCACAGGGAAGCAAGAGAAATGCTGATTTCATCAAGACCAGTTACATACTCAGAATCTGTACTACTGCGCAAATAGGCATGAATCTGTAGGCAAAAAACTCATTTCTGACAAAGTTGCCCAAATGCATCTCAGAAGTGTGCAACTTGTTCCCTGAGTTAGAAAACGTCGAGAAACGTTCGTTTCTGTTAGCGCTGTGCTTCTTCACATGTATTTGCTGAACGGTGAAAGCGCACAGTGATGCACTTTTCTACCAGCAAATACACTGTTTCTAAGGAAATGGGAACACACTGAGGAGACACTTGTGGGAGCTACTGTGACTAAAACTGAGCTTCCCTACGCACAGGGAAGCAAGAGAAATGCTGATTTCATCAAGCCCAGTTACATACTCAGAATCTGTACTACTGCGTAAATAGGCATGTCTTTGTAGGCAAAAAACTCATTTCTGACAATGTTGCCCAAATGCATCTCAGAAGTGTGCAACTTTTTCCCTAAGTTAGAAAACGTCGAGAAACGGTCGTATCTGCTAGCGATGTGCTTCTACACATGTATTTGCTGAACGGTGAAAGCGCACAGTAATGCACTTTTCTCCCAGCAAATACACTGTGTCTAAGGGACTGGGAACACACTGAGGAGACACTTGTGGGAGCTACTGTGACTAAAACTGAGCTTCCCTACGCACAGGGAAGCAAGAGAAATGCTGTTTCATCAAGCCCAGTTACATACTCAGAATCTGTACTACTGCGCAAATAGGCATGTCTCTGTAGGCAAAAAACTCATTTCTGACAAAGTTGCCCAAATGCATCTCAGAAGTGTGCAACTTGTTCCCTGAGTTAGAAAACGTCGAGAAACGGTCGTATCTGCTAGCGCTGTGCTTCTACACATGTATTTGCTGAACGGTGAAAGCGCACAGTAATGCACTTTTCTCCCAGCAAATACACTGTTTCTAAGGAAATGGGAACACACTGAGGAGACACTTGTGGGAGCTACTGTGACTAAAACTGAGCTTCCCTACGCACAGGGAAGCAAGAGAAATGCTGATTTCATCTAGCCCAGTTACATACTCAGAATCTGTACTACTGCGCAAATAGGCATGAATCTGTAGGCAAAAAACTCATTTCTGACAAAGTTGCCCAAATGCATCTCAGAAGTGTGCAACTTGTTCCCTGAGTTAGAAAACGTCGACAAACGGTCGTTTCTGCTAGCGCTGTGCTTCTACACATGTATTTGCTGAACGGTGAAAGCGCACAGTAATGCACTTTTCTCCCAGCAAATACACTGTTTCTAAGGAAATGGGAACACACTGAGGAGACACTTGTGGGAGCTACTGTGACTAAAACTGAGCTTCCCTACGCACAGGGAAGCAAGAGAAATGCTGATTTCATCAAGCCCAGTTACATACTCAGAATCTGTACTACTGCGCAAATAGGCATGAATCTGTAGGCAAAAAACTCATTTCTGACAAATTTGCCCAAATGCATCTCAGAAGTGTGCAACTTGTTCCCTGAGTTAGAAAACGTCGAGAAAGGTTCGTTTCTGCTAGCGCTGTGCTTCTACACATGTATTTGCTGAACGGTGAAAGAGCACAGTAATGCACTTTTCTCCCAGCAAATACACTGTTTCTAAGGAACTGGGAACACACTGAGGAGACACTTGTGGGAGCTACTGTGACTAAAACTGAGCTTCCCTACGCACAGGGAAGCAAGAGAAATGCTGATTTCATCAAGCCCAGTTACATACTCAGAATCTGTACTACTGCGCAAATAGGATTTGTCTCTGTAGGCAAAAAACTAATTTCTGACAAAGTTTCCCAAATGCATCTCAGAAGTGTGCAACTTGTTCCCTGAGTTAGAAAACGTCGAGAAACGGTCGTATCTGTTAGCGCTGTGCTTCTACACATGTATTTGCTGAACGGTGAAAGCGCACAGTAATGCACTATTCTCCCAGCAAAGACACTGTTTCTAAGGAAATGGGAACACACTGAGGAGACACTTGTGGGAGCTACTGTGACTAAAACTGAGCTTCCCTACGCACAGGGAAGCAAGAGAAATGCTGATTTCATCAAGCCCAGTTACATACTCAGAATCTGTACTACTGCGCAAAAAGGCATGTCTCTGTAGGCAAAAAACTCATTTCTGACAAAGATGCCCAAATGCATCTCAGAAGTGTGCAACTTGTTCCCTGAGTTAGAAAACGTCGAGAAACATTCGTTTCTGCTAGCACTGTGCTTCTACACATGTATTTGCTGAACGGTGAAAGCGCACAGTAATGCACTTTTCTCCCAGCAAATACACTGTTTCTATGGAACTGGGAACACACTGAGGAGACACTTGTGGGAGCTACTGTGACTAAAACTGAGCTTCCCTACACACAGGGAAGCAAGAGAAATGCTAATTTCATCAAGCCCAGTTACATACTCAGAATCTGTACTACTGCGCAAATAGGCATGTCTCTGTAGGCAAAAAACTCATTTCTGACAAAGTTGCCCAAATGCATCTCAGAAGTGTGCAACTTGTTCCCTGAGTTAGAAAACGTCGAGAAACGGTCGTATCTGCTAGCGCTGTGCTTCTACACATGTATTTGCTGAACGGTGAAAGCGCACAGTAATGCACTTTTCTCCCAGCAAATACACTGTTTCTAAGGAAATGGGAACACACTGAGGAGACACTTGTGGGAGCTACTGTGACTAAAACTGAGCTTCCCTACGCACAGGGAAGCAAGAGAAATGCTGATTTCATCTAGCCCAGTTACATACTCAGAATCTGTACTACTGCGCAAATAGGCATGAATCTGTAGGCAAAAAACTCATTTCTGACAAAGTTGCCCAAATGCATCTCAGAAGTGTGCAACTTGTTCCCTGAGTTAGAAAACGTCGACAAACGGTCGTTTCTGCTAGCGCTGTGCTTCTACACATGTATTTGCTGAACGGTGAAAGCGCACAGTAATGCACTTTTCTCCCAGCAAATACACTGTTTCTAAGGAAATGGGAACACACTGAGGAGACACTTGTGGGAGCTACTGTGACTAAAACTGAGCTTCCCTACGCACAGGGAAGCAAGAGAAATGCTGATTTCATCAAGCCCAGTTACATACTCAGAATCTGTACTACTGCGCAAATAGGCATGAATCTGTAGGCAAAAAACTCATTTCTGACAAATTTGCCCAAATGCATCTCAGAAGTGTGCAACTTGTTCCCTGAGTTAGAAAACGTCGAGAAAGGTTCGTTTCTGCTAGCGCTGTGCTTCTACACATGTATTTGCTGAACGGTGAAAGCGCACCGTAATGCACATTTCTCCCAGCAAATACACTGTTTCTAAGGAACTGGGAACACACTGAGGAGACACTTGTGGGAGCTACTGTGACTAAAACTGAGCTTCCCTACGCACAGGGAAGCAAGAGAAATGCTGATTTCATCAAGCCCAGTTACAT
Source organism: Acomys minous (assembly GCF_964271855.1). Classification (NCBI taxonomy): domain Eukaryota; kingdom Metazoa; phylum Chordata; class Mammalia; order Rodentia; family Muridae; genus Acomys; species Acomys minous. The sequence continues at coordinate 541,074 of NW_028182154.1, forward strand.
ACTCAGAATCTGTACTACTGCGCAAATAGGATTTGTCTCTGTAGGCAAAAAACTAATTTCTGACAAAGTTTCCCAAATGCATCTCAGAAGTGTGCAACTTGTTCCCTGAGTTAGAAAACGTCGAGAAACGGTCGTATCTGTTAGCGCTGTGCTTCTACACATGTATTTGCTGAACGGTGAAAGCGCACAGTAATGCACTATTCTCCCAGCAAAGACACTGTTTCTAAGGAAATGGGAACACACTGAGGAGACACTTGTGGGAGCTACTGTGACTAAAACTGAGCTTCCCTACGCACAGGGAAGCAAGAGAAATGCTGATTTCATCAAGCCCAGTTACATACTCAGAATCTGTACTACTGCGCAAAAAGGCATGTCTCTGTAGGCAAAAAACTCATTTCTGACAAAGATGCCCAAATGCATCTCAGAAGTGTGCAACTTGTTCCCTGAGTTAGAAAACGTCGAGAAACATTCGTTTCTGCTAGCACTGTGCTTCTACACATGTATTTGCTGAACGGTGAAAGCGCACAGTAATGCACCTTTCTCCCAGCAAATACACTGTTTCTATGGAACTGGGAACACACTGAGGAGACACTTGTGGGAGCTACTGTGACTAAAACTGAGCTTCCCTACACACAGGGAAGCAAGAGAAATGCTAATTTCATCAAGCCCAGTTACATACTCAGAATCTGTACTACTGCGCAAATAGGCATGTCTCTGTAGGCAAAAAACTCATTTCTGACAAAGTTGCCCAAATGCATCTCAGAAGTGTGCAACTTGTTCCCTGAGTTAGAAAACGTCGAGAAACGGTCGTATCTGCTAGCGCTGTGCTTCTACACATGTATTTGCTGAACGGTGAAAGCGCACAGTAATGCACTTTTCTCCCAGCAAATACACTGTTTCTAAGGAAATGGGAACACACTGAGGAGACACTTGTGGGAGCTACTGTGACTAAAACTGAGCTTCCCTACGCACAGGGAAGCAAGAGAAATGCTGATTTCATCTAGCCCAGTTACATACTCAGAATCTGTACTACTGCGCAAATAGGCATGAATCTGTAGGCAAAAAACTCATTTCTGACAAAGTTGCCCAAATGCATCTCAGAAGTGTGCAACTTGTTCCCTGAGTTAGAAAACGTCGACAAACGGTCGTTTCTGCTAGCGCTGTGCTTCTACACATGTATTTGCTGAACGGTGAAAGCGCACAGTAATGCACTTTTCTCCCAGCAAATACACTGTTTCTAAGGAAATGGGAACACACTGAGGAGACACTTGTGGGAGCTACTGTGACTAAAACTGAGCTTCCCTACGCACAGGGAAGCAAGAGAAATGCTGATTTCATCAAGCCCAGTTACATACTCAGAATCTGTACTACTGCGCAAATAGGCATGAATCTGTAGGCAAAAAACTCATTTCTGACAAAGTTGCCCAAATGCATCTCAGAAGTGTGCAACTTGTTCCCTGAGTTAGAAAACGTCGACAAACGGTCGTTTCTGCTAGCGCTGTGCTTCTACACATGTATTTGCTGAACGGTGAAAGCGCACAGTAATGCACTTTTCTCCCAGCAAATACACTGTTTCTAAGGAAATGGGAACACACTGAGGAGACACTTGTGGGAGCTACTGTGACTAAAACTGAGCTTCCCTACGCACAGGGAAGCAAGAGAAATGCTGATTTCATCAAGCCCAGTTACATACACAGAATCTGTACTACTGCGCAAATAGGCATGTCTTTGTAGGCAAAAAACTCATTTCTGACAAAGTTGCCCAAATGCATCTCAGAAGTGTGCAACTTGTTCCCTGAGTTAGAAAACGTCGAGAAACGTTCGTTTCTGGTAGCGATGTGCTTCTACACATGTATTTGCTGAACAGTGAAAGCGCACAGTAATGCACTTTTCTCCCAGCAAATACACTGTTTCTAAGGAAATGGGAACACACTGAGGAGACACTTGTGGGAGCTACTGTGACTAAAACTGAGCTTCCCTACGCACAGGGAAGCAAGAGAAATGCTAATTTCATCAAGCCCAGTTACATACTCAGAATCTGTACTACTGCGCAAATAGGCATGTCTCTGTACGCAATAAACTCATTTCTGACAAAGTTGCCCAAATGCATCTCAGAAGTGTGCAACTTGTTCCCTGAGTTAGAAAATGTCGAGAAACGGTCGTATCTGCTAGCGCTGTGCTTCTACACATGTATTTGCTGAACGGTGAAAGCGCACAGTAATGCACTTTTCTCCCAGCAAATACACTGTTTCTAAGGAAATGGGAACACACTGAGGAGACACTTGTGGGAGCTACTGTGACTAAAACTGAGCTTCCCTACGCACAGGGAATCAAGAGAAATGCTAATTTCATCAAGCCCAGTTACATACTCAGAATCTGTACTACTGCGCAGATAGGCATGTCTCTGTAGGCAAAAAACTCATTTCTGACAAAGTTGCCCAAATGCATCTCAGAAGTGTGCAGCTTGTTCCCTGAGTTAGAAAATGTCGAGAAACGTTCGTTTCTGGTAGCGATGTGCTTCTACACATGTATTTGCTGAACGGTGAAAGCGCACAGTAATGCACTTTTCTCCCAGCAAATACACTGTTTCTAAGGAAATGGGAACACACTGAGGAGACACTTGTGGGAGCTACTGTGACTAAAACTGAGCTTCCCTACGCACAGGGAATCAAGAGAAATGCTAATTTCATCAAGCCCAGTTACATACTCAGAATCTGTACTACTGCGCAGATAGGCATGTCTCTGTAGGCAAAAAACTCATTTCTGACAAAGTTTCCCAAATGCATCTCAGAAGTGTGCAGCTTGTTCCCTGAGTTAGAAAATGTCGAGAAACGTTCGTTTCTGGTAGCGATGTGCTTCTACACATGTATTTGCTGAACGGTGAAAGCGCACAGTAATGCACTTTTCTCCCAGCAAATACACTGTTTCTAAGGAAATGGGAACACACTGAGGAGACACTTGTGGGAGCTACTGTGACTAAAACTGAGCTTCCCAACGCACAGGGAATCAAGAGAAATGCTAATTTCATCAAGCCCAGTTACATACTCAGAATCTGTACTACTGCGCAGATAGGCATGTCTCTGTAGGCAAAAAACTCATTTCTGACAAAGTTGCCCAAATGCATCTCAGAAGTGTGCAGCTTGTTCCCTGAGTTAGAAAATGTCGAGAAACGTTCGTTTCTGGTAGCGATGTGCTTCTACACATGTATTTGCTGAACGGTGAAAGCGCACAGTAATGCACTTTTCTCCCAGCAAATACACTGTTTCTAAGGAAATGGGAACACACTGAGGAGACACTTGTGGGAGCTACTGTGACTAAAACTGAGCTTCCCTACGCACAGGGAAGCAAGAGAAATGCTGATTTCATCAAGCCCAGTTACATACTCAGAATCTGTACTACTGCGCAAATAGGATTTGTCTCTGTAGGCAAAAAACTCATTTCTGACAAAGTTGCCCAAATGCATCTCAGAAGTGTGCAACTTGTTCCCTGAGTTAGAAAACGTCAAGAAACGTTCGTTTCTGGTAGCGATGTGCTTCTACACATGTATTTGCTGAACGGTGAAAGCGCACAGTAATGCACTTTTCTCCCAGCAAATACACTGTTTCTAAGGAAATGGGAACACACTGAGGAGACACTTGTGGGAGCTACTGTGACTAAAACTGAGCTTCCCTACGCACAGGGAAGCAAGAGAAATGCTGATTTCATCAAGCCCAGTTACATACTCAGAATCTGTACTACTGCGCAAATAGGATTTGTCTCTGTAGGCAAAAAACTCATTTCTGACAAAGTTGCCCAAATGCATCTCAGAAGTGTGCAACTTGTTCCCTGAGTTAGAAAACGTCAAGAAACGTTCGTTTCTGGTAGCGATGTGCTTCTACACATGTATTTGCTGAACAGTGAAAGCGCACAGTAATGCACTTTTCTCCCAGCAAATACACTGTTTCTAAGGAAATGGGAACACACTGAGGAGACACTTGTGGGAGCTACTGTGACTAAAACTGAGCTTCCCTATGCACAGGGAAGTAAGAGAAATGCTAATTTCATCAAGCCCAGTTACATACTCAGAATCTGTACTACTGCGCAAATAGGCATGTCTCTTTAGGCAAAAAACTCATTTCTGACAAAGTTGCCCAAATGCATCTCAGAAGTGTGCAACTTGTTCCCTGAGTTAGAAAACGTCGAGAAACGGTAGTATCTGCTAGCGCTGTGCTTCTACACATGTATTTGCTGAACGGTGAAAGCGCACAATAATGCACTTTTCTCCCAGCAAATACACTGTTTCTAAGGAAATGGGAACACACTGGGGAGACACTTGTGGGAGCTACTGTGACTAAAACTGAGCTTCCTTACGCACAGGGAAGCAAGAGAAATGCTGATTTCATCCAGCCCAGTTACATACTCAGAATTTGTACTACTGCGCAAATAGGCATGTATCTGTAGGCAAAAAACTCATTTCTGACAAAGTTGCCCAAATGCATCTCAGAAGTGTGCAACTTGTTCCCTGAGTTAGAAAACGTCGAGAAACGTTCGTTTCTGCCAGCGCTGTGCTTCTACACATGTATTTGCTGAACAGTGAAAGCGCACAGTAATGCACTTTTCTCCCAGCAAATACACTGTTTCTAAGGAAATGGGAACACACTGAGGAGACACTTGTGGGAGCTACTGTGACTAAAACTGAGCTTCCCTACGCACAGGGAAGCAAGAGAAATGCTGATTTCATCAAGCCCAGTTACATACTCAGAATCTGTACTACTGAGCAAATAGGCATGTCTCTGTAGGCAAAAAACTCATTTCTGACAAAGTTGCCCAAATGCATCTCAGAAGTGTGCAACTTGTTCCCTGAGTTAGAAAACGTCGAGAAACGTTCATTTCTGCTAGCGCTGTGCTTCTACGCATGTATTTGCTGAACGGTGAAAGCGCACAGTAATGTACTTTTCTCCCAGCAAATACACTGTTTCTAAGGAAATGGGAACACACTGAGGAGACAATTGTGGGAGCTACTGGGACTAAAACTGAGCTTCACTACGCACAGGGAAGCAAGAGAAATGCTGATTTCATCAAGCCCAGTTACATACTCAGAATCTGTACTACTGCGCAAATAGGCATGTCTCTTTAGGCAAAAAACTCATTTCTGACAAAGTTGCCCAAATGCATCTCAGAAGTGTGCAACTTGTTCCCTGAGTTAGAAAACGTCGAGAAACGGTCGTATCTGCTAGCGCTGTGCTTCTACACATGTATTTCCTGAACGGTGAAAAGGCACAGTAATGCACTTTTCTCCCAGCAAATACACTGTCTCTAAGGAAATGGGAACACACTGAGGAGACACTTGTGGGAGCTACTGTGACGAAAACTGAGCTTCCCTACGAACAGGGAAGCAAGAAAAATGCTGATTTCATCAAGCCCAATTACATACTCAGAATCTGTACTACTGCGCAAATAGGCATGTCTTTGTAGGCAAAAAACTCATTTCTGACAATGTTAACCAAATGCATCTCAGAAGTATGCAACTTGTTCCCTGAGTTAGAAAACGTCGAGAAACGTTCGTTTCTGGTAGCGATGTGCTTCTACACATGTATTTGCTGAACGGTGAAAGCGCACAGTAATGAACGTTTCTCCCAGCAAATACACTGTTTCTAAGGAAATGGGAACACACTGAGGAGACACTTGTGGGAGCTACTGTGACTAAAACTGAGCTTCCCTACGCACAGGGAAGCAAGAGAAATGCTGATTTCATCAAGCCCAGTTACATACTCAGAATCTGTACTACTGCGCAAATAGGCATGTCTCTGTAGGCAAAAAACTCATTTCTGACAAAGATGCCTAAATGCATCTCAGAAGTGTGCAACTTGTTCCCTGAGTTAGAAAACGTCGAGAAACGTTCGTTTCTGGTAGCGATGTGCTTCTACACATGTATTTGCTGAACAGTGAAAGCGCACAGTAATGCACTTTTCTCCCAGCAAATACACTGTTTCTAAGGAAATGGGAACACACTGAGGAGACACTTGTGGGAGCTACTGTGACTAAAACTGAGCTTCCCTACGCACAGGGAATCAAGAGAAATGCTAATTTCATCAAGCCCAGTTACATACTCAGAATCTGTACTACTGCGCAGATAGGCATGTGTCTGTAGGCAAAAAACTCATTTCTGACAAAGTTGCCCAAATGCATCTCAGAAGTGTGCAACTTGTTCCCTGAGTTAGAAAACGTCGAGAAACGTTCGTTTCTGGTAGCGATGTGCTTCTACACATGTATTTGCTGAACGCTGAAAGCGCACAGTAATGCACTTTTCTCCCAGCAAATACACTGTTTCTAAGGAACTGGGAACACACTGAGGAGACACTTGTGGGAGCTACTGTGACTAAAACTGAGCTTCCCTACGCACAGGGAAGCAAGAGAAATGCTGATTTCATCAAGCCCAGTTACATACTCAGAATCTGTACTACTGCGCAAATAGGATTTGTCTCTGTAGGCAAAAAACTCATTTCTGACAAAGTTGCCCAAATGCATCTCAGAAGTGTGCAACTTGTTCCCTGAGTTAGAAAACGTCAAGAAACGTTCGTTTCTGGTAGCGATGGGCTTCTAAACATGTATTTGCTGAACAGTGAAAGCGCACAGTAATGCACTTTTCTCCCAGCAAATACACTGTTTCTAAGGAAATGGGAACACACTGAGGAGACACTTGTGGGAGCTACTGTGACTAAAACTGAGCTTCCCTACGCACAGGGAAGCAAGAGAAATGCTAATTTCATCAAGCCCAGTTACATACTCAGAATCTGTACTACTGCGCAAATAGGCATGTCTCTTTAGGCAAAAAACTCATTTCTGACAAAGTTGCCCAAATGCATCTCAGAAGTGTGCAACTTGTTCCGTGAGTTAGAAAACGTCGAGAAACGGTCGTATCTGCTAGCGCTGTGCTTCTACACATGTATTTGCTGAACGGTGAAAGCGCACAGTAATGCACTTTTCTCCCAGCAAATACACTGTTTCTAAGGAAATGGGAACACACTGAGGAGACACTTGTGGGAGCTACTGTGAGTAAAACTGAGCTTCCTTACGCACAGGGAAGCAAGAGAAATGCTGATATCATCCAGCCCAGTTACATACTCAGAATCTGTACTACTGCGCAAATAGGCATGTATCTGTAGGCAAAAAACTCATTTCTGACAAAGTTGCATAAATGCATCTCAGAAGTGTGCAACTTGTTCCCTGATTTAGAAAACGTCGAGAAACGTTCGTTTCTGCCAGCGCTGTGCTTCTACACATGTATTTGCTGAACGGTGAAAGTGCACAGTAATGCACTTTTCTCCCAGCAAATACACTGTTTCTAAGGAAATGGGAACACACTGAGGAGACACTTGTGGGAGCTACTGTGACTAAAACTGAGCTTCCCTACGCACAGGGAAGCAAGAGAAATGCTGATTTCATCAAGCCCAGTTACATACTCAGAATCTGTACTACTGCGCAAATAGGCATGTCTCTGTAGGCAAAAAACTCATTTCTGACAAAGATGCCCAAATGCATCTCAGAAGTGTGCAACTTGTTCCCTGAGTTAGAAAACGTCGAGAAACGTTCGTTTCTGCTAGCACTGTGCTTCTACACATGTATTTGCTGAACGGTGAAAGCGCACAGTAATGCACTTTTCTCCCAGCAAAGACACTGTTTCAAAGGAAATGGGAACACACTGAGGAGACACTTGTGGGAGCTACTGTGACTAAAACTGAGCTTCCCTATGCACAGGGAAGCAAGAGAAATGCTGATTTCATCAAGCCCAGTTACATACTCAGAATCTGTACTACTGCGCAAATAGGCATGTCTCTGTAGGCAAAAAACTCATTTCTGACAAAGATGCCCAAATGCATCTCAGAAGTGTGCAACTTGTTCCCTGAGTTAGAAAACGTCGAGAAACGTTCGTTTCTGCTAGCACTGTGCTTCTACACATGTATTTGCTGAACGGTGAAAGCGCACAGTAATGCACTTTTCTCCCAGCAAATACACTGTTTCTAAGGAAATGGGAACACACTGAGGAGACACTTGTGGGAGCTACTGTGACTAAAACTGAGCTTCCCTACGCACAGGGAAGCAAGAGAAATGCTGATTTCATCAAGCCCAGTTACATACTCAGAATCTGTACTACTGCGCAAATAGGCATGTCTCTGTAGGCAAAAAACTCATTTCTGACAAAGATGCCCAAATGCATCTCAGAAGTGTGCAACTTGTTCCCTGAGTTAGAAAACGTCGAGAAACGTTCGTTTCTGCTAGCACTGTGCTTCTACACATGTATTTGCTGAACGGTGAAAGCGCACAGTAATGCACTTTTCTCCCAGAAAAGACACTGTTTCTAAGGAAATGGGAACACACTGAGGAGACACTTGTGGGAGCTACTGTGACTAAAACTGAGCTTCCCTACGCACAGGGAAGCAAGAGAAATGCTGATTTCATCAAGCCCAGTTACATACTCAGAATCTGTACTACTGCGCAAATAGGATTTGTCTCTGTAGGCAAAAAACTCATTTCTGACAAAGTTGCCCAAATGCATCTCAGAAGTGTGCAACTTGTTCCCTGAGTTAGAAAACGTCGAGAAACGGTCGTATCTGCTAGTGCTGTGCTTCTACACATGTATTTGCTGAACGGTGAAAAGGCACAGTAATGCACTTTTCTCCCAGCAAATACACTGTCTCTAAGGAAATGGGAACACACTGAGGAGACACTTGTGGGAGCTACTGTGACGAAAACTGAGCTTCCCTACGCACAGGGAAGCAAGAAAAATGCTGATTTCATCAAGCCCAATTACATACTCAGAATCTGTACTACTGCGCAAATAGGCATGTCTTTGTAGGCAAAAAACTCGTTTCTGACAATGTTGCCCAAATGCATCTCAGAAGTATGCAACTTGTTCCCTGAGTTAGAAAACGTCGAGAAACGTTCGTTTCTGGTAGCGATGTGCTTCTACACATGTATTTGCTGAACGGTGAAAGCGCACAGTAATGAACGTTTCTCCCAGCAAATACACTGTTTCTAAGGAAATGGGAACACACTGAGGAGACACTTGTGGGAGCTACTGTGACTAAAACTGAGCTTCCCTACGCACAGTGAAGCAAGAGAAATGCTGATTTCATCAAGCCCAGTTACATACTCAGAATCTGTACTACTGCGCAAATAGGCATGTCTCTGTAGGCAAAAAACTCATTTCTGACAAAGATGCCTAAATGCATCTCAGAAGTGTGCAACTTGTTCCCTGAGTTAGAAAACGTCGAGAAACGTTCGTTTCTGCTAGCACTGTGCTTCTACACATGTATTTGCTGAACGGTGAAAGCGCACAGTAATGCACTTTTCTCCCAGCAAATACACTGTTTCTAAGGAAATGGGAACACACTGAGGAGACACTTGTGGGAGCTACTGTGACTAAAACTGAGCTTCCCTACGCACAGGGAAGCAAGAGAAATGCTGATTTCATCAAGCCCAGTTACATACACAGAATCTGTACTACTGCGCAAATAGGCATGTCTTTGTAGGCAAAAAACTCATTTCTGACAAAGTTGCCCAAATGCATCTCAGAAGTGTGCAACTTGTTCCCTGAGTTAGAAAACGTCGAGAAACGTTCGTTTCTGGTAGCGATGTGCTTCTACACATGTATTTGCTGAACAGTGAAAGCGCAGAGTAATGCACTTTTCTCCCAGCAAATACACTGTTTCTAAGGAAATGGGAACACACTGAGGAGACACTTGTGGGAGCTACTGTGACTAAAATTGAGCTTCCCTACGCACAGGGAAGCAAGAGAAATGCTAATTTCATCAAGCCCAGTTACATACTCAGAATCTGTACTACTGCGCAAATAGGCATGTCTCTGTACGCAATAAAGTCATTTCTGACAAAGTTGCCCAAATGCATCTCAGAAGTGTGCAACTTGTTCCCTGAGTATGAAAACGTCGAGAAACGGTCGTATCTGCTAGCGCTGTGCTTCTACACATGTATTTGCTGAACGGTGAAAGCGCACAGTAATGCACTTTTCTCCCAGCAAATACACTGTTTCTAAGGAAATGGGAACACACTGAGGAGACACTTGTGGGAGCTACTGTGACTAAAACTGAGCTTCCCTACGCACACGGAATCAAGAGAAATGCTAATTTCATCAAGCCCAGTTACATACTCAGAATCTGTACTACTGCGCAAATAGGATTTGTCTCTGTAGGCAAAAAACTCATTTCTGACAAAGTTGCCCAAATGCATCTCAGAAGTGTGCAACTTGTTCCCTGAGTTAGAAAACGTCAAGAAACGTTCGTTTCTGGTAGCGATGGGCTTCTAAACATGTATTTGCTGAACAGTGAAAGCGCACAGTAATGCACTTTTCTCCCAGCAAATACACTGTTTCTAAGGAAATGGGAACACACTGAGGAGACACTTGTGGGAGCTACTGTGACTAAAACTGAGCTTCCCTACGCACAGGGAAGCAAGAGAAATGCTGATTTCATCAAGCCCAGTTACATACTCAGAATCTGTACTACTGCGCAAATAGGCATGTCTCTGTAGGCAAAAAACTCATTTCTGACAAAGATGCCCAAATGCATCTCAGAAGTGTGCAACTTGTTCCCTGAGTTAGAAAACGTCGAGAAACGTTCGTTTCTGCTAGCACTGTGCTTCTACACATGTATTTGCTGAACGGTGAAAGCGCACAGTAATGCACTTTTCTCCCAGCAAAGACACTGTTTCAAAGGAAATGGGAACACACTGAGGAGACACTTGTGGGAGCTACTGTGACTAAAACTGAGCTTCCCTATGCACAGGGAAGCAAGAGAAATGCTGATTTCATCAAGCCCAGTTACATACTCAGAATCTGTACTACTGCGCAAATAGGCATGTCTCTGTAGGCAAAAAACTCATTTCTGACAAAGATGCCCAAATGCATCTCAGAAGTGTGCAACTTGTTCCCTGAGTTAGAAAACGTCGAGAAACGTTCGTTTCTGCTAGCACTGTGCTTCTACACATGTATTTGCTGAACGGTGAAAGCGCACAGTAATGCACTTTTCTCCCAGCAAATACACTGTTTCTAAGGAAATGGGAACACACTGAGGAGACACTTGTGGGAGCTACTGTGACTAAAACTGAGCTTCCCTACGCACAGGGAAGCAAGAGAAATGCTGATTTCATCAAGCCCAGTTACATACTCAGAATCTGTACTACTGCGCAAATAGGCATGTCTCTGTAGGCAAAAAACTCATTTCTGACAAAGATGCCCAAATGCATCTCAGAAGTGTGCAACTTGTTCCCTGAGTTAGAAAACGTCGAGAAACGTTCGTTTCTGCTAGCACTGTGCTTCTACACATGTATTTGCTGAACGGTGAAAGCGCACAGTAATGCACTTTTCTCCCAGAAAAGACACTGTTTCTAAGGAAATGGGAACACACTGAGGAGACACTTGTGGGAGCTACTGTGACTAAAACTGAGCTTCCCTACGCACAGGGAAGCAAGAGAAATGCTGATTTCATCAAGCCCAGTTACATACTCAGAATCTGTACTACTGCGCAAATAGGATTTGTCTCTGTAGGCAAAAAACTCATTTTTGACAAAGTTGCCCAAATGCATCTCAGAAGTGTGCAACTTGTTCCCTGAGTTAGAAAACGTCGAGAAACGGTCGTATCTGCTAGTGCTGTGCTTCTACACATGTATTTGCTGAACGGTGAAAAGGCACAGTAATGCACTTTTCTCCCAGCAAATACACTGTCTCTAAGGAAATGGGAACACACTGAGGAGACACTTGTGGGAGCTACTGTGACGAAAACTGAGCTTCCCTACGCACAGGGAAGCAAGAAAAATGCTGATTTCATCAAGCCCAATTACATACTCAGAATCTGTACTACTGCGCAAATAGGCATGTCTTTGTAGGCAAAAAACTCGTTTCTGACAATGTTGCCCAAATGCATCTCAGAAGTATGCAACTTGTTCCCTGAGTTAGAAAACGTCGAGAAACGTTCGTTTCTGGTAGCGATGTGCTTCTACACATGTATTTGCTGAACGGTGAAAGCGCACAGTAATGAACGTTTCTCCCAGCAAATACACTGTTTCTAAGGAAATGGGAACACACTGAGGAGACACTTGTGGGAGCTACTGTGACTAAAACTGAGCTTCCCTACGCACAGTGAAGCAAGAGAAATGCTGATTTCATCAAGCCCAGTTACATACTCAGAATCTGTACTACTGCGCAAATAGGCATGTCTCTGTAGGCAAAAAACTCATTTCTGACAAAGATGCCTAAATGCATCTCAGAAGTGTGCAACTTGTTCCCTGAGTTAGAAAACGTCGAGAAACGTTCGTTTCTGCTAGCACTGTGCTTCTACACATGTATTTGCTGAACGGTGAAAGCGCACAGTAATGCACTTTTCTCCCAGCAAATACACTGTTTCTAAGGAAATGGGAACACACTGAGGAGACACTTGTGGGAGCTACTGTGACTAAAACTGAGCTTCCCTACGCACAGGGAAGCAAGAGAAATGCTGATTTCATCAAGCCCAGTTACATACACAGAATCTGTACTACTGCGCAAATAGGCATGTCTTTGTAGGCAAAAAACTCATTTCTGACAAAGTTGCCCAAATGCATCTCAGAAGTGTGCAACTTGTTCCCTGAGTTAGAAAACGTCGAGAAACGTTCGTTTCTGGTAGCGATGTGCTTCTACACATGTATTTGCTGAACAGTGAAAGCGCAGAGTAATGCACTTTTCTCCCAGCAAATACACTGTTTCTAAGGAAATGGGAACACACTGAGGAGACACTTGTGGGAGCTACTGTGACTAAAATTGAGCTTCCCTACGCACAGGGAAGCAAGAGAAATGCTAATTTCATCAAGCCCAGTTACATACTCAGAATCTGTACTACTGCGCAAATAGGCATGTCTCTGTACGCAATAAAGTCATTTCTGACAAAGTTGCCCAAATGCATCTCAGAAGTGTGCAACTTGTTCCCTGAGTATGAAAACGTCGAGAAACGGTCGTATCTGCTAGCGCTGTGCTTCTACACATGTATTTGCTGAACGGTGAAAGCGCACAGTAATGCACTTTTCTCCCAGCAAATACACTGTTTCTAAGGAAATGGGAACACACTGAGGAGACACTTGTGGGAGCTACTGTGACTAAAACTGAGCTTCCCTACGCACACGGAATCAAGAGAAATGCTAATTTCATCAAGCCCAGTTACATACTCAGAATCTGTACTACTGCGCAAATAGGATTTGTCTCTGTAGGCAAAAAACTCATTTCTGACAAAGTTGCCCAAATGCATCTCAGAAGTGTGCAACTTGTTCCCTGAGTTAGAAAACGTCAAGAAACGTTCGTTTCTGGTAGCGATGGGCTTCTAAACATGTATTTGCTGAACAGTGAAAGCGCACAGTAATGCACTTTTCTCCCAGCAAATACACTGTTTCTAAGGAAATGGGAACACACTGAGGAGACACTTGTGGGAGCTACTGTGACTAAAACTGAGCTTCCCTACGCACAGGGAAGCAAGAGAAATGCTAATTTCATCAAGCCCAGTTACATACTCAGAATCTGTACTACTGCGCAAATAGGCATGTCTCTTTAGGCAAAAAACTCATTTCTGACAAAGTTGCCCAAATGCATCTCAGAAGTGTGCAACTTGTTCCGTGAGTTAGAAAACGTCGAGAAACGGTCGTATCTGCTAGCGCTGTGCTTCTACACATGTATTTGCTGAACGGTGAAAGCGCACAGTAATGCACTTTTCTCCCAGCAAATACACTGTTTCTAAGGAAATGGGAACACACTGAGGAGACACTTGTGGGAGCTACTGTGAGTAAAACTGAGCTTCCTTACGCACAGGGAAGCAAGAGAAATGCTGATATCATCCAGCCCAGTTACATACTCAGAATCTGTACTACTGCGCAAATAGGCATGTATCTGTAGGCAAAAAACTCATTTCTGACAAAGTTGCCCAAATGCATCTCAGAAGTGTGCAACTTGTTCCCTGATTTAGAAAACGTCGAGAAACGTTCGTTTCTGCCAGCGCTGTGCTTCTACACATGTATTTGCTGAACGGTGAAAGCGCACAGTAATGCACTTTTCTCCCAGCAAATACACTGTTTCTAAGGAAATGGGAACACACTGAGGAGACACTTGTGGGAGCTACTGTGACTAAAACTGAGCTTCCCTACGCACAGGGAAGCAAGAGAAATGCTGATTTCATCAAGCCCAGTTACATACTCAGAATCTGTACTACTGCGCAAATAGGCATGTCTCTGTAGGCAAAAAACTCATTTCTGACAAAGATGCCCAAATGCATCTCAGAAGTGTGCAACTTGTTCCCTGAGTTAGAAAACGTCGAGAAACGTTCGTTTCTGCTAGCACTGTGCTTCTACACATGTATTTGCTGAACGGTGAAAGCGCACAGTAATGCACTTTTCTCCCAGCAAATACACTGTTTCTAAGGAAATGGGAATACACTGAGGAGACACTTGTGGGAGCTACTGTGACTAAAACTGAGCTTCCCTACGCACAGGGAAGCAAGAGAAATGCTGATTTCATCAAGCCCAGTTACATACACAGAATCTGTACTACTGCGCAAATAGGCATGTCTTTGTAGGCAAAAAACTCATTTCTGACAAAGTTGCCCAAATGCATCTCAGAAGTGTGCAACTTGTTCCCTGAGTTAGAAAACGTCGAGAAACGTTCGTTTCTGGTAGCGATGTGCTTCTACACATGTATTTGCTGAACAGTGAAAGCGCAGAGTAATGCACTTTTCTCCCAGCAAATACACTGTTTCTAAGGAAATGGGAACACACTGAGGAGACACTTGTGGGAGCTACTGTGACTAAAACTGAGCTTCCCTACGCACAGGGAAGCAAGAGAAATGCTAATTTCATCAAGCCCAGTTACATACTCAGAATCTGTACTACTGCGCAAATAGGCATGTCTCTGTACGCAATAAAGTCATTTCTGACAAAGTTGCCCAAATGCATCTCAGAAGTGTGCAACTTGTTCCCTGAGTATGAAAACGTCGAGAAACGGTCGTATCTGCTAGCGCTGTGCTTCTACACATGTATTTGCTGAACGGTGAAAGCGCACAGTAATGCACTTTTCTCCCAGCAAATACACTGTTTCTAAGGAAATGGGAACACACTGAGGAGACACTTGTGGGAGCTACTGTGACTAAAACTGAGCTTCCCTACGCACACGGAATCAAGAGAAATGCTAATTTCATCAAGCCCAGTTACATACTCAGAATCTGTACTACTGCGCAAATAGGATTTGTCTCTGTAGGCAAAAAACTCATTTCTGACAAAGTTGCCCAAATGCATCTCAGAAGTGTGCAACTTGTTCCCTGAGTTAGAAAACGTCAAGAAACGTTCGTTTCTGGTAGCGATGGGCTTCTAAACATGTATTTGCTGAACAGTGAAAGCGCACAGTAATGCACTTTTCTCCCAGCAAATACACTGTTTCTAAGGAAATGGGAACACACTGAGGAGACACTTGTGGGAGCTACTGTGACTAAAACTGAGCTTCCCTACGCACAGGGAAGCAAGAGAAATGCTAATTTCATCAAGCCCAGTTACATACTCAGAATCTGTACTACTGCGCAAATAGGCATGTCTCTTTAGGCAAAAAACTCATTTCTGACAAAGTTGCCCAAATGCATCTCAGAAGTGTGCAACTTGTTCCGTGAGTTAGAAAACGTCGAGAAACGGTCGTATCTGCTAGCGCTGTGCTTCTACACATGTATTTGCTGAACGGTGAAAGCGCACAGTAATGCACTTTTCTCCCAGCAAATACACTGTTTCTAAGGAAATGGGAACACACTGAGGAGACACTTGTGGGAGCTACTGTGAGTAAAACTGAGCTTCCTTACGCACAGGGAAGCAAGAGAAATGCTGATATCATCCAGCCCAGTTACATACTCAGAATCTGTACTACTGCGCAAATAGGCATGTATCTGTAGGCAAAAAACTCATTTCTGACAAAGTTGCCCAAATGCATCTCAGAAGTGTGCAACTTGTTCCCTGATTTAGAAAACGTCGAGAAACGTTCGTTTCTGCCAGCGCTGTGCTTCTACACATGTATTTGCTGAACGGTGAAAGCGCACAGTAATGCACTTTTCTCCCAGCAAATACACTGTTTCTAAGGAAATGGGAACACACTGAGGAGACACTTGTGGGAGCTACTGTGACTAAAACTGAGCTTCCCTACGCACAGGGAAGCAAGAGAAATGCTGATTTCATCAAGCCCAGTTACATACTCAGAATCTGTACTACTGCGCAAATAGGCATGTCTCTGTAGGCAAAAAACTCATTTCTGACAAAGATGCCCAAATGCATCTCAGAAGTGTGCAACTTGTTCCCTGAGTTAGAAAACGTCGAGAAACGTTCGTTTCTGCTAGCACTGTGCTTCTACACATGTATTTGCTGAACGGTGAAAGCGCACAGTAATGCACTTTTCTCCCAGCAAAGACACTGTTTCAAAGGAAATGGGAACACACTGAGGAGACACTTGTGGGAGCTACTGTGACTAAAACTGAGCTTCCCTATGCACAGGGAAGCAAGAGAAATGCTGATTTCATCAAGCCCAGTTACATACTCAGAATCTGTACTACTGCGCAAATAGGCATGTCTCTGTAGGCAAAAAACTCATTTCTGACAAAGATGCCCAAATGCATCTCAGAAGTGTGCAACTTGTTCCCTGAGTTAGAAAACGTCGAGAAACGTTCGTTTCTGCTAGCACTGTGCTTCTACACATGTATTTGCTGAACGGTGAAAGCGCACAGTAATGCACTTTTCTCCCAGCAAATACACTGTTTCTAAGGAAATGGGAACACACTGAGGAAACACTTGTGGGAGCTACTGTGACTAAAACTGAGCTTCCCTACGCACAGGGAAGCAAGAGAAATGCTGATTTCATCAAGCCCAGTTACATACTCAGAATCTGTACTACTGCGCAAATAGGCATGTCTCTGTAGGCAAAAAACTCATTTCTGACAAAGATGCCCAAATGCATCTCAGAAGTGTGCAACTTGTTCCCTGAGTTAGAAAACGTCGAGAAACGTTCGTTTCTGCTAGCACTGTGCTTCTACACATGTATTTGCTGAACGGTGAAAGCGCACAGTAATGCACTTTTCTCCCAGCAAAGACACTGTTTCTAAGGAAATGGGAACACACTGAGGAGACACTTGTGGGAGCTACTGTGACTAAAACTGAGCTTCCCTACGCACAGGGAAGCAAGAGAAATGCTGATTTCATCAAGCCCAGTTACATACTCAGAATCTGTACTACTGCGCAAATAGGATTTGTCTCTGTAGGCAAAAAACTCATTTCTGACAAAGTTGCCCAAATGCATCTCAGAAGTGTGCAACTTGTTCCCTGAGTTAGAAAACGTCGAGAAACGGTCGTATCTGCTAGTGCTGTGCTTCTACACATGTATTTGCTGAACGGTGAAAAGGCACAGTAATGCACTTTTCTCCCAGCAAATACACTGTCTCTAAGGAAATGGGAACACACTGAGGAGACACTTGTGGGAGCTACTGTGACGAAAACTGAGCTTCCCTACGCACAGGGAAGCAAGAAAAATGCTGATTTCATCAAGCCCAATTACATACTCAGAATCTGTACTACTGCGCAAATAGGCATGTCTTTGTAGGCAAAAAACTCGTTTCTGACAATGTTGCCCAAATGCATCTCAGAAGTATGCAACTTGTTCCCTGAGTTAGAAAACGTCGAGAAACGTTCGTTTCTGGTAGCGATGTGCTTCTACACATGTATTTGCTGAACGGTGAAAGCGCACAGTAATGAACGTTTCTCCCAGCAAATACACTGTTTCTAAGGAAATGGGAACACACTGAGGAGACACTTGTGGGAGCTACTGTGACTAAAACTGAGCTTCCCTACGCACAGTGAAGCAAGAGAAATGCTGATTTCATCAAGCCCAGTTACATACTCAGAATCTGTACTACTGCGCAAATAGGCATGTCTCTGTAGGCAAAAAACTCATTTCTGACAAAGATGCCTAAATGCATCTCAGAAGTGTGCAACTTGTTCCCTGAGTTAGAAAACGTCGAGAAACGTTCGTTTCTGCTAGCACTGTGCTTCTACACATGTATTTGCTGAACGGTGAAAGCGCACAGTAATGCACTTTTCTCCCAGCAAATACACTGTTTCTAAGGAAATGGGAACACACTGAGGAGACACTTGTGGGAGCTACTGTGACTAAAACTGAGCTTCCCTACGCACAGGGAAGCAAGAGAAATGCTGATTTCATCAAGCCCAGTTACATACACAGAATCTGTACTACTGCGCAAATAGGCATGTCTTTGTAGGCAAAAAACTCATTTCTGACAAAGTTGCCCAAATGCATCTCAGAAGTGTGCAACTTGTTCCCTGAGTTAGAAAACGTCGAGAAACGTTCGTTTCTGGTAGCGATGTGCTTCTACACATGTATTTGCTGAACAGTGAAAGCGCAGAGTAATGCACTTTTCTCCCAGCAAATACACTGTTTCTAAGGAAATGGGAACACACTGAGGAGACACTTGTGGGAGCTACTGTGACTAAAACTGAGCTTCCCTACGCACAGGGAAGCAAGAGAAATGCTGATTTCATCAAGCCCAGTTACATACTCAGAATCTGTACTACTGCGCAAATAGGATTTGTCTCTGTAGGCAAAAAACTCATTTCTGACAAAGTTGCCCAAATGCATCTCAGAAGTGTGCAACTTGTTCCCTGAGTTAGAAAACGTCAAGAAACGTTCGTTTCTGGTAGCGATGTGCTTCTACACATGTATTTGCTGAACAGTGAAAGCGCAGAGTAATGCACTTTTCTCCCAGCAAATACACTGTTTCTAAGGAAATGGGAACACACTGAGGAGACACTTGTGGGAGCTACTGTGACTAAAACTGAGCTTCCCTACGCACAGGGAAGCAAGAGAAATGCTAATTTCATCAAGCCCAGTTACATACTCAGAATCTGTACTACTGCGCAAATAGGCATGTCTCTGTACGCAATAAACTCATTTCTGACAAAGTTGCCCAAATGCATCTCAGAAGTGTGCAACTTGTTCCATGAGTTAGAAAACGTCGAGAAACTGTCGTATCTGCTAGCGCTGTGCTTCTACACATGTATTTGCTGAACGGTGAAAGCGCACAGTAATGCACTTTTCTCCCAGCAAATACACTGTTTCTAAGGAAATGGGAACACACTGAGGAGACACTTGTGGGAGCTACTGTGACTAAAACTGAGCTTCCCTACGCACAGGGAATCAAGAGAAATGCTAATTTCATCAAGCCCAGTTACATACTCAGAATCTGTACTACTGCGCAGATAGGCATGTGTCTGTAGGCAAAAAACTCATTTCTGACAAAGTTGCCCAAATGCATCTCAGAAGTGTGCAACTTGTTCCCTGATTTAGAAAACGTCGAGAAACGTTCGTTTCTGCCAGCGCTGTGCTTCTACACATGTATTTGCTGAACGGTGAAAGCGCACAGTAATGCACTTTTCTCCCAGCAAATACACTGTTTCTAAGGAAATGGGAACACACTGAGGAGACACTTGTGGGAGCTACTGTGACTAAAACTGAGCTTCCCTACGCACAGGGAAGCAAGAGAAATGCTGATTTCATCAAGCCCAGTTACATACTCAGAATCTGTACCACTGAGCAAATAGGCATGTCTCTGTAGGCAAAAAACTCATTTCTGACAAAGTTGCCCAAATGCATCTCAGAAGTGTGCAACTTGTTCCCTGAGTTAGAAAACGTCGAGAAACGTTCATTTCTGCTAGCGCTGTGCTTCTACACATGTATTTGCTGAACGGTGAAAGCGCACAGTAATGCACTTTTCTCCCAGCAAATACACTGTTTCTAAGGAAATGGGAACACACTGAGGAGACACTTGTGGGAGCTACTGGGACTAAAACTGAGCTTCACTACGCACAGGGAAGCAAGAGAAATGCTGATTTCATCAAGCCCAGTTACATACTCAGAATCTGTACTACTGCGCAAATAGGCACGTCTCTTTAGGCAAAAAACTCATTTCTGACAAAGTTGCCCAAATGCATCTCAGAAGTGTGCAACTTGTTCCCTGAGTTAGAAAACGTCGAGAAACGGTCGTATCTGCTAGCGCTGTGCTTCTACACATGTATTTGCTGAACGGTGAAAAGGCACAGTAATGCACTTTTCTCCCAGCAAATACACTGTCTCTAAGGAAATGGGAACACACTGAGGAGACACTTGTGGGAGCTACTGTGACGAAAACTGAGCTTCCCTACGCACAGGGAAGCAAGAAAAATGCT